>NW_020837998.1:5327814-5768528 GCF_003676395.1 Aethalodelphis obliquidens
AGAAAGAAAGAAAGAAAGAAAGAAAGAAAGAAAGAAAGAAAGAAAGAGAAAGAAAGAAAGAAGGTAAAGCATAATAAAGTTATTAAAATTAAAATTAATTATTAAGAAAAAAAATAAAAAGAAACCATGGACGGATAGAACCCTAGGACAAATGGTGGAAGCAAAACTATACAGACAAGATCTCACACTGAAGCATACACATACAAATTCACAGAAAGAGGAAAAGGGGAAAAAATCATAGATCTTGCTCTCGAAGCCCACCTCCTCAATTTGGGATGACTCGTTGTCTATTCATGTATTCCACAGATGCAGGGTACATCCAGTTGACTGTGGAGCTTTAATCCGCTGTTTCTGAGGCTGCTGGGAGAGATTTCCCTTTCTCTTCTTTGTTCTCACAGCTCACAGGGGCTCAGCTTTGGACTTGGCCCTGCCTCTGTGTGTAGGTCACTGGAGGGCGTCTGTTTTTTGCTCAGACAGGACGGGGTTAAAGGAGCTGCTGATTCGGGGGCTCTGGCGCACTCAGGCCGGGGGGGAGGGAGGGGCACTGCGTGCGGGGCGGCCCTGCGGCTGCAGAGGCTGGCGTGACGTTGCACCAGCCTGAGGCCTGGCGTGCGTTCTCCCGGGGAAGTTGTCCCTGGATCCCGGGAACCTGGCAGTGGCAGGCTGCACAGGCTCCGCGGAAGAGGGGTGTGGATAGTGACCTGTGCTCGCACACAGGCCCCTTGGTGGCGGCAGCAGCAGCCTTAGCGTCTCCCGCCCGTCCCTGGGTTCCATGCTTTTAGCCGCGACTCGCGTCCGTCTCTGGGGTCCGCGCTTTTAGCCGTGGCTCAAGCCCGTCTCTGGGGTTCCCGCTTTATCCGCGGCTCGCGCCCGTCTCTGGAGTTCCTTTAAGCAGCGCTCTGAAACCCCTCTCCTCGCGCACCAGGAAACAAAGAGGGAAGAAATAGTCTCTTGCCTCTTCGGCAGGTGCAGACTCTTCCCCGGACTCCCTCCCGGCTAGCCGTGGTGCACTAACCCCTTCAGGCTATGTTCAAGCCGCCAACCCCAGTCCTCTCCCTGCGCTCCGACCGAACCACAGAAGTTCTTATTTCATGTGTGCTAATGTTTATTACAATGCCAATCATGTATTTACATATGTGAATTGTAATCTGAATTTATGAAGTTATTAGAAACAACTTTATTGCATTTCAGGTGTTTCTCAAATCTCCTGAGTGTGCTGTTAACAGAAGACAATTTATGTTTTATTGGCATATTGAATATATGTTTTAAGTGCATGAGGAGGCACAGGGCCACAAACTAACTCAATAGGCAACAGTACGATAAGAAACACCAGGAGTCACCTATTATTTTTAAAAATAGCTATAAACTTGACTTTATGTCAGTTTTATAAGATTTTGTATTCTTCACAGTGGTAATTCATAATTAGTGACCTACACTTCTGTAATTATTAAAAATTTCATAATATGGTATGATCAGGGATGTTCTGAAAATCATAAAACCATAAGGGTTTGGCTAACTAGTGTTTTTGTGGCAATTTTTCAGATAAGAGGCAGAAGGCGGAACTGACATTGAAATGAGAGTCCAATATCCTTTAAGTTTCATGCTAAGCTTTTTCATCTGTGCTTACTACGTCATTTAAATTTTCAGAATAGTTAGTTGAGGTTGATGCTGTTATTCCCATTTTCCAAATGAGAAAATGAAAGCTCAGAAATAATAAGAAAATTGGCCAAGGTCACAGAACTCATACTTGGTAGAACCTAGACCCATGCTACTGATTCCACTTCACAGACAACCATTTAATTAAAAATGTCTAACCTTTCAACGCTTAACATTGCTATGAGGATAATTTGAAGTGTGTCAAGAGCTTATATAAATGCCTTGCTAGTTCCTAAATCATTTACAAGTTGTAAATTCGGCTTCACTTTGTCTCTTTATGTCTATTTTGGACCAAGAAGTAAAGCAGTGCAATTTACAAGGAATCGGCAAGATCAGTGTTCTTGTCATATCCTGATTGTGTAACCTTTTTAAAGTCAATTCATCTATTAAAGTGGCCCATGGGGATGACATATGCACAACTCAAAGGATTTTGTGGGAGTCCGGTGAGATATTTCATATGAAAACTTTTACTTCATCATTCAAAGCCTCATCAGTAAGAAATGTCTGCATTTAAGGTAGTCATTGTTACTCCTCCAGTTAAGGGAGAGGTACTTGGGATTAAAAAGTAAGCTCAGGGTGATTTTTGATTTGCCTTTGAAAGTGAAAACAAAACAATGTCTTTAAAGGAAACGAGTTACTCAAGAGAAATTCAAAATGTATAAAGTATACTTTAGAGAAAGGGAATTTGCCTTTCAAAGAATATGAAATTCCCATTGTGTATCAAGAGCACTTAACTGGTATCCCAAAAGCCGTGAACTTCCTATTCCAGAAAAGGTAAAGTGGAATTTTTAAAGTAATCATCACTTTAAATTTTCCTAGAGGAAAGTGGCTATAAAGAGCAAATAGATCTACAGAGATATGTTGGCATGCAATGTCCTGATAAATATGCCTGAATAAAATTTGAACTAGGTTCCTTTATTTTACTTTGATTTACACTGCCACTTGGTACGTATTAGTATATACGTGGCAGACCATTTTGTTACTATGTGTCTGTTAAAAAAAAGACCAATTTAAGAAGCATCCATTGACAACCAACTTAGAATTTTATTTTTAAACAGAAAGTCAATATTGAAATGAAACCAGACATAGTCTCTTCCATTCCAGCTTGGAATGGAAGAGACTATGAATCTTCTGTGGATTATTTGAAATGTTAGCAAATGTCATTATGTTATTTTTGCTGAATATATTTCTATCACATGTGTTTTGGGCTTTACATAAGAACCATGGTAGCAATTATTTAAATTAATGTTCATGTATTTAGAGTGAACTTGAAAAAAATTGTATTCCTATTCTAAAAATTAAACTGCTTGAAGTTTTTTTGATTTTTACTTACAAAGAAATAACATACACAGGAGTTGATTACTCTTCGTTTATATGGTAAAGGATTTTTTAATGTTTAGAGCTATAATACAATTCATTTTTACTTTCATATGCATTTATATTGTTATACATTTATGACCTTATACTTCATTCTGGGCAAAGATATCTAGTTATGTCTTTAGGTGTAAATTACACTTGAGTGCAATAAGGTAGGTTTTCCAAACAACAAAATGGACACTGAAGTGAGAAGGGAAGCATTATATTTTATTATGCAAAAATGATTTTATTTAAGAAATTAGCCAACATTAAAGGAAAATATGAATAACTTTTCCTTTATATGGGGGATTAAATGGGGCATATTGACATCCATAATGGTCTACAAATTATCTGTTTTGAATCAGATTGGAGGGTCAGTCTCTGCTCTTTATAAGGGCTTCTTTTTCTCCCAGCCAAGTGTGAGCTATAGTTTATAGCACAGAATCCTGCCATAGTAGTTTTCTATGTAATGTGGTTAAGGATACCATGTAATATATCTAAAACACCATAGTGAATTTGACAGCCTTTAGCATTGGCCAGCTGATATTGAAATTAATTTTATTTTGACAACTGGAAATTGTGTTATCTTTCAGGTATTGCATAATGTTTTTCAATTTATACCAAGCTTTCATTTTATTATTGAACTGGGACTAAAAACTCCAAAAACACAAATGAAATAAATGAGGAACATTAGTGGTGCTTAGCTCACTTATCAAAGTACCAACACAGTGCAATCTTTGAAAATTGATTTTTCAGTTCTGAATTTACATTCTGTTTGCCATGTGTTCAACTTGAACTTACACAGCATAGCTCATTTTTATAAAGGTATAACATTAACATATATTGAGGATATGATTTATAGCTTATCTTCATAGATAAATGACTAAATGATACTGGCACTCTTTAGACAATAGACATTTTGCTCATTATATTGTGGATTCAATTCTGAAGCCAGCTATTTTGCCATTGCAATTGAAATTATTTCTTTTAATCATGATGATAGTAGATGATTTCGCAGCCACATGTAACAAAATTGCAGAGTCTACTTAATCTGCTTTAACTCCTTCTATGTCTCTGTTGCTCTTCTCATTTCAATGTTGTCTTGGATACTCAAGTCTTGGGACATAACTTCCCAGTTATTTCGGTCCACTTCTCTCAGGCCTACTCATTGTAACTCAGTCCTCTAGAGTCTTGTGGCTAATGGAGATAGTTACGTGGCTGGATGTTTTCAAATTAGATACCTGCTTTTCTGTTTTTATCTGTGACTACTGATGCATAAAAGGGAAAGTGTTGGTGGTGAGAGGTATATTTTGTAAACCTATGGAGATGGGCCATTAGAAGTTGCAAATGCTATGAGTAAAATCAGTTACATATATATCAACATATATGTGTATGCATTTAATTTTCAAATAGTGTGCTTAATTAGCCTATAAACATGTACAGGTCACAGTGCTTATACAATGACCACAGCCAAATTTTCTTGTTCTTGTAAGACATACCTTTACAAAACATTTTAGACCAAGTAAGAGACACTATACTTAGTCATTGATATTGTTATTACATTTCCAATTTAAGTGTACTAATACATATGTGTTTATTCTTATAAATTCTGACCAGGATTCAGATTTACAGTAAAAAGAAAAAGAACAGCTTACCTTTCCCCCTCCCTGTGTCCTCAAGTCCATTCTCTATGTCTGCGTCTTTATTCCTGTCCTGCCCCTAGGTTTTTCAGAGCCATTTTTTTTTTTTAGATCCCATATATATGTGTTAGCTTTGTTATAAAGCAGAAACTAACATAGCATTGTAAAGCAATTATACTCCAATAAAGATGTTTTTTAAAAAAAGAACAAACTAATAAATACTCAGGTTCAAAATATTAATCTTTATTTTAATGCTGTATTTTTTCTGTGATTTATAATCTCCAGAAATTATGGTGGATAATTGAATTTGATATCACAGTTCAAGGTGCATATATTCCTCTCTTGTCTGAATGGTTTCAATCATTGTTAACAGTGGCCGGCTCTTGGAGGAGTAAAGAAAATCTATGCTCCTAAGTGTTCTAAAATATAAAAATCCAAAGTGTTGAATTAGGTTTTGGGTCTAAGTTAAACTGAAGCATGTAATATGGTGCTCCTATAGAGTTGTTAAAAGCTATTAAAATGCTGATTCCCTGTATCTAATAAACATTTGGCTGTATGACATGAGTGCATTAGTTTTATACTTAAAAGCAAAATGGCTAAAATTCTAAATAATATATAAAGAGTAGAAATCTGATACATACTTCTTGACAACAAATATTGTGTGGCAGAAAACTTAAGCATAATAATGATATTAACTTCATGTTTATACAGGACTTTCCCATATATTACATTATTGGATCCTCAAAACCCTTGTGAATTAGCTAAGACAGGGATTATTAATCTCCACTGAAAAATGAGAATACTGAAATTCAAGAAGGTATTTTACTTTTTGTAGAGTGCTAATTTAGGTCCAGTGGTATTTTTATTACACCACATTGCCTCTGAATATTCAGAATCTCATTTTCACCTAATCAAGGGAAAGGAACAATCATAAAATTAGAACGGTTTTAGGTCTATATATCTTTATAATATGTGTGTAGATATGAAGGTTCAATAGTAAGAAGTAGGCTAGTATACATCAAATGAATTTTAAACCAAAGGAATTCTAGCAATATGTGTTCTATGTTGATTCCTTATCTAGTTTCAATATTTAAAAATTATGTAAATGTCACATTTGAGGAAAAAATATATCTGTATCATACCTGCACGTGAAACATTGATTCTTATGATGGGGAACAAAGCTTGACTTCTGATCCTAGAATTACAGTCCCATAATTTAGACCTCTTCAATATGATAATTTTATGGTAACTCTGCAAGCTACTACTTAAACTTTCTGCTTAGCTATTTCACAGATATTTAATGTCAATTTACTCATCATTTGAAAAACATTATATATATTCTAGCCACAGCTAAATGCATCTGCTCTGCTTGCATATGCAATGTGGTATGTACAACTAATTGAATATCTAAGCACTTTCCTTGATCCAATTAGGCTTTTCTGTTTTATTCATAGGTACAGATAGTTGCAAGCACTAAAATTGCTTCCATGAGAAAATGTTTGCCTCTAAAAACCTGGATTAGTTAATTACTTGGCACTTAGAGACAATTTCATCCATACCCTGGTTAACTCTCAATTTAAAAATACTGAAACAATGATTTAAAATAAAAAAATATGGCTTTACTCTGTTCTATGTGTCATAAGATAAAATAAAAGAATTCCATATGGAGTGGGATAGTTTCTCTAAATTTCGAATTACCATATAATTGTATGGTCATTTTAGTTATAAACCTTTTGAAGAGTCTATTGCCTTATGCTCCATATTTTTGTCCTTTGAAAAATGTACATGCCATAAAATGCACCGATTTTGATTGTACAGTTCAATGTATTCTGACAACTCTGCACATTCATGTACCCACCACCACAATTGAGTTATAGAATATTTTCCATCAAACAAAGTGTGTAGTTCCCTTACACCTCTTTGTAGTAGCTCTTCCCTATTCCTGTCCCAGGCAACTACTGATCTGCTTTCTCTCACTATAGATTAGTTTTGTCTATTCTAGAGTTTTATATAAATGGAATCATGCAGTAATTATAGATTTGTGATTGCGTGATAGTTAAAGAACTTATTAGCACCAAATTGAACTCTGCAGTAATGTTTACAAAGCGAAATTACTCTTGAGGTTTAGTAATAATGTGAAATCCTAATAGCTGAGGATGTTTGACATTTTAAATTTCATTTTTTAAGCAGTGTGTGGAATTCTAGTACCCCTACTCTATAACAAAGACTGAGGATTTCATGTAAAGTACACGTCTATCCAAATTTCCAAACCGTGTGACCCTTCAAGGCCCTGCTTTGTTTCGAAGCTCTGTAGAATTAACACATCCACAATAAATAGCCCAGTAGCACTTCAAGGTACTAAAGGAAAAAAATTATTTTTATAAATCTTATGCCTGTTGTTACACTTAAGTATTAAATTTGAAAAGTTATGAATATAGTATGTATTCCAAGAAAAATGTTGATATGCTATGACTTTCCAAGGACTATCCCACAAATTAATTTAAATTTTAATATAAGAAAAATTATTATTAAATATAGATTCTATCATGGAATATGCAAGGGAGAATTATTGAGTATGAAATTTCTCAAAGGATTAATTGTGACCTGAAGAAGAAAGAATAAATCTTAGACATTGTTGAGGTCTGTGGAATAGACTCTCTCTATCTCTTTTTTTTTTCTTTTCCAGTAAATGCATTAAGGATATCATGACTGGTAATAGATATGCTATGCATATTTATTTGTTCTTATAAAATAGAGTCTCTCTTCAAAAGCACCTATTTTTTTCTTGAATCAACGAAAGTATTAGAATATATTGGCAACCTTTAAAATCAAAATATCTTGAAGCACTTAAATCATCTTCTGTAGTTAGAAGCACATTATTATTCTAAGTAAAAAGGCAATTATTCAACCCAACTAATTCAACTTTGCTTTCCTAGAGCAAATAGCTTTAAGATCTTAATTCTAACTTACTGAGGAATTTGTTTAATATTTCTCAATCCTTGCTGCACATTAGAATCACTGGGGTAGCTTTTAGAAAATACTGGTACCCAGGCCCCACAGCCAGATATTCTGATTTATGGCTCTGGGTTGGACCTAGGCATTGATTATTTTTAAAAAGCTCCTTAGGTGATTCAAATGTGTAGCCAAAGTTGAGAATCAATGACCTAGATGATCTTTAGCTCCCCTAAAGTTTTGTGATCCCAAGTTTGTTCTTCTGTGAGTTAGGAAAAATATTTTAATATCTTATATATTAAAAAAACTTGGAGGAGGCAGAGGCAAGAGAGAGTACACTTGGAACTTGCCTTCATAACACTGCCTTTGTGCCTACAGCAGTGACCCTCAACTTTGGCTGCACATTGGAGTTTCTTGGGTGCCTTAAAAGATACTGCTAGTCCCTTGGTCATGCTAATATGTAGCCACAGTTGAGAAATCACTGATCTAGTCACTAGAACCAACCCCAATGGTCTTTCTTTTGTCACTCTTGTGGATTTAGAACAAAACTTAGATGAAGTAATTCATACCTCTCCATTCCTCAGATCTCTATTTTTATAATATTATAGGAAGTCAGAAGACTTGGACCCACCTGAGCTTTGACAATTATTTAACCTTTCTGAGACTTAGTTTCTTCATTTTTTTTTTTTACATCAGAAAGAAGAAATAATCTTGATGTGGTAGAAAATGCAAAATATTTCCTAAAATGCTGCTGAAATATTTAGTATTAATTATCAGATGATATTTTAGACTAATTTAGAAAATAATTAGAAGAAAAAACAATTTAAGAGGCATTATGTTGTCTGGAAGTACTAAGTATGTACTGATGCCTCTCAAGGGCCATGGTTCCAGCTCTGGCTCCATCATTTGCCTTAGCCATGAACCATTCACTTAACCTCTCTGGACTTCTGCTTTAAGGGTTAAAGTAATAACCTATTCTGACTCCTGCAGAAGTTTGTTCTTAACATTAAATTCACTTATATATGAGAAAGTGTATCTGCATATCTATGTTAATATTATTACTATCAAACAAAACTTGAACATTCTAAAAACTGTTGTTCTCTACGTCTTCCTATCCAAAGGTACCTATCTGAATATTTACTTAAAAAGAGAAAACTTCTTGATTGTCTTAAAATTGCTGCTGCTGAATTCCATTCCACAATGGACACATTTAATTTAGTATACACCTGCTCAGAAAAAGTATAATCAGTAAAAAACAATTTAAGCTTACTGCTCTTAAAAAAGTATACTGGACTCTTTTATCTAATATCATCCCTGTGATTATCTATATCAATCATTCTCCCATGGAAGAAGAGCTGTTTTTTTGATGTCAATTTGTTCAATTGCTACTACAAATCTGCCACTGCTGTGAATTAAACTTATTTTCTTTACTAAGCATTACAAAAGTCATGATTACTTTAGCCATCATTTATCTGTTCAGTCATGGAACCCCTAAAGGCACATTAAAATGATAGATGTTTAAATCTCCATACTTCCTTTAAGATCAATTTTTATGCATATAGTTTAAAAAATAAGTTTATAATGTCTAAGAAGACTGAATCTAGAGATGTTTGTTAGAGATGTTAATGTCTAAGAAGACTGAATCTAGAGATGTTTGTTTGAAGAATTGTCATATAATAAGTCAGACATGCCTAAGGATAATGGTTTACAAATTTGCAAAGTCCAGTTATTATAAATTTTCAGGGCACCAATATGCTTTGATTTTTCAAAATATGGCCATTGATATAAGACAAATTATCAGAAATCTTTCCGAAGTAAAATATAAGCGACATAAGAGGGATAAAATAGGACCAGATAGACTCTGCCCACTGAGAACAGGGAAAGTGGCAATGCACTTTTTTTTTCCACATACTTAATTTTACTTTTTTATAGAGCAGGTACTTATTATTTATCTATTTTATAAATATTAGTGTATATATCAATCCCAGTCTCCCAGTTCATCCCACCACCAGCACTCCCCGGCTTTCCCCACTTGGTTTCCACACGTTTGTTCTCTACATCTGTGTCTCTATTTCTGCCTTGCAAACAGGTTCATCTATACCATTTTTTTAGATTCCACATATATGTGTTAATATACGATATTTGTTTTTCTCTTTCTGACTTACTTAACTATGTATAACAGTTTCTAGGTCCATCCACATCTCTAAAAATGACCCAATTTCGTTCCTTTTCATGGTTGAGTAATATTCCATTATGTGTATGTACCACATCTTCTTTATCCATTCGTTTGTTGATGGGCATTTAGGTTGATTGCCTGACCTGGCTATTGTAAATAGTGCTGCAATGAACATTGGGGTGCATGTGTCTTTTTGAATTATGGTTTTCTCTGGGTATATGCCCAATAGTGGGATTGCTGGGTCTTAGGGTAATTCTATTTTTAGTTTTTTAAGGAACCTCCATACTGTTCTCCATAGTGGCTGTATCAATTTACATTCCCACCAACAGTGCAAGAGGGCTCCCTTTTCTCCACACCCTCTCTAGCATTTGTTCTCTCTAGATTTTCTGATGATGTCCATTCTAACCGGTGTGAGGAGATACCTCATTGTAGTTTTGATTTGCATTTCTCTAATAACTAGTGATGTTGAACAGCTTTTCATGTGCCTCTTGGCCACCTGTATGTCTTATCTGGAGAGATGTTTATTTAGGTCTTCTGCCCAGTTTTTGATTGGGCTGTTTGTTTATTTTGATATTGAGCTGCATGAGCTGTTTATATATTTTGGAGATTAATCCTTCGTCCGTTGATTTGTTTGCAAATATTTTCTCCCATTCTGAGGGTTGTCTTTCTGTCTTGTTGGTAGTTTCCTATGCTGTGCACAAGCTTTTAAGTTTCATTAGGTCCCTTTTGTTTATTTTTGTTTTTATTTCCATTTCTCTAGGAGGGGAGTCAAAAAAGATCTTGCTGTGATTTATGTCAGAGTGTTCTCCCTATGTTTTCCTCTAAGAGTTTTATGGTCTTACATCTAGGTCTTTAATCCATTTTGAGTTTATTTTTGTGTATGGTGTTAGGGAGTGTTCTAATTTTATTCTTTTACATGTAGCTGTCCAGTTTTCCCAGCAACGCTTATTGAAAAGACTGTCTTTTCTCCATTGTATATCCTTGTCTCCTTTGTCATAGATTAGTTGACCATAAGTGTGTGGGTTTATCTGTGGGCTTCCTATCTTGTT
Source organism: Aethalodelphis obliquidens (assembly GCF_003676395.1). Classification (NCBI taxonomy): domain Eukaryota; kingdom Metazoa; phylum Chordata; class Mammalia; order Artiodactyla; family Delphinidae; genus Aethalodelphis; species Aethalodelphis obliquidens. The sequence continues at coordinate 5,338,644 of NW_020837998.1, forward strand.
CCATTGATCTATATTTCTGTTTTTGTGCCAGTACCATATTGTCTTGATTACTGTAGCTTTGTAGTATAGTACGAAGTCAGGGAGTCTGATTCCTCCAGCTCCATTTTCTTCCCTCAAGATTGCTTTGGCTATTCAGGATCTTTTGTGTTTCCATACAAATTTTAAGATTTTTTGTTCTAGTTCTGTAAAAAATGCCATTAGTAATTTGATAGGGATTGCATTGAATCTGTAGATTGCTTTGGGTAGTATAGTCATTTTCACAGTATTGATTCTTCCAATCCATGGTATATCTCTCCATCTGTTTGTGTCATCTTTGATTTTTTCATCAGTGTCTTATAGTTTTCTGGTACAGGTCTTTTACCTCCTTAGGTAGGTTTATTCCTAGGTATTTTATTCTTTTTGTTGCATTGGTGAATGCAATTGTTTCCTTAATTTCCCTTTCTGATCTTTCATTGTTAGTGTATAGGAATGCAAGTGATTTCTGTGCATTAATTTTGTATCCTGCAAATTTACCAAATTCATTGATTAGCTCTATTAGTTTTCTGGTGGCATCCTTAGGATTTTCTACGTACAGTGTCATGTCATCTTCAAACAGTGATAGTTTTACTTCTTCTTTTCCAGTTTGTATTCCTTTTATTTCTTTTTCTTCTCTTATTGCCATGGCTAGGACTTCCAAAACTATGTTGAGTAATATTGGTGACAGCAGACATCCTTGTCTTGTTCCTGATCTCAGAGGAAATGCTTTCAGTTTTTCACTATTGAGAATGATGTTTGCCGTGGGTTTGTTGTATATGGTCTTTATTATTTTGAGGTGGTTCCCTCTATGCCCATTTTCTGGAGAGTTTTTATCATTAATGGGTGTTGAATTTTGTCAAAAGCTTTTTCTGCATCTGTTGAGATGATTATATGCTTTTTATTGTTCAATTTGTTAATATGGTGTATCGCATTGATTGATTTGTATATATTGAAGAATCCTTGCATCCTTGAGATAAATCCCACTTGATCATGGTGTATGATCCTTTTGCTGTGTTTTTGGATTCTGTTTGCTAGTATTTTGTTAAGGATTTTTACATCTATTTTCATCAGTGATATTGGTCTGTAATATTCTTTGTTTGTAGTATCTTTGTCTGGTTTTGGTATCAGGGTGATTTTGGCCTCATAGAATGATTTTGGGAGTGTTCCTTCCTCCGCAGTTTTTTGGAAGAGTTTGAGAAGGATGGCTGTTAGCTCTTCTCTAAATATTTGATAAAATTCACCTGTGAAGCCATCTGATTCTGGACGTTTGTTTGTTGGAAGATTTTTAATCACAGTTTCAATTTCATTAGTTGTGAGTGGTCTGTTCATATTTTCTATTTTTTCCTGGTTTGGTCTTGGAAGGTTATACCTTTCTAAGAATTTGTCCATTTCTTCCAGGTTGTCCATTTTACTGGCATAGCATTGCTTGTAGTAGTCTCTTATAATGCTTTGTATTTCTGCGGTGTCTGTCATAACCTCTCCTTTTTCATTTCTAATTTCATTCATTTGAGTCTTCTCCCTCTTTTTCTTGATGAGTTTGGATAAAAGTTTATCAATTTTGTTTATCTTCTCAAAGAACTGGCTTTTAGTTTTATTAATCATTGGTATTGTTTTCTTTGTTTTTACTTCATTTATTTCTGCACTGATCTTTATGATTTCTTTCTTTCTACTAATTTTGGGTTTTGTTTGTTTTTCTTTCTCTAGTTGTTTTAAGTGTAAGGTTAGATTGTTTGAGTTTTTTCTTGAGGTAGGCTTGTATAGCTATAAACTTCCCTTTTGCAGCAAACTGCTTTTGCAAACTGCTTTTGCTGCATACCATAGGTTTTGGATCATTGTGTTTTCATTGTCATTTGTCTTTAGGTATTTTTTGATTACCTTTGATTTCTTCAGTGATCTCTTGGTTATTTAGTAACGTATTGTTTAGCCTCCATGTGTTTGTGTTTTTTACTCTTTTTTCCCTGTAATTGATTTCTAATCTCATAGTGTTGTGGTCGGAAAAGATGCTTGATATGATTGCAATTTTCTTAAATTTACCGAGGCTTGATTTGTGACCCAAGATGTAATTTACCCTGGAGAATGTTCTGTGTGCACTTGAGAAGAAAGTGGAATCTGCTGTTTTCGGATGGCATTCCCTATAAAAATCAATTAAATCTATCTGGTCTATTTTGTCATTTAAAGCATGTGTTTCCTTAGTAATTTCCTGTCTGGATGATCTGTCCATTGGTGTAAGTGAGGTTTTAGAGTCCTGCCATTTTCATTGTGTTACTGTTGATTTCCTCTTTTAGAGCTGTTAGCATTTGCCTTATGTAGTGAGGTGCTCCTATGTTGGCTGCATTTATAGTTATAATTGTTATAACTTCTTCTTGGATTGATCCCTTGATCATTATGTAGTGTCCTTCCTTGTCTCTTGTAACATTCTTTATTTTAAAGTCTACTTTATTTGATATGAGTATTGCTACCCCAGCTTTCTTTTGACTTCCATTTTCATGGAATATCCTTTTCCATCCCCTCACTTTCAGTCTGTATGTCTCCCTAGGTTTGAAGTGGGTGTCTTGTAGACAGCATATATATGGGTCTTGTTTTTGTATCCATTCAGCAAGCCTGTGTCTTTTGGTTGGAGCATTTAATCCAATCACATTTAAGTTAATTATAGATATGTATGTTCCTAGTGCCATTTTCTTAATTGTTTTGGGTTTGTTTTTGTAGGTCTTTTTTTCTCATGTGTTTCCCACTTAGAGAAGTTCCTTTAGCCTTTGTTGTAGAGCTGGTTTGTTGGTGCTGAATTCTCTTAGCTTTTGCTTGTCTGTAAGGCTTTTAATTACTCCATTGAATCTGAATGAGATCCTTGCCGGGTACAGTAATCTTGGTTGTAGGTTCTTCCCTTTCATCACTTTAAATATGTCATGCCATTCCCTTCTGGCTTGTAGAGTTTCTGCTGAGAAATCAGCTGTTAACCTTATGGGAGTTCCCTTGTATATTATTTGTTATTTTCCCTTGTTGTTTTTAATAGTTTTTCTTTGTTTTTAACTTTTGTCAATGTGATTACTATGTGTCTTGGTGTGTTTCACCTTGGGTTTATCCTGCCTGGAACTCTCTGTGCTTCCTGGACTTGGGTGGCTATTTCTTTCCCATGTTAGGGAAGTTTTCGTCTATAGTCTCTTCAAATATTTTCTTGGGTCCTTTCTCTCTCTTTTCTCCTTCTGGGACCCCTATAATGTGAAAGTTGGTGTGTTTAATGTTGTCCCAAAGGTCTCTTAGGCTGTCTTCATTTCTTTTCATTCTTTTTTCTTTATTCTGTTTCATGGCAGTGAATTCCACCATTCTGTCTTCTGGGTCACTTATCCGTTCTTCTACTTCAGTTATTCTGGCATTGATTCCTTCTGGTGTATTTTTCATTTCAATTATTGTATTGTTCATCTCTGTTTATTTGTTCTTTAATTCTTCTAGGTGTTTGTTCTTTAATTCTTCTAGGTCTTTGTTAAACATTTCTTGCATCTTCTCGATCTTTGCCTCCATTCTTTTTCCGAGGTGCTGGATCATCTTCACTACCATTATTCTGAATTCTTTTTCTGGAAAGTTGCCTATCTCCACTTCATTTAGGTGTTTTTCTGGGGTTTTATCTTGTTCCTTCATCTGGTACATAGTCCTCTGCCTTTTCACTTTGTCTATCTTTCTGTGAATATGGTTTTTGTTCTACAGCCTGCAGGATTGCAGTTCTTCTGGCAATGCCCTTCTTAAACAGTATTGTGTAACTTGCTTCTTTTATTTTAAAGCAATGCTGAATATGAGGCAGATATTAATCATTCCATATCTAATACAATGTGTGGAACATAGAAAGCCAGCTGATAAAAGGAGTGATAATAAAGTAGGTTATATTACCGTGTTTCATGCACTTTAGACACTTTTTATTTTCTAAGTGTCTGCAGAACAATCATAGAGGAACCTGGAGGTGATGGAGGGGAATAGACTTGTCTATGTGAACTAATGCAAGACAAATTGTAAGATTAATAGTCATCTGATGGTTATTTTCTGGAGGGTCAGTTTGTTAGATACAGAGGGAGTCTAGATGAGGTTGGTAGACTCATTAATGATGGGACTGTTAATCAAGATGTTTCAGGAAAGGTGAGCATGTTTCATTTTGTATAAGAAAGCAGCTGAATGACAAAAGTACAGAGGCCATACCCATTTTGGAATTGTAGCCAGTGGAAATAATGTAGACCAATCCAGCTGAGGCAAAAGATATAAACAAGTATGTTAACGTGCTATTTCCAAGTTCTCCATGTATGTATAATAGTATACAATTTGATGCTCACTAGGTTCATTTATTTTCTTATGATGTCATTTTCATCCACTCATTGAAAGCTGCTTTATTTCCATTAGATATATTTCTCAAAGTATGATCTATAAAAATATGAATAAGAGTTATCTGGGGGGAACATGATCAAAATATAATTTTGATTCAGGTGGTTGCTGGATCCACAACAAGAAATGTCTATCTCTTTGATTCCTCTTTGCCATGATGCCACTTCATAATAAACTTTTTCTCTTGCTAGCAATTGATAGTGAGAAAGATCATTTATAAGCAAACTGTGACATTGGACACAGGAAAAGAACATAAATCATGGCAATTATCCTGTATTCCAATAAAATAAAGTTAAAATGAGGCCAAATTAAAAGACATAATTTAGCTTCAGATATAAAGTTTGTGCTAGGAAAGTTTTGCTATTTTTAGGAAATGAACTTATTTATGTCTGAAACTGAAGAAGAAAAACAAAACATCTGTGTTTCCTACTGTACACACTGATCTAGTTTTAAAAACTTTAAGTACATTGGTGTGTCTTATAACAGAATTATCTTTCTTGGTGTGTTTCAGTCCTCATTCTCCACTACCTGTATGTCTTTATGTTATTTGTATGAAAATTTTCTATTTATTCACCTATTGGCTGCTCAATTTAGTTTATTGGAAAACACCTCTGTGTGAAACTGCAGGTATAGAGACATAAATCAGGGATGGAAAGAATTCAATAGATCATCCATTCCATTTCTAAATAATCAATAATGTTTCCATATAATGCACTTCTGAGAATTTTTCCTACCCAATATTTAATTTCATAAGTAATGATCTATTAATTTGTAATTCCAGCTAAAATCATGTTTTATTTTCTGTATTTAGAAAAACTGCTTTTCTTTCCTCCTTTCTTAGTTTTCTTTCCTAACAGCATTGCAATGCCCTTAATTCTATTTACCCTGGAGTTACAAGCAATTGTGTGGTCTGACATCACAGCCACTGAACTTACCCATGTTAGCAGCCTTTCCCAATTCTGTCTCTGTATCTATTTACTCAAGGGACATAGGTCTCATAGGTAAAAATCAATATCAGAAATGAAGCAAAACAAAGTTGCACAATATATGCATGGGGATACTTGCACTCGTGGTAGTGACTACAAGGTGGGGCTACTTTCTCCCTCATGCAATGCTGGACTACAGATTCAAAGATCCTTGAAATATTTTTTCTAGTTTTTACCTAAATCTCACAGAGCCCTAAATAAGAATGATATAATTACTAGTCATTTTATTTACTTAGGTCAGTGGGTCTCAAAGTTTTAGAGTTCAAAAAAATCACCTGAGAGTCTTGGTAACCTGTAGATTTGATAGGTCAGAGGTAATGTGCAGGAAACTGCATTGTAAACAGGTACCTCAGAATCTTTGATGATGGATGCCTCTTGGACTCAGCTCTGAGAAGCACTGATTTAGGTTATGCCTATCCTGAGCAAATACTTTGTATGGGATTTCTATTTGAATGAACAAATCATATTCCCTTCTGTGGTACCTCAGTGCCACAGTGTAAAAAAACTGCCTTGAAGCAAAGCAACCGTTAAACTTTCAGAAAGTGACTCAGACTATATATTACTTTAGAGATTTTGTTTTTATTCTTTGAGAAAACTTTATTTTCTTCAAGTTTATTTTAGTTTTCTTGGACTTAAAGTATCTGTTCCAAGGTAATTCTTCAAAAAATTCTTCAAAAAATTCATCCGGAACCATGAAATGAACTTGTAAGAACTGAACAAATTTCAACCAAATTTTAAAAATCTGATTTATTCCTCACAAAAAGTCATGAGAGTAACTATCAAGTTTTTCATTTCACAAATGGGTAAATGGAACTTCAGTATTACCAATTTCCCCAAGCTATACATTTAGTAAAGACAAATCCATGCTTCAGGTATATCCACTGTAGGCCATGACTCTTTTTCCACTGCATTATGAACTTGTGTACAAAGGCATAGTGGATAGCATATTTATAATCAGAGGCTGTAAGAAGGTGTGAATGACTTCTTGTTGGTATCCCATTTTTTTATTCTGGAAATGAAGGAATAATAAGACTTCAGTGAAATCAACCCAGTTGGAAGACATGTGGCACCATCCTTGTAACTACAACTATTTCTCTGAATTGGCAAAGGAGGTGTTAGAGAGACTTATGGTAAAAGATGAAGAGAAAGAAAGTCTGTGTAAGTGAATATGTTAACACCTAGCTCAAACATGGTTCCAATGACAGCATATTTATGGTCTCTAAAAAGGTTATGCATCATTTTACACGAGTTCTTTTTCTAACATTTTGCCTGTCTCTGAGAGAAAACCAATGAAAGACCACAGCAACTGTTTGTTATTGTCATCATCAAATGAAGATGAGCCAAACTTAGAAATCATTCCTACTGCAATGTAGTGAGAAGCCAATATTTATCACCCAGAAAGGGAAGCTAAAGGACCCAGCTATAGTTTGTTTGGGAATGTTTCCAGTAAGGTCTGTGATCAATTAAGTGGTTCCTCTTTTGGATTTTACTGAGATCAGACTTTGATGCTCACAACGTGGAACAGATGTATTAAAAGGGTTGGAAAAGGATCAGCATCATAAAGGCAGAATTACATCAAAAGGGAAATATAATTGGAGCCCCATAGCCTTTGTGGGACTGAGGGTTTCCTCATCAAATATGTAAAATCTTCAAATTACATTATTTCAGTAAAACCCTATTTGAGTCATTTATTTTTACTGGCATTTAGCTTTTTTTGTTTCCTGCCAGCTAACACAATATTCTGAGCTGAATACATAAATACAATAAAATTGACATCTGCCCAGCTGGGTTTACTCAAAATTTCTAAATCCTCAGTTTTTATTTTCTGGCACTAAAAGTACACAAAAATCTACCTCTGTGCATTCAAATGATCTCCTGGATAAGTTAGATCTAGTGTGTTAGAAATATGGGCTGAAAATCTTTTGGGAGGAATAGACTTATTTGATAAAGAAGCTCTTTTCACTTGAAATATTAGAAATAATTTCATAAACTCCCTCTATGGTCTAAAACAGTGATGTTCAATGAAATAGGCTCATTGTCTTTAATTTTTCTTGTTGGTATAGCTTTTCACACATATCATTCAAACAACAAAACTCTTTAGCACCTACAATGGGCAAAGAATTGTGCTAGGTACAAAGGAATAATGGTGAACAAGGCAGAATTGTTCCTGGTCCTCATAACGTTTATACACTGTCCTAGACAGCTTTTCAGAACTCTCCACAGCCATTAACTGCTCTCATCCTTTTATTGATGGTACATATTATGACAAGAGTCTTTTTCTGACATATATAGCTACTTACATATAGCTGATATTATGGCCAGAAAACAATAACCCTAGCATGCAACTTTCTTTGATGAGTTCATACATAACTTAAGTCATAAGCAGTTGTTCCACATGCCTAAAATTAAATTGTAATTACTATCATTTTAAATCTTAATCTGGAAACCTTGAGTACAAAGAGGTGAACCAGCCCCATGATCATAGTAAACTTTGTAGACGATTCATGCAATTTTTCCATAGCCTTTTCATGATTCTTGGCCCATAGTAAGCAGTCAGTGCACCCCTATTGCATGAATAGAAGACAGCATAATGCAATTGAAGGGACACCTGAGCAGAAGTAAGGAAATAGTTATTCTAGCTTTAATTCTATTGTTGTATCACCACGTGACGTTTGTGAAATTGTTTCCACTTCATGCACTTCAACTTCCTTAACTGTAAAACCAGGACAGTGAACTTCATGAAATTTATTTCCTTCTAGCTCCACCAATATAGAACTATATAATACTGGGAATGTCATTTGGAAGAAGGTATTTCTCATTGCTTCCATAGCAGTCCGTATTCCTGTTGGCTGCTTATAACAAATGTTTCAAAAACAAAAAGAGAGAGAGAAGGAAGGAAGGAAGGAAGGGGAGAGGAAAAGAGACGTTAAGTGAAAATAAACTGGTCAAATAGATCCTACCTTAGCATATAGTTCATAAACTCCAAAAAAGTAAGAAATACATAGGGGTATATCTGTGCTAGTTTCTTGAAGGAATTTAAACTAAAGCTTAGAGCTAAATACTTCCAATTTGGCAAAACCAGGAATACTTTTATTTTCGTTAAGACTTTGGACCTCCAAAAACCTAATCAAACATTTTCACAATTTTTCATTATAGTAATAAAAAGGTTAAATTTTTATTTATGGTCATATTTGAACTGTCATATTTTGAGTCCCTCAGTAAGGAAAATGAGTGCCTTATAAATATTATTATTACTGTTCTCAAGCACTATGCTTGTTCCTGGAAACAAAGTAGAGTAATTTTTCCCTGTGGACTCAATAGATTATTAAAACTATTTTGGCTCTTTCCTGCATGCTTTAGAAAAATTCATATTCTCATCTGATGTTTGAGCAGAAATATATGTATTCCTAAGCCTTCACCTTTATTTTAATTTTGTAATAATCATATTCAGTTATGAATAAATATGGCTCTTTACTGAAAATTGAACTTCTTTTTTTTCTTTTAAAATGGAGATGCTGGAAGATTTGGCATCCTTACAATATTTCAGTTTAAGCATTGCAAAGATCTGCTCACATTGCAAAATATTTATAAAATGTTTTATCTAATGTAGCTGAATCCCAATAGTACAGAAAGCTTAAATCCTTTCTTTCTCTTCTTCCTTTTTTACTTGTATAGATAGTATACTCATTTTGGGCACCATTTGCTTTACTTTTTGAAATTCAACATTAGATATGTGTTTACAAGTGTTGTTGATTTAGATAAGTTTTCTTGAGACCTGTTTGTAATATTTGCAGGGGGTACCAGCTTCAAGTTGTTTTAAGGCTGCTAATGAGTGATTCTTAGGATTTTTGGCAGAATGAGAACAGTTATAAAAAGGAACAGCAAGGCTGTCTGTATAGCACGGTACCACTCTCCCAATTAACAGTACTTCACATTAAAACTTTTGCTCAGCTGAGCAGCTGACTATGCTAATTCTTCAGAGTTGTGTTAAGCCTTACTCATTTTTTTTTCCCCTAAGCCTACTTGCCGGGAATAGAAAGAGAAAATTAAATTGTTCAAGGTTAGGGAAAATGAGATTACATGGCTGTTTCATTGGCATTGTCATTCAGTGTATTCTTGCATATTTTCATTTCTGAAGGTCTTGGTCCAGCTCTTTCATGATCTTGTACACACACACATATACCCATATAGAACTTCCATGCATATCTCTATCAATCTATCTATCTATCCACCTACGTTCTTATTCTCTGACTTATCTCCCTGCGTTTTAAGAACAAGGAATCTGTCTATTTCTAGAACCTAGAATAGAGCTTGCTGCACAGTAGGTGCTTAGAAAATAGAGCTGATCCTCATTATTAACAGAGTCTGTATTTGCAAATACACTTCACTAAAATTTATTTGTACCCCCTAAATCAATACTTGTGGCATTTTCACAGTCATTTGTGGACATGCAGGGAGTGGTGAAATTTTGAGTTGCTGGTGTGCACGTTCCCAGCTGAGATCCACCAGACACTTTTCTGCCTTCTCTCAGCTCTACGAAATGGCCATAAGATGGGGATAGTGGGGGCAGTGCAGTGTAGTATGAGCTCTGACTCAGGCCAGTTGAATGGGATTTAAATCTCAACTCTGGTACCTGTTAATGGTTGTCCTCAGGCAAGTCAGTTAACATGTATGAATGTCCTTTTCTCTTTTGTAAAATAAATAGAATCTGCTAGGAAGAATTGTATTTAGGCCTAAGAAAGAAAGAAAGATAGATAGATGGATGGATAGATGTGTGTGTGTACAAGATCATGAAAGAGCTGGACAAAGATCTCCAGAAATGTGTGTATATATATATATATATATATATATATACACACACACACACACATATATACACACACACTCACACACATGCTTCCCCTAGGAATAAGGATTCAGTATTTGCTAATTTGGTGTTCACAGCAACTTTATAGAACTACTGTTAATAGAGATAATTGTAATTGTTGCATGAAGGAATGAATCACTGACCCAGAAACTGTAATTCATATTATTTATTTAATGACAAATTTACATGAATGGGTTCTAATTATTGCTCAATGATTTCCCAGAGAACGTAGGCAGAATAATGTCTACCCACCAAGGATGTCCACATTCTAATCTCTGGTAAATGTGTATATGTTAGGATACACGGCAAAAGAAGATTATGGTTGCAGACGTAGTTTAACTTACTCTTTAGCTGACTTTAAAATAAGAAGGTTAGGGACTTCGCTGGAGGTCCGGTAGGTATGACTCCGTGCTTCCACTGCAGGGGGCGCAGTTTCGATCCGTAGTCAGGAAACTAAGATCCTGCATGCCAGCCAAAAAAAAAAAAAAAAAAAAAAAGAATAGGAAGTTTATTATGGATTATCCTGGTGCACCCAATGTAATCTCAAGGATCCTTAAAAGTAGAAGAGGGCGGCAGAAGAGGGAGAACCAGAGATGGCAGTATGACAAAGACTCGACCCAACCCTTCTGACTATGAAATTGCTAGAAGACCATGATTCAAGGAATGTGGGTGGCCTCTAGAAGCTGAGAGAGGCAAGGAAACAGATTCTCCCTTAGAGTTTCCAGGAAGGAATGCAATCCTACTGACATTTTGATTTTATGCCCATGAGATCTATTTCAGATTTCAGACCTCCAAAACTGTAAGATAATAAATTTGTGTTGTTTTAAACTAAGTAAATTTTTTACAGTAGTGATAGGAAACAAATACAGATGTCTTCAAATAATAAGTTGATATTTTTTGCTGTTGTTGATGTCATTTTTGTCAAAATGATAAAATTAACTAACACTAAAAAAGAGTCAAATGAGAACAACATTTTAGCTGAAAAAAAATTCCCCTTCAATATCATTTGTTATCAAGGAGTAGAAGAGTTTGGAGATGACAACACAAGTTGGGAACTTTACCAGGAGCAACTATTGAATGCAGACAATGATTTACCTTGATACCAATAAAAGCACAACACTCATTTAAGTCCTAGAGGGGGTTGCTCTCCTTTCAATGTGTCACATGGATCATACGTTTTTATAAAATTTCAAAAATAATATTATTAAAATAATAATATTAAGACACTAAAAAAGTGTCTCTCACATAATTTTCAGGGCCCAGAAAACCTAGATGCAACCGTGCTTGAATACCTTATTGGGAAATTTAGAGAGAGAGGGTGAGAGAGAGAGGGAGAGAGAGGGATTGACTCTGACCAAAAATATGTCAGGAAAATGAAACACCTGTGTCTCATGTACACCTGTGCATGTTTTTCTCTCAAAATTCATTTTCTATTGTGAGGGACGCATATGACAATGATATATGAGGAGTGAGATAGATATGGGGAACTTGTACCAAATACATAATTCATCTAATGTTGATCAATTAAGTACTTACTATGTGGCTAATCATTGTGACTACAAGAGAGATCTATGACTCACTCCAATTCACTAATAACTTACAGTCTAATTGGTAAGATAAAATGCACACAGACACATCATCATTAGTATGATCTAATATATAATTAAGCGCTAGTATGTAAGGCACTGGAAATTAGAGAATAACATAATGCTTCAGCTTTAGCTGAACCAATAAGATGCACACACACACACACACACACACACACACACACACAGAATTGGATACTGGCTACATAGAAGAGGTAAGATCCAGACTTCGTCTTAAGCGATGACTATTATATGATGTCTATTTAATTTACAGCAACTGCTCAAATAATGGCACAATAGATGAAAATCAAGATGTCTTATGAATACTATAAGGAATAGCTTGATTAGAAAAAGCAAAAATATCTGACAGGCTGAGTGCCTTACATCATTTATTTAATTTTATCTTTGTTACAACCCTCTGGGGTAGGTACTATTTACTACCCTTGTTTCCCTGATGGAGAAACTGAGACTTAGAATCATGTAACAGTTTTCCCAGGGTTGAAGATCTAGTATGTGACAAAGCTAGGACTGAAACTCAGGTCTGTCTGATACAATTCTGCTCTCACACGCTTGAGGAGTTGGGATATAGAGAGGAAATAAGATTGGGTATGTTTCAAACACTTAACGAAGACTTCATTCAGTTTGTAGGTAAGCGTACTTCCATATGAGTCATATCTTTGCATATATACACACCTAACCTTTGAGAAATTATTATTTCTTCAATAAATTAAACTAGCAATCTCCAGGAGGCTTCTGTATTTCTTTGACATAACTATGTAAATTGCTGATGTGCATGTTAACATCTAAAATCATTTGTCTGAATGTCATGGAAATGAAGTTAATGGTGTGATAAGCTTTGCTCTTGTTGTCACAAGGATAATATGGAGTACTTCAAAATATGTGATATGATAGGATAGTTATAATAACTGAAGTACTTTATAAGTCATCCTAAAAAGACGAATGTGCTTAGGGGTATTGCTTTTGAAAGAGGTAAAGAAATGTCAATCAGTGATAGTTAAAGCAAGTGGGCAGATGATTTGAATTGGAGTAATTTCACTGCATGTGAAACATAGTACATGACTAAGAGCCTATAAAAATATGAATTATTATTTAAGATTAATTCAGAAGAGTATACAAATTTTTATTAAGTTTGTTAATAATTGCAGAGATATTAACAGGTGATGGAATGGGCTATTAATCTCAGGTTGAAAATAAGTGGAAGAAAAATGTATTTTAACAACTAGAAGCTTTTCTAGGCTTTCCAATTTTTTCTTCACTATACTAAAAAAACTAATAATTACCTTCACAAATATGGAAATATCAATAGCATAATTATTGCAGAATTTAAAGAAGATGCAGTGGGATTTTGTAATGTATTTGAAATATATAACTATGAATATGTGAAGTTTGATATGTGAAGCATTAGAGCTCATCAAATAAGTAAAAGAATGAAGTATATTAGATATGAGAGCTTGCATTCATCTTTGGGAGCACTAGTGTTATACATAAATGAAATAAGAAACTTGCTGTCAAGTTTCTGTGTGTATGACCATGCAATAGGAAGCCATTTTGGAAAAATAAGTCCTGATAGTTGTTTAAGTCAATATATTTACCACCAAAATTAAACATGTACAAGTACTATGTTTAAGTAAGGTAACTGATGTGAACCATGAAGATTTGCTAATTTCAGAATATCTAAACAACAGTATTGTGTCTTGATTTTAGTACTGGAACACTTGTTGCCTAGTATAGCCACAGCTTCTACCTAGTATGACCTTGTAAAATGGACTTCTCCATTCTACTAACCTCATTTCCTCATCTTTCAAGTGAGGTGGTTGATCAGATTTTTATCCAATGTATTTCTCACACTAAAATGCTAAGGTCCTTTGAATTGTTGACATTGCTGATACTAAGGCATTCCACATTCTCAAGAAAATGATAAAATGCAGTGGTCTATATATGAAAAGTAAACTTGGACACATTTCTTCTGTGTTGGTAAAAGATGATACTTTCTCAGATGTTTAATATTAATAGAAATTATAAATTAATAATTGCAAGAAAGAATGAGGGAAAATAATAAACATTGTTAAGCAGTTCAAAATATTTGGTCTTGAGCTGCTATTATATGATAACACTTTATATAACTAAATAATTTTAGAGGAACACAGATTTTAAATGGTTCAGGATCACAGCAGTGCTTAGATGACAGGACCATAGTTATGGTTGCCGGCCTGGATCATATTAACACTATGAATGACCACAGTTAACACTAATATTGTAATATTAGAAATGGGTATCTTGTCAGGTATGATACATTTATTTAGGAAATATATGGGTGTATGGAATTGTGTCAGAAGTGGCAAGAGCCACCAGAAATTTACATGAAGTATGCAGTTCTTTAGTTTACTATCTATTACTTATTTTTAAATTTTACTAAGTGCTGACATTGTGTCTCATGAAAACCTTACTGTAATGGTATCTTGGCTCACACTATTGGTTAAGAGAAGTGTATTCCAACCTTGAAAGCTGCACCTAACTTAAGCTGTGTGCCCATTTAGGAACAACGTAGAATAAACCCAAGAAATAAATTGAAGCAAACTTACAAAATTGCAACTTCAAGGAAAATTCCACTTTGAAAACTAATCTAAATAGCACTTTTTCTGCATTGCTTTAAACTCCAGAAAAAAATATAACACTTTGTCTCTTTTAAATATGAGAGGAATTTTAAATAAATAGTCATGTAAACTACAAACTAGGAAATTTACAAATTTTAAGTATAAATTTCCCTTATACAGCACTGTTTCTTATATCTGCATTAACAAAGGTCAAAAGAACTCTAAAAGTTTGTCTAACCATTATTTTGTGTTGTGTTAGACTTTACATTCCTTTTAAATTCATAAGGCCTCCTTCTCAACACCAAATTAAATTTTGTTTTACTTGATTTGAAAATGTAAATATGTGATAACCACTACTTTACAAAAGGCATCTTACTGAGGAAAGACGCTTTTGGTAAAACCATATGAGTAGCTTACTTTATTTACGTAATTTACTGGAACATTCTTGTGGTCACCCCCTTTTTAATCAAAACGGTCTAGTTTTTTGGAGAATTTGGAAGTGTTCAGTTAATATGATTGAATTAACTTCTGAACATCTTGCTTCATTGAAATAGTCTAATATTAACAAGAGATCAAAGGTTTTGACTTTAATAATTTATACCTATAAAATTAAAAGAGATTTGACCATAGTAATAAGAAAATTGGCGGGTGTGTGTAGCTAGCGTGCAGTAATTGCACCTCTAGAGGATCACAGGTACCTGGTTTTACTACCAGAGTTGGAACTCATCATGACTTAAGAGGGTTTTTAAGAGTCATTACACAATGGTGCATTGGTCGATATAGTTATATGATTGCTTGAAGCTGTAGTTGAAGCTGTAGTTCTGATTATAAATGAACTTGCTTTCTTTAACACCATCTGAGTCAATTACTCATTTGGCCATAGATTTCTTTATTAATATAAGATAAATATTATTTGTTACATGTAGCTCTAATTGTTTGGAGTTAAAATTAACCTTTCACTAGGTTATGCAGACTGAAGTTAAAACTACCTCCCCCACCACCTCCAATCTTACTCCTCTTGTGATAGAAATTCATTCTCTAAATTTTCTTCTTAACTTGGTTGCAAAAAAACATAAAATAAAATAAATGCCACCCACATGCCATGGCTGCCTGTGTTCTTTTACCCTGGAATTCTGCCATTACTTAACGGGATGTGCTCAGCTATGTTAAATCTTTTACAACCCCCCACCTTCATATTGTAGAAGCAAAAAAAATAGTCCAAAGAAATTCTAACATCTGGCATATTGAGACTTTGAAAACTAAAGAAGGAATGTTAAGTTATGGTCAGAACAGTTTTTTTTTTTCTTTTCAAATAGCACCTATGCAAGAAAGAAAGAAAAAAATAACACAGAGCTGGGACTCCACAGGCTTCATTCACTTATAGCTATCAAAACTAAAATACCACTGCAGAGGATATTTTCCACCTGTACTGGCTAGTATGGTAGCTAGTAGTCATGTGTGGCTATTGAGCACTTGAAATACAGCTAGTCTGAATTAAGGTGTGCTATAAGTATAAAATATTTACCAGATTTTGATCACTTGGTATGGATAAAACAATGTAAAATATCTCATGGATAATTTTTTAAAAATTTATATTGAAGTATAATTCATGTACAATGTTATCTAAGTTACAGGTGTAGAGTATAGTGATTCACAATTTTAAAGGTTATACTCCATTAATTGTTATTATAAAGTATTTGCTATATCCCCCGTGTTGTACAATATATCCATGTAGCTTATTTTATAATTAATAGTTTGTACCTCTTAATCCCCTTGATTGACATTGAAATGAGAATATTTTCAATATATAGGGTTAAATATATTAAATTAGTTTCACCTGTTTCTTCTTGCTTTTTTTAGCTATTAGATATTACATATGTCTTACATTTTTGTTGAACTCTCTTTTATACTAAAAGTAGTAAGGAAAATTTTGTTTGAAGATTACTTGATACTAATTATATTATGGCTGATTAAAAAATATCAAAGACAAAGGCATGCACTATTTATGGATTTTAATATCAAATAATAATATGGAATTACTATTATTAATCATATGCATATTAACATTAAATATGCTTTTAAGAATCCAGAAACTTAAAAATTAATTAGGGACTCGACTTCTTCTTACAGTATCTTCTAAAAGGGATTATTCTTTAGGCCACAGAAATGGTGATAACTGCCTAATTGGAAATGATGTTTATGAAAATTTATCTATTGATGTTAAGAAACTACCTGAACCTCAAAATAATAAACTGTAAAACATAGTTTTTTTAGAGGACATACTCATTTTGCCCCCTTGTACTTCTTATTTTCCTGCTCTCAAAAGTACAAGTTTTTCTTTTTTAGGTATTTCTGAATTATGAGAAAGATAACCTCACACATTTCTTTGTTTTAATATATTACGTATATTTTGTGACAGATGAATTTTCACGGTTCATATCTAATCAAATCATGATAATTACTTCCATATTTTTGTTCAACTTCTTCTTCATCATTTAATGTTAGAATTATGACTAAGCTAGCTGAAAAAGCTACTCATCTTATAGCATGTCTACTGTTGTTTTGCCCTCCAAATATGCACTTGCAATGGCAAATAATGATTAATGGAATTTAAAGAATGCTGATTTTAATTAGTTTGAAATTTCTTACTTGCTTAATAAGCAACTTAACTGCATAAAGAAGGTCTTGATCACTTAGGTTTTCTTAAAGCCCCAATAATTTTGAGTGTGAGATTTCTAGTTTTGACTACATTTCATGGAAATTTAAAGTTATGTCAGCCATATTCAGTAGAAGTAAATGTGGAAATATATATATATCATTATAAAAACTACATTTAAAGTAAGAGATTAAATGGATTTAATAAATTTGCATGGTTATAGAATCATTCGGCCATATAATTCTGAGCAACACATTTTCTCCTTTGAATATTATTTTCAATTGTCTTAATAGTTGCAGCAGTTTATCCCTTTTTTGTTATTATTTTTTTAAAAAACAATGGTAACGTTTATGTCATTATTTTAGATTAAGTATTAGATATTCCCCCTTCTAAGGAATTCTCTTTTTTTCAATACTTTGACCTTGTCTTAGGAAATCATTGGGAACTCATATGCACGTCTGCTCATTTAGTTAGTCCGTGAATTATCTGACAATTCTCATTTTAAATAAGTATGAAACGGGCTATAAGAAGAGAAATTACTTTTGCTTATTACGCTTCCTCAAAATCATGCTCTAAAGCTCAAAGACACTTTCAATTTATTAGTCAGTGTGTGATTGGAGGAGCCATTTTACATCTGGGAAATATCGTATAGATTCACATCAGAATGCCAAAGTAGAGAGATAGTAACTGACTGGATTTCCCTAGTGCAAAGTGTGTTTCTTTCTGTGAATTGAGTGGAAAATACTCCAATAACTTTTTATATTATTTCCCCAATTCTATCAGACTTGGGATTTCTTTCCCTCTACTTCCCTAGGACTATTTATTTTTCTTTGGCAGATCCATTAAATTTGGAGATCTTTGTAGTGTCCCACAAAATACCACCATCTTAAAGTAACACATTCATATATTAGTGTCCTAATAGTATTTTCGCATTGTTATGGCCAGATACCAGAAAGGAAGAAATTGCCAAAACAAAACAAAACAAAACAAAACCTAGGACAGGTTGTTTCACTAAAGAGAAGAATGAAGAATGAAATAACCCTTGGGATGAGAAAACATCTGAACATCTGAAGACAATTTCTTATTACTAGGCAGTGTGCAATAATCCTTTCAGATATGTGCAAATATGTCCTAAGTATTGTTCATGAGAAGCATAAACCTGTTGGTATTCCAATTCTACACCTTGAATATAAACCATTTGCAAGGCAATTATAAGCTCTGATATAACTATACACATAATATAGGAGACAATAACGTGATTTAATACAGAGAGAATTATGGTATCCACTCATTAAACTGAAGAACAGGTAATCTTCCTAAATAATTAACAATATAAGTATTGTATACTCATTTGATTTCTAAACAATATGGGTAGATGCTAAATCATTTTTGCATCATATGGTTATAAATAATTATGGTATTAGTGTCATTACGTTTTTTAATGTTTCATGGTCTCTTGAACTTAGCTTACTGGGACAACTAAAATAAAATAAAAGCCCATATTCTACATTCCTTTGGGGGTAGTGGGGCCATGCCTACCTTAAATAAGTTGTTTTCTTCAGCCTTTTCTTGCTTGTTTAGAAGGGGATGTAGCATAAACATGTGACAGCAGGTGATTTAAGGTTTGATTAAGTGAATTGACAGACTGCTCAGAGACTGATTCAGCATTTTATTGTTATTGCAATAAATCTTTTGCAATTTGCTCCCATTTTTCTTCAAGATCAGTATCTCCTTATAATGTTGGTGGAGTCACATAGCTACTTCATTCATTTTTTTCTACAGTCTCTATTTTGAACCACATTTGGAAAGAATAGACTCTGATTGTATGGCATTGCTAAGAGTGGTAGATGTTAGAAATGTCAAGATTTACCATTGAGTGTATAAAGAGCTATACAGAGAATTGAATACTTTCAGATACAGTTTAGATACACTGCCACCATTTTATTGAGGACATGATAAGCTAACGACAATGCAATTTTTCAAAGAGTTATGAATAATGGCAATGTTTCCAATAATAAGGGCTGCATGAGAGGAACTCCTTGCAAAAATGGGTTCCAGATAGTCTTAAGAGTTAATGGGTTATTTAAGTTTCTAACCTCATTAGTTGACAGCTTTTACAAACACCCAGAAAAATGCCAGTTTTGATATTGATATTCCAACTTTAGCTTCAAAGGTAATTGTCCTGGATTTTAAAATGGTAGGGTAAAGGGCTACTGACATGAATACACATAAAAATGAAAAGTGGGGAAATAGTTATGTGAGTGAGCCAGACATAAGAAAATGGAGGTTAGGCCTTCAGGTTTTTCAAAAGTAAGCATTACTGAGAAATGGAGACAGACTTGAGGTAGACTAGAGACCCCTGAAGTAGGGAATACATAACAAGTTGTTTTAATTGCTAATGCATTTGTATTAACAGGGCAATCTATGACAATTGTGCTATCAATAATTACTGAGACATGGTTAAGGAACAGACAAAGCAACAAGAGATGATACTGCCAGACAAGTGGAGGTCTGGTAATTGTCTGCAGTATCAAACTCTCATGTATAATGATTTCTGAAGGTTGAGGTTTATGAGAGCAGTTCATTATGTATTTCAAACAAAGCTCTATTTTGATATTGTTCTTCCATCGACTAGAATAGTAAGCATTGCATCTGAAATTGTGCCCAAGGGAACCCATGTCTACCAGTTGGTTAACCTTGTGACATTCCACTAAAAAGTACCAGGATTTCTTGAAATACATAATTCATGAACCTCTCTGATTGTTTAGCATTGATCAACACTTGAATAAATTGAGTTGCTATCATATTAACATAAGTAGTAATGCTTTAGTGAGGTTTTTGCTTTTTCTTTCTTTTCTTTTCTACAGTCGATCAAGTGGTTCAGGGATTTCTAGTTTTTAAAACAGGAAGTCAATTTAGAAGACTGCAGAGTTATGAATCCGACAACGATAGCAGAAGGCTGTGAAGTACATCCTTACAACTCTTTGCATATTCCATTTAAACTCCCAGATTAGGCTGCCAGTATAGATTTGTTCTCAGACTTCTTGTCTTCTCTGTTGTCAGATATGTCTATCTTTGCATTTTTCAGCTCTATACATAATTATTCTCAAATCTAGGTAGGTTGATGTGGTTATATAATTGCCCAGTATGTCAGCAGGCAAGGAAATGTAATTTATATCCTTCAGGACCTGACAAGTTAACGCACTGAAGACATTGGTCTTTCTCTAAGGAGTACAAATGGAGATAGTAGTGATCTCTATGCATATGGAGAATTGTGACTATTCCAAGCCAAGGGGCTAGGTTTTCACCTTCACATGATGAAGAGTGAGAACAAGAATCTATTTGAAAATGTGCTTTAATGAATAGGTATCATTTCACTGTTTTTCTCTTTCAGCATAATTTGCACATTTTAAACCAGGTAACCATCTTAGCAAGAAGAAAACATTTTAATTATGAGATAATGTTGTGTACAGTTTGAACTAGAGAAGAAAGTTATTACTATGTCAATGTAAGTTGGGCCATATTTGAATAGATCATTTAAGATACAGACAAATGGGTTCCGCAGTAGTAGTAAGAATTTCCTCAGTGAAACTACCCTTATTCTTGGGACAAAGAACCCCTGGCGCTGTGAGAAGTAGATAGGCGCAAATGTCTCATATGATTTCATACCTAATCACTGTTCCTTCTAGAGACTCATTCATGTGTACACAGACCTTCAACTGTAAATTCTTTAGGAATATATCTGTGTGAAAAGTGGTAGTCTTGGAGAATTAGTTGCAGATTGACACCAAGAATGCTAAGTGTCCAGTGAAGCAAAAAGGAGACATAGGACATCTTCAGATTTATGAGAGAAAGTGACTCAATTTTCCAGTGTATCAGCATTTGTAGGACAAATATATGGTGATATGAAAGAGATTAACTCTCTAAAAATTTTAAAACTCATTTTGGTGCAGTATATTAAAATGTCCACATTCCTCATTTAGTGAGGTTATTACTTGGTACAAATAATTTAATACACATTTTCTTAAACTCATGACTTTATTTTTTCCTAAATCTGCCTGTTTTTATTAAACATAAATTATGTGTGAATTTTTTATTCATAAAGCTTTATTCCTTTCCACTTATTTATTTTTGCTTTTGAAAAATATTCACCATAGTTGTTTGGTTAACATCCCACACATACTGGCTCAAATAACTGAAAAAACGGACAGTAATATTTTATCAAACCTTTCCTTTGAAAAATATTTGAAATATATATATATAATAGAGATAAGTTTAACAGTCATTATTGAATCTATTTCTAGTAGATATTTAAATAAAAACGAGATTTGGAACCATCATTCCTTGTTTTAAAAACCTTTGATGCCCTCTGACATACATGTGTTACTCAGATTTAACACATATCTAACTTTGAGGATATCTAGCTACATGTGAGCAGTAGTCCGCTTTTCTCTTTCTTCCTAAAGGAATATACAAAGCATCAGGGTGTGGAAATATGTCTTATTTCCCCCTCATTTTATATCCTAGGACAATTTGAGACTCCTGTTTTAACTTCCAACTGCTCCATCATCTCCATTACTAGGCTGTCGGCCAATTGGATGATCATACTTTCCAATTCTCCTAGTAATTCAGCCTTTAGAACAGTTTGATTTTGCCAACAGGATTCACCAGGACAATATGCTCTGCTGTCATGAGTACTTCCTAGCTTTAGAAAGAAAAATTTGAATGTTTTAAAATATATGCTTGCAGAGTGTTTTGAAATGAGTATCATAGTAATTTCTAAAATCTAGAGATTAAAAATATTAAAATGCTGCTTTGATTTGATTGCTTACAATGGCACACACACACAAACACACATACATTATTATCAGTACTTAAATACATTAACGGTACTTTTTCTACGAGCAAATCCTTTTCATTACAGTACATATGGTAACATTTTCAGTATCACCCACTGAACATAGAAATAACTACTGAATTCTGTGGGGGATTACATTCTAATAAAAATGCAAGGTCAAATCCTAAATCTTTGTACTTGAAAGTCACTCAGTTGATATCTTTTCAATCTCCATCCCCCGCCATGGCATTTTTCACCACAGAAATACCTAGGTTGCCATTAGTGTTTTGATAAGCTAATGCATTTGCTCCCTTGTTGCCAACTACTTTTCAGGCTTTTTTCTGTATTTTATATCTTTGCTTCTTTGCCTGTTTTTTTGTTCTCTTGTTACTTTTATGAAAGTTTGTACTATGTCTTCAGAATTCAGTTCCCAATACAAAATATGTTTTTATTTTCAAGTAACAATTTATTTACTTTAGAATATTCTAGGTTGTTGTCTAGAAGTATATACCCCTAAAAAAGTTATGCCTTTTAATGTGTATTTGATAAAATAAAAGTATTTCATTCTGGCATTAGTGTGGCACATCCCAAGTGATGAAATTTGCATTTTCACCCTCACGCTGTAATTTTTATGGGGTTTCTTATCTATTGAAGTAGCCTCTTTTTCATGTAGTAATCTCTATAGTCCTAAAATAAGTCTAATTCAAAGTTAAAACGATGAGAAATCCTAATAGAGTGATTACTTGGCAGTTCCTCATATCTGAGTTTGAAAATTAAATGATCCATAATATTAAAAGATGTGCTGTTTAAAACTTGTGCCCTACACTTCAACTGTAGTGACTTTGTGCTTTTTAATAATTAAATTTGTACACATTGTGAAATTGTCAATGGATATTGACAAACCAGAGATCTTTACATTGGGAAATCTTCCCCTTTCCTGGAAAACCTTTGAAATGTTCTTCAAATGGCAATAGTGTTGACTCAGAAGTGTTTTTTACTATTCAATTTCCTGGACAAAGAGGATCATTGAGCACTTTCAGGCCAACCATTATGCATATTTTTGTGAGAAAAAAGCAAAGATGTTTCACGTTTTTGGAAAATTCTTGAAAGCAATACAACAATAAAAAAATTATAAAATTGCAAATAACAGAATTAGTCACCAACGGAAGTTATCACAGTAGGCATTAAGAAGAAGAAAGTTTTCCTTATGTACATATTAAAAGAACAATAAGATAAAATTGAAATATTTAATATATTCTATAATATAAGTCACTTGCTAGATCAATCTTTATTCAAATTTAAAATAAGCAGGGATCATCACCTGATTCCTGGATGGAAGTAGTGGAGATCCATTCTTAAAGATAGATATATATATATATATATATATATATATATATATATATGAAAGTCCCTTTCACTGTTCTAAGCTAAGATAACAAGGCACTTTGAAGACATTACATCTACTTGCTCTCACAGAGACTATGTGAGAAGACTGAATGAGCAGCTAAGCTTACACATAGGTTAGAGGGCCTAGAGTAGGGTGTGTGTGTGTGTGTGCCTGTGTGTGTGTGTCTGTGTGTGTATGTGGTTTGGATGAAAACTTGAGAGAAGTTGGAATTAACATGGGAACTGAAGTTAATAGATCTGCCAAACACAAGTCAATAACAATTAGACAGAGATGTTCACCTTTTGATAACACTTTAATTAATAAGAAGGTGTAAAATATTGATAATGTTGCTTCAATCTGTCTTTAATTTTATTTATTTTCTCCTCTCAGATTAGAAAGCAAAATTTTAAAAGTCCTCAGGGAAGAAGCAAGGAAATACATTTCACTGCACAGTTCCCCCAGCACCAACAAATTTTCTTTTTTCTTTTTACTTCCTCTAGAAGCCTTTGCATCTCTAAAGATAGTGTATATTCATGTGAAAAATATATTATTTAGCAGAATTGACACTCTATTAATATGCAAGCTACAGATTATGATTATATAGCTAAAAATGAGTTAAGTAGAACTGCACAGAATTTCTACACATGAACTTTTATTTTATTTGTTTGTGCTATCTCTCTATATATAGATATAATTATTATATTTATATATGAATACATATTTATTCATATGTATTTTATATAATATATTTATATATAAATATATTTTATTTATATTCAATTAAATCAATCCTGAGGCACAAGTGTTTAAGAAAAAAGTAATGTAACAGATGTTTCATTGATCCTAAGGATTTACTTTTTTTCCCTCTTGCACCAGCATTTTCTGACTTACACTAATGAAAGTAGTGAAAAACTACATTTTATGTTGTGAAGTTATGTGATCAGAACTTGAGCACAGGAACAAATTTAGGCAGATTTAGATTCAATTCTAATGATAATTAAGTCCTTAGTAAATGTGTTTCTAAGGTAGGACACATAGGACTAATAAGATAAATCATTGTGATATCATGCATCTTCCTTTTGATTTTGTTTTTAGTAAATATTATAAACGCTTACTTAAATAAACATGTAGTTGGCCATTTAAACCAAAAGGCTGAACTGAAAGATTGTGTTTTAACTTGCTCATCATATTTTTCTTCCCTTGGGCCACTAGCTAGAATCTTATCCATGGTTAAAGCACAGGCACAGTTCTGGAAATATTCTTAGGATTGCCAAAATCAACTGAGCAGGCAGTGCTTGTCCAATGAAGCTCCAAATGCCCTCTTGTACTTAATCATTGCATATACATATGTATCTGTGTGTTCCTGAAAGTGTAATGCCAAACCATATTGGCCACATCAAGGAAATTACTACCTTGTAATTCATGTCTATTTTACAGAAACATCTCTAAAAACTGCTTTCATACCTTAATCATTTTTCTGTTCTTGGATTTCTTTGTCATTTCCCTGTTTGAATTGTTCATTCACAACTTGGCTCAATAAGTGCTTTGTGTTGTTATTAATTCCATGTGTACAGCTGTTTAGAAACTTTTACAGAAAGTCTGTATTTGTCTGGAAATGAATCTAATTAAGAAATATAAATGACATTTCTTTCCAGCTTGGCAGAAACTGTGAGAGAGAAATTATTGCCAAAAGTTTATTGCTGTGTCTTCTTTTCAGTATGGTCCCTTCAAACTTCATGGCAGTAAATGCCAAAGAACCTCATGTATCAAACTTATAGCAAGCTCTGAGCCAGGTGTCTTCAATTACAGGTCATATGCTGAGCTACATTAATCATTTTACTCTTTTGAATAAAATTCCCCCAAATTGAGTAACCTTAACCTCAGGGAAACTGTGGTTGCTAAGTTCTTTATTCTCTCACTTCTGAATTCTGCTACATCTTCTGCCTGCAATAACTATAGGAAAAGAAAAAGGCAGTTTTTCCCCATAGAAGGCAAGCAGTAAGTATTTTGAGTAAATTTAGACTGTTAGCACCTTGAGAACAGGGGCCAGTGCCACACTTTTATACAAAACTCAATCATTTAGTCCATTGTTATGCCTCCTGCTGTCACTCAGTGAACATCTGTTTATATGTACATGCTAAAATATTGTTCAGGGTTTTGTACTACTTTTGAGAGTTATCAAAACCAATTGCATTGTGCACTATGGTATGATGTTCAGGTGAAAAGAAGCGATCTTCTCTATAATTTCTCTGAAAACCAGCTCCAACTTACAAGTAGCCAAAGATAAATGATGGCTGAACTCAACAGATTAATTCAAATTATCATTAAATCAAATATGTTTTTGAAACACTTCTACCATATTGGCAGGACTACCATTTACAGCATTTAGTAGAATGTATATTCAGTACTCTTTCCATTTTTTTCAGGTGTTTGGTCTTTTTTCTTTTAATTTAGGTTTTTGGGGTTTAAATAGGTAATGTATTTGAATGGTTCAAAAATCAAAACTATGCAAGAAGGTGCATACCTACAAACCTTACTTCCATGCCAGTCCCTGTCTATCCCACTTATCTTTGCCTCAATAAGCTATCACTTTCAGTTTTCTTATGTATGCTTCCAGAGTTTCTTTATGTAGATATAAGCAAATACTCATAAGATGTATCCTATTTGTTATAAACGGTCCCCTGTAGATGGATACCAGGATTTAACTACACTCTTAAAATGGTAAACAGTGCTGTAATAAATGACATTGCACAGATATCATTCATACATATTCCTAGAAGTGTGATTGTTGGGTCAAATGAACTTTAAAAATTAATTTATCTAGTTCTAGAAAAATGTTACTATTGTTTTGGGGATTACACCAAATTTAATATTAGTGTAAGGAGAAGCATCAGCTTTATGATGTTGAGCCTTCCTATCCAAGATTACAACATGTCTTTTCCTTTGTTCCACTTTAAGGTTGTGTCCTAAAGTATTTTAAATATTTTTCTTATGACCATTGCACAATTCCAGTTATATTTATTCCTGGGTACTTTATCTTTTTCATTGTTGCTATTGTAAATGCCCTTGCAGTCTTAGCAAAGTAATATCTGCAAATGTAAGAAATATGAGGATATTGAGCAAAATTGGTAGCAGCACACAGTATATTTTTATCAAATATATGCTAATCCAAATACTTTATTTTCATTAATATTTATTGAATAATTATTTCTCTTGCTAAGTTTACGTTACCATAGTAAAGGACTGGGAATTCCTCAAATACTTGCTGATTAATATATTATCATAAAATTTTTCAAATTGGAGAAAATAAAAAGAGCTTTATTATTGTTTAGTGATTTATCTCTTTAAACAAATTCAAATACTGAATTGACTCTATAGTTAACAAGACATCACTTACATTTTCCAAGCTGTTTGCTAGGATTTAGCTGTGTGACACCCTTTGATGTTAATGGGATCCAGTGCCTAAATCTCCATGAGCTGCTTGGAAATGTAACATGTCTGTGTGGCAGTAATGTCACAGCTGCTATATTTTTTATAGATTTCTTTATTCACTTCATTTCATACATATGCATATATATATATATATATAATAGTAATATTAAGCACTTTTCACCTTTAGAGTACTGTTAACTCATGAAATCTAACACCTTTAAAAAGAGAGTAAATAATTTTACCTTCATTTTAACAGAAGGACAGTAAATTACTGAGGTCATGTGATTCAAAATATTACAAAAAAAGGTGGCTATTAGAACTGAACTGCTGTTGGATGTAGGCATAGACCAACTCAAAAGTAAAAATTTGAAGCAGAAATTTAGTGCATGAACCTTGCAGTGAGTAGCAATACTTGCTCTCAGCTACCTCTCCCTCAAGCTAGCCTGGCTATCCTTGTATCTGCTGAGCTTAACTTGATCCTTTCTTTTATTTCCTTCCCAGCTCTTGCTGTAGAATAACTCAAACCCTCTCCAGTTACTTAAGTGGGCACTGCAAAATTTAAAAGCATTTTTAAAAAGTATGTCATTTCGTGTCATAAACTACAATTTTAACTTTTATTTGTTCATAACAAATCCTTTCCCATGAAAAACTGGAAGCAGGGTATAGCATTTTTAGGAGAAGGGAGAGGAATTGTAGCCAAATGAAGCGATATAAAGGCAAAGCTCGAGTAAGGTATGGAATAACTGAAGTATAATATTTAGATAGAATATCGTATTACCAGATTTTAAAAGTTTAACTTCCTTCAGATAGTAACCTTTACAATATGCATGGAAAATCACCAGTCAAATTAATTTATCAACATTATTTGATAGTTTGCAAAGAGTCTTTGTATGTAAGCAATATGAACTGATAAAGACAGAATATAAATCTGATTATTAGGAAGCAGAGTTCTTTAACAAGCCCAGTAAGTAAACATTACTTAATAATAGGGTCCTTGATGCCACTTAACTTTGTCAGCATCATACAGTCCAAGATCTGTCCCTGAAAAGACACCAGGTTCAAAACACAGTTTTTCTTGGGAAGTCCCCTGGTTCCCTAGTGGTTAGAATTCAGCGCTTTCACTACAGAGGCCCAGGTTCAATCTCTGGTTGGGGAACCATCCCACATGCTGCCAAAATACAAACAAACAAAAAAATACGTGATTTTTTCACAATGTCTACATCAGTATCAAAGGAAATATATGACAATTTAGTTCTCTAGTGTATTCCCTTTTTTTTTTTTTTTTTTTTTTTTTGCGGTACGCGGGCCTCTCACTGTCGTGGCCTCTCCCATTGCGGAGCACAGGCTCCGGACATGCAGGCTCAGCGGCCATGGCTCACGGGCCCAGCCGCTCCACGGCATGTGGGATCCTACCGTACCGGGGCACGAACCCGCGTCCCCCGCATCCGCAGGTGGACTCTCAACCACTGCGCCACCAGGGAAGCCCTCCCTTTTTTTAAGAATGTGCTGCAATGGCAATAGACTGGCAAGTGTATTCAGCCAAGTTGGACTTGAGATTCAGGAGAATTTAACATTGTGATAAGAAAATAAATGAAGGGAATTTAGTATTTCCAAGTCTGACTGCCTTGGGAAGAAACTGTATTTTAAATCACCATGCATCAATTTTGAATATTAGAAGGGAACTGAAACAAGTGTTTAGCAGAGGCTTAATAATAATAAAACACAATAAAAATAAAATAAAATAAAAAATATAAAACACCATCATCCTGAGGTTAGTTTTCTGCTGCATTGAGTCTTACCTTCCACACTTCAATATGATAAAAAACGTTCCCTCAATCTATCAATATAGATTAATGTTTCACCATTACGGTATGAATATAATGCAGAGTGTTCTGTTTCCCATTCTGACCTTTACCATAAAACTGGTTTTTTATAGCAGACTATGAGAGGAAATAATTTTTAAATAGAATTCCAATAATGCATTTGTAAACATAACTTCTATCCTTTGTACTACTAAGCGTTAACCTTGCTATAAAAAAAAAACACGTTATTCCTGTAGGTTTTGAATAAGCTATAAGAAGTAAGGACATAGAATTAAAATGCAAAGGTGATTATGGTCAGAATCGTCTAAGATTAGTCTAAAATGTGTATTTCTAAGCATTGAATAATGCTATATAAAATGCTTTATTATCATTACAAGTTTTCTCACTGTTGTGGCCTCTCCCGTTGCGGAGCACGGGCTCTGGACAAATAGGCTCAGCAGCCATGGCTCACGGGCCCAGCTGCTCCGCGGCATGTGAGATCTTCCCGGACCAGGGCATGAACCCGTGTCCTCTGCATCGGCAGGCGGACTGTCAACCCCTGCGCCACCAGGGAAGCACTATTACAAGTTTTATAATAGGATGAAGTTATTCTTTGATGGTCCATATTTTGAAGAAAACACTATATATTTCAGCTATTGACCAATTGAGCTGCAATACTTCTTAGCAGTTAATCTTTTCTCAAAATTACTTCGTAATTCAAATAGCCATTTTTAACTGATTGATTAGTCCCTAAATATAAATCAATCATATGTAAAAGGGTTTTAGTTTTAAACTTATACTTTTAAATAAAACTAATTAGGAATTCCAGATTATTGAAAATGAGAATTTTTCATGTAGTTTAAGTAATTCAATTGGAATAAGAAGTCTTAGGATCTTTCAAAGAAAGAGAAAAATAAAGTTGTAGATTAAGAATTCACAGTACAAACACCAGTATAGACTACACATCTAAAAAATCAAAGAGAAACTTTTGAATTTCAGAAGACATCATATTTTTTTTTCTTTTTTGCGGTATGCGGGCCTCTCCCTGTTGTGGCCTCTCCCGTTGCAGAGCACAGGCTCCGGACGTGCAGGCTCAGCGGCCATGGCTCACGGGCCCAGCCGCTCCGTGGCATGTGGGATCTTCCCGGACCGCGGCACGAACCCGTGTCCCCTGCATCGGCAGGCGGACTCTCAATCACTGCGCCACCAGAAAAGCCCAATGCATCATATTTTTGACAGCTCTAAATATCCCTGTCAGGTTCTGCTTTGTTTTCTTAGTGGAACCAGAGCAAACAGAAAACTTTTCTTAGGGCAGGTTATTCTATAAATTCAATCAGCATCTGGGGTTTTCTGGGACTTTGGTAGCTCCACAAACAAAATATTTTCACCTAAAAGAGTGTCTATACCCTTAGACTTCTTGGTAAAAGAAAGATTATTATGAGTCTGATTTAGTTTAATCTGCATCAGTGGTATTTTATTATTAGTATTATCTCTGTAGGCTTGGAGGATATGGAAGTTAGCTCTGTATTAGCCGTAAACATTCTGAGCTGGATTTGAATCACTTAAGACTAAATTTTTAAAAATTCCTCCCTTTTTCAACTACTTAGAAAGTTAGCATGTCTTTCCCCAAGACATCTGAGTACTCAGAGTAAAAATAATGATAAAAAAAGCATCTACCTGAAAATTTCATATATTACCTTAATGCTCCTAGCTATTGATAAGAAAGGAGTTTTTCATGAAAATGTAGTTGCCCCTCTATTAGAAACTCAGTTCAAATAGGCTCTATCCACTAGTCTCAAACAAAAATGTAATGTCACTTGATGAAAGTAAATTTCCTCAAATAACAGTCAATTTTCCATACATTAATTATAAGATAGCATTCAAGGAGCAAAATGCATAAGAAAGAAAACAATCATCAGATATTTATTCAGTTTTCTTTAATCATAGAATCACTAAGTTGAAAGAGCCCTAGAATATGTAGTCCAATGCCATCATTTTATAAAAGGGAAAATTGAAATCCTGAAAGATAAAATAGTTTTTCCAAATCACATCCTTAGTGACAGAACTGGGGCCAACATCCATCTTGCAGCCCTCACTCTAATGCTCATTTTCCTACACAGCACTGATTATCACTCAACCAATCATTGTGGGTAATGCAAGAAAACAAAAAGATATAAGCTATGATTTTTGCTCTTATGGATTTTATAATTTAGTAGCAGATATATATACAAGACAAAAACTTCACATGATCAGGACAGGCATGATGTGTTCTATTTGTCCAGAAGCCAGATACATCATGGTGGGCTTGTAGGGTTGCAGGAGGCTTGACAAACAAGTAGTATCTGTGTGTAGGATGAGATTGTGGTGAGAAATATTACTTTAGAGTTATTATAGTGTTATACTGTTTTAAAATTTTTAAATAAATAATCTCCCCCAAAGTTTAAGAAATATTTGGTATTTTGTTTTCTCTCCCAATACAAAATAATTAAAATATTAATGATTTTGATCATATAATTGCTACTTACTGCCATTTGTGTGGATAATTTGCATAGGCATGTTCATTTTTTAGTTAAAGAGATTCATTATAATGTTTTCATATGTCATTGCTGTATCATCATGTTGTTTGCTTATATTATTCTAAAAAGTATTTACTTCTCTTTTTTATTCTAGCAGGATACTCCATTTGGGGATTTAATCCACTATTATTAAGCTTCTAATCATGAGTTAAGAAAATCTTTGCTATTAATTTGTTCAGCCATTTTTCTTTTTTTCTAAAATTAATTTTTATTGGAGTATAGTTGCTTTACAATGTTGTGTTAGTTTCTACTGTACACCAAAGTGAATCAGCTATATGTATACATATATATCCCCTCTTGTTTTGGATTTCCTTCCCATTTAGGTCACCACAGAACATTGAGTAGAGTTCCCTGAGCTATACAGTAGGTTCTCATGAGTTACCTACTTTATACACATAGTATCAATAGTGTCTATACATTTGTTCTCTATGTCTGTGTCTCTAGTTCTGCTTTGCAAATAAGATCATCTGTACCATTTTTCTAGATTCCACATACATGCATCAATGTACAATATTTGTTTTTCTCTTTCTGGCTTACTTCACTCTGTATGACAGTCTCTAGGTCCATCTGCATCTCTACAAATGACCCAATTTCGTTCCTTTTATTTATTTATTTATTTTTAACTTTATATTTTATATTGGAGTATAGCCGATTAAAACTGTTGTGATGGTTTCAGGTGCACAGCAAAGCAACTCAGCCATACATACACATGTATCCTTTCTCCGCCCAATTCCCCTCATATCCAGGCTGCCACACAACATTGAGCAGAGTTCCCTGTGCTATACAGGTCCTTGTTGGTTATCCACTTTAAATATGTCAGTGTGTACATGTCTATCCCTAACTCCCTAATTATCCCTTCCCCCCACCCTTCCCCCCCTGCTAACCGTAAGTTTGTTCTCTAAGTCTGTGAGTCTGTTTCTATTTTGTAAATAAGTTCATTTGTAGCATTTCCTTTTAGATTCTGCATATAAGGGATATCATACCATATTTATATTTCTCTGACTTACTTCACTCAGTATGACAATCTCTAGGTCCACCTATGTTACTGCAAATGGCATTATTTCATTCTTTTTAATGGCTGAGTAATATTCCAGTGTGTGTGTGTGTACACTACATCTTTTTTTTTTTTTTCTTTTTTGCGGTACGTGAGCCTCTCACTGTTGTGGCCTCTCCCGTTGCAGAGCACAGGCTCTGGACGTGCAGTCTCAGCGACCATGGCTCATGGGCCTAGCTACTCCGCAGCATGTGGGATCTTCCCGGACTGGGGCATGAACCCATGTCCCCTGCATCGGCAGGCGGAGTCACAACCACTGCGCCACCAGGGAAGCCCCACTACATCTTCTTTATCCATTCTTCTGTTGATGGACATTTAGGTTGCTTCCATGTCTTGACTATCATAAACAGTGCTGCAATGAACATTGGGGTGCATGTATCCTTGTGGACCATGTTTTTCTCTGGATATATGCCCAGGAGTGGGATTGCAGGGTCAGATGGTAGCACTATTTTTAGTTTTTTTTTGTTGTTGTTGTTGTTGTTTTTTGCGGTACACGGGCCTCTCACCATTGTGGCCTCTCCCGTTGCGGAGCAGCAGGCTCCGGACACACAGGCTCAGCGTCCATGGCTCACAGGCCCAGCCGCTCCGCGGCATGTGGGATCCGCCCAGACCGGGGCACGAACCTGTATCCCCTGCATCGGCAGGAGGACCCTCAACCACTGTGCCACCAGGGAAGCCCTATTTTTAGTTTTTTAATGTACCTCCATACTGTTCTCCATAGTGGATGTACCAATTTACATTCCTACCAACAGTGCAGGAGGGTTCCCTTCTCTGCATTTTCAACCTTTGTTTTTTCTGGTCAGGACATCTGAGTTCTAATAATATTTGAAGTTGATCATTTGAAGATTCCTTGAAGAATTACTCAAGTTGTTTCAGTGTCAATTATTTAATTTCAAAGAGGACAGTGATTTATATTTTGTATTTTTGGTGCAAGGGAGTAATACCAGCGGTAGATTAATTTTATCTAAAACACTTATTTTATTGCTCAGTTTTTCTTCACAAGAACCTATAATGACACTCTTTAGCTTAAACAGACATTTTAAAACTATTTTCACATCCTAAATGTTTGAGGAAGGTCAGTGAGTGTATGTGGGTTATGTAGAGGGGAGAGGGTACTACTCCTACATCAACCACAATAGCTACACCTTTATCTATTTTCTGTATTGTGGCTTTGATCCTGCTCAATTTCCATTAAAAAGGTGGGGAGACCCTTTTTTCTTTCTTTCTTTATTTTTTCTTTTTTTGTGGCACACGGTCTTAGTTGCTCTGCAGAATGTGGTTTCTTCCTTGAGCAGGGCTCGAACCTGTGTCCCCAGCATTGGCAGGTGGATTCTTAACCACTGCATCACAGGGAAGCTCATGCCTTTTTTTTTTTTTTTTATAGAGCAGGTTCTTATTAATCATCCATTTTATACACAACAGTGTATACGTGTCAATCCCAATCACCCAATTCATCACACACCACCCAACCCCCAACACTATCCCCCCTTGGAGTCCATACGTTTGTTCTCTACATCTGTGTCTCAATTTCTGCCCAACAAACCAGTTCATCTATAACATTTTTCTAGGTTCCACATATCTGCGTTAATATATGATATTTGTTTTTCTCTTTCTGACTTACTTAATTCTGTATGACAGTCTCTAGATCCACCCACGTCTTAACAAATGACCCAATTTAGTTCCTTTTTATGGCTGAATAATATTCCATTGTATATATGTAACATATCTTCTTTATCCATTCATCTGTCAGTGGGCATTTAGGTTGCTTCCATGACCCAGCTATTGTAAATAGTGCTGCAATGAACATTGGGGTGCATGACTCTTTTTGATTTATGGTTTTCTCTGGGTACATGCCCAGTAGTGGGATTGCTGGGTCATATGGTAATTCTATTTTTAGTTTTTTAAGGAACCTCCATACTGTTCTCCATAGTGGCTGTATCAATCCACATTCCCACCAACAGTGCAAGAGGGTTCCTTTTTCTCCACACACTATCCAGCATTTGTTGTTTGTAAATTTTCTGATGATGCCCATTCTAACTGGTGTGAGGAGATACCTCATTGTAGTTTTGATTGGCATTTCTCTAATAATTACTGATGTTGAGCAGCTTTTCATGTGCTTCTTGGCCATCTGTATGTCTTCTTTGGAGAAATGTCTATTTAGGTCTTCTGCCCATTTTTGGATTGGGTTGTTTGTTCTTTTTAATATTGAGCTGCAAGAGCTGTTTATATATTTTGGAGATTAATCCTTTGTCCATTGATGCATTTGCAAATATTTTCTCCCATTCTGAGGGTTGTCTTTTCTTCTTGTTTATGGTTTCCTTTGCTGTGCAAAAGCTTTGAAGTTTCATTAGGTCCCATTTGTTTATTTTTATTTATATTTCCATTACTCTAGGAGGTGGATCAAAAAAGATCTTGCTGTGATTTATGTCAAAGAGTGTTCTTCCTATGTTTTCCTCTAAGAGTTTTATAGTGTTCGGTCTTCATTTAGGTCCAAAAACCATTTGGAGTTTATTTTTGTGTATGGTGTTAGGGAGTGTTCTCATTTCATTCTTTTACATGTAGCTGTCCAGTTTTCCCAGTACCACTTATTGAAGAGACTGTCTTTTCTCCATTGTATATCCCTGCCTCCTTTGTCATAGATTAGTTGACCATAGGTGCATTGGTTTATCTTTGGGATTTCTATCTTGTTCCATTGATCTATGTTTCTGTTTTTGTGCCAGTACCATATTGTCTTGATTACTGTAGCTTTATAGTATAGTCTGAAGTCAGGGAGTCTGATTCCTCCTGCTCCGTTTTTTTTCCCCTAAAGACTGCTTTGGATATTCGGGGTCTTTTGTGTCTCCATACAAATTTTAAGATCGTTTTTTCTAGTTCTGTAAAAAAAAGACAATTGGTAACTTGTTAGGGATTGCATTGAATCTGTAGATTGCTTTGTGTAGTATAGTCATTTTCACACTATTGATTCTTCCAAACCAAGAACATGGTATATCTCTGCATCTGTTTGTAGCATCTTTAATTTCCTTCATCAGTGTCTTATAGTTTTCTGCATACAGATCTTTTGTCTCCCTAGGTAGGTTTATTCCTAGGTATTTTATTCTTTTTGTTGCAGTGGTAAATGGGAGTGTTTCCTTAATTTCTCTTTCAGATTTTTAGTCATTAGTGTATAGGAATGCCAGAGATTTCTGTGCATTAATTTTGTATCCTGCTACTTTACCAAATTCATTAATTAGCTCTAGTAGTTTTCTGGTGGTATCTGTAGGATTCTCTATGTATAGTATCATGTCATCTGCAATCAGTGACAGTTTTAATTCTTCTTTTCCAATTTGTATTCCCTTTTTTTTTTTTCTTCTCTGATTGCTGTGGCTAGGACTTCCAAAACTATGTTGGATAATAGTGGTGAGACTGGACATCCTTGACTTGCTCCTTATCTTACAGGAAATGCTTTCAGTTTTTCACCATTGAGAATGATGTTTGCTGTGGGTTTTTCATATATTGCCTTTATTATATGACGTAGGTTCCCTCAATGTCCACTTTCTGGAGGGTATTTTCATAAATGGGTGTTGAATTTTGTCAAAAGCTTTTTCTGCATCTATTGAGATGATCATATGGTTTTATTCTTCAATTTGTTGATATGGTGTATCACATTGATTGATTTGCATATATTGAAGAATCCTTGCATCCCTGGAATAAATCCCACTTGGTCATGTTGGATGATCCTTTTAATGTGTTGTTGGATTCTGTTTGCTAGTATTTTGTTGAGGATTATTGTATCTATATTCTTCAGTGATATTGGTCTGTAATTTTCTTTTTTTGTAGTATCTTTGTCTGGTTTTGGTATCAGGGTGATGGTGGCATCATAGAATGATTTTGGGAGTGTTTCTTCCTCCGCAGTTTTTTGGAAGAGTTTGAGAAGGATGGCTGTTAGCTCTTCTCTAAATGTTTGATAGAATTCACCTCTGAAGCCCTCTGGTCCTGGACTTCTGTTTGTTGGAAGATTTTTAATCACAGTTTTAATTTCATTGCTTGTGATTGGGCTGTTCATATTTTCTGTTTCTTCTTGATTCAGTCTTGGAAGGTTATACCTTTCTAAGAATTTGTCCATTTCTTCCAGGTTGTCCATTTTATTGGCCTACAGTTGCTTGTATTAGTCTCTTAGGATGCTTTGTATTTCTGTGGTGTCTGTTGTAACTTCTCCTGTTTCATTTCTAAATTTATTGATTTAATTCCTCTCCCTCTTTCTCTTGATGACTCTGGCTAATGGTTTATCAATTTTGTTTATCTTCTCAAAACCAGCTTTTACGTTTATTGATCTTTGCTATTGTTTTCTTTGTTTCGATTTCATTTCTTTCTGCTCTGATCTTTATGATTTCTTTCCTTCTGCTAACTTTGTTTTTTATTATTTTTTTAACAACTTTATTGGGGTATAATTGCTTTACAATGGTCTGTTAGTTTCTGCTTTATAACAAAGTGAATCAGTTATACATATACACATGTTCCCATTTCTCTTCCCTCCTGCGTCTCCCTCCCTCCCACCTTCCCTATCCCACCCCTCCAGGCGGTCACAAAGCGCCGAGCTGATCTCCCTGTGTTATGCAGCTGCTTCCCAGTAGCTATCTACCTTAAGTTTGGTAGTGTATATATGTCCATGCCTCTCTCTCGCTTTGTCACAGCTCACCCTTCCCCCTCCCTATATCTTCAACTCCGTTCTCTAGTAGGTCTGTGTCTATATTAAAGTCTTATCCCTAGGTCCTTCATGACATTTTTTTTCTTAAATTCCATATATATGTGTTAGCATATGGTTTTTGTCTTTCTCTTTCTGACTTACTTCACTATGTATGACAGACTCTAGGTCTATCCACCTCATTACAAATAGCTCAATTTGTTTCCTTTTATGGCTGAGTAATATTCCATTGTATATATGTGCCACATTTTCTTTATCCATTCATCCGAAGATGGGCACTTACGTTGCTTCCATCTCCGGGCTATTGTAAATAGAGCTGCAATGAACATTTTGGTACATACCTCTTTTTGAATTATGGTTTTCTTAGGGTATATGCCCAGTAGTGGGATTGCTGGGTCATATGGTAGTTCTATTTGCAGTTTTTTTAGGAACTTCCATTCTGTTCTCCATAGTGGCTGTACCAATTCACATTCCCACCAGCAGTGCAAGAGTGTTCCCTTCTCTCCACACCCTCTCCAGCATTTATTGTTTCTAGGTTTTTGATGATGGCCATTTTGACTGGTGTGAGATGATACCTAATTGCAGTTTTGATTTGCATTTCTCTAATGATTAATGATATTCAGCATTCTTTCATGTGTTTGTTGGCAGTCTGTATAACTTCTTTGGAGAAGTGTCATTTAAGTCTTCTGACCATTTTTGGATTGGATTGTTTGTTTTTTTGTTATTGAGCTGCATGAGCTGCTTGTAAATTTTGGAAATTAATCCTTTGTCTGTTGCTTCACTTGCAAATATTTTCTCCCATTCTGAGGGTTGTCTTTTGGTCTTGTTTATGGTTTCCTTTGCTGTGCAAAAGCTTTGAAGTTTCATTAGGTCCCATTTGTTTATTTTTGTTTTTATTTCCATTTCTCTAGGAAGTGGGTCAAAAAGGATCTTGTTCTGATTTTTGTCATAGAGTGTTCTGCCTATGTTTTCTTCTAAGATTTTGATAGTTTCTGGCCTTATATTTCGGTCTTTAATCCGTTTTGAGCTTATTTTTGTGTATGGTGTTAGGGAGGGATCTAATCTCATACTTTTACATGTACCTGTCCAGTTTTCCCAGCACCACTTATTGAAGAGGCTGTCCTTTCTCCACTGTATATTCCTGCCTCCTTTATCAAGGATAAGGTGACCATATGTGCGTGGGTTTATCTCTGGCCTTCCTATCCTGTTCCATTGATCTATCTTTCTGTTTTTGTGCCAGTACCATACTGTCTTGATTACTGTAGCTTTGTAGTATAGTCTGAAGTCAGGGAGTCTGATTCCTCCAGCTCCGTTTTTCATTCTCAAGATTACTTTTGTTATTCGAGGTCTTTTGTTTTTCCATACAAATTGTGAAATTTTTTGTTCTAGTTCTGTGAAAAATGCCAGTGGTAGTTTGATAGGGATTGCATTGAATCTGTAGATTGCTTTGGGTAGTAGAGTCATTTTCACAATGTTGATTCTTCCAATCCAAGAACATGGTATATCTCTCCATCTATTTGTATCATCTTTAATTTCTTTCATCAATGTCTCATAATTTTCTGCATACAGGTCTTTTTTCTCCTTAGGTAAGTTTATTCCTAGATATTTTATTCTTTGTGTTGCAATCGTAAATGGGAGTGTTTTCTTGATTTCACTTTCAGATTTTTCATCATTAGTGTATAGGAATGCCAGCGATTTCTGTGCATTAATTTTGTATCCTGCAACTTTAGCAAATTCATTGATTAGCTCTAGTAGTTTTCTGGTAGCATTTTTAGGATTCTCTATGTATAGTATCATGTCATCTGCAAACAGTGACAGCTTTACTTCTTCTTTTTTGATTTGGATTCCTTTTATTTCCTTCACTTCTCTGATTGCTGTGGCTAAAACTTCCAAAACTATGTTGAATGAGAGCGGTGAGAGTGGGCAACCTTGTCTTGCTCCTGATCTTAGTGGAAATGCTTTCAGTTTTTCACCATTGAGGATGATGTTGGCTTGTAATATATGGCCTTTATTATGTTGAGGAAAGTTCCCTCTACGCCTACTTTCAGCAGGGTTTTTATCATAAATCGGTGTTGAGTTTTGTCAAAAGTTTTCTCTGCATCTATTGAGATGATCATATGGTTTTTATCCTTCAATTTTTTACTATGGTGTATCACATTGATTGATTTGCATATATTGAGGAATGCTTGCATTCCTGGGATAAACCCCACTTGATCTTGCTGTATGATCCTTTTAATGTGCTGTTGGATTCTGTTTGCTAGTATTTTGTTGAGGATTTTTGCATCTGTATTCATCAGTGATATTGGCCTGTAGTTTTCTTTCTTTGTGACATCTTTGCCTGGTTTTGGTATCAAGGTGATGGTGGCCTCATAGAATGAATTTGGGAGTGTTCCTCCCTCTGCTATATTTTGGAAGAGTTTTAGAAGGATAAGTGTTAGCTCTTCTCTAATTGTTTGATAGGATTCGCCTGTGAAGTCATCTGGTCCTGGGCTTTTGTTTGTTGGAAGATTTTTAATCACAGTTTCAATTTCTGTGCTTGTGATTGGTTTGTTCATATTTTCTATTTCTTCCTGCTTCAGTCTTGGCAGGTTGTGCATTCCTAAGAATTTTTCCATTTCTTCCAATTTGTCCATTTTACTGGCATAGAGTTGCTTGTTGTAATCTCTCATGATTTTTTGTATTTCTGCAGTGTCAGTTGTTACTTCTCCTTTTTCATTTCTAATTCTATTGATTTGAGATTTCTCCCATTTTCTTTTTTTTTTTTTTGATGAGTCTGGCTAATAGTTTATCTATTTTGTTTACCTTCTCAAAGAACCATCTTTTAGTTTTTTTGATCTTTGCTATCATTTCCTTCATTTCTTTTTCATTTATTTGTGATCGATATTTCTGATTTCTTTCCTTCTGCTAACTTTAGGGTGTTTTGTTCTTTTTCTGTAATTGCTTTAGGTGCAAGGTTAAGTTGTTTATTCGAGATATTTCCTGTTTCTTAAGGTGGGCTTGTATTGCTATAAACTACCCTCTTAGAACTTCTTTTGCTGTATCCCATAGGATTTGGGTCGTCGTGTCTCCATTGTCTTTTGTTTCTATGTATTTTTTTATTTCCTCTTGATTTCTTCAGTGATCACTTCATTATTAAGTCATGTATTGTTTAGCCTCCATGTGTTTGTATTTTTTACAGACTTTTTCCTGTAATTGATATCTAGTCTCATAGCGTTGTGGTCGGAAAAGATACTTGATACAATTTCAATTTTCTTAAATTTACCAAGGCTTGATTTGTGTCCCAAGATATGATCTATACTGGAGAATGTTCCATGAGTACTTGAGCAAAATGTGTATTCTGTTGTTTTTGGATGGAGTGTCCTATAAATATCAATTAAGTCCATCTTTTTTAATGTATCATTTAAAGCTTGTGTTTCCGTATTTATTTTCATTTTGGATGATCTGTCCATTGGTGAAAGTTGGGTGTTAAAATCTCCTACTATGAATGTGTTACTGTCGATTTCCCCTTTTATGGCTGTTAATATTTGCCTTATGTATTGAGGTGCTCCTATGTTGGGTGCATAAATATTTACAATTGTTATATCTTCTTCTTGGATCGATCCCTGGATCATTATCTAGTGTGTTTCTTTGTTTCTTGTAATAGACTTTATTTTAAAGTCTATTCTGTCTGATATGAGAATTGCTACTCCAGCTTTCTTTTGGTTTCCATTTGCATGGAATGTCTTTTTCCATCCCCTTACTTTTAGTCTGCCTGTGTCTCTAGGTCTGAAGTGGGTCTCTTGTAGACAGCGTATATATGGGTCTTGTTTTTGTATCCATTCAGCCAATCTGTGTCTTTTGGTGAGAGCATTTAGTCCATTTACATTTAAGGTAATTATCGATATGTATATTCCTATTCCCGTTTTCTAAATTGTTTTGGGTTCGTTATTGTAGGTCTCTTCCTTCTCTTGTGTTTCTTGCCTAGAGAGGTTCCTTTAGCATTTGTTGTAAGCTGGTTTAGTGGTGCTGAACTCTCTCAGCTTTTGCTTGTCTGTAAAGGTTTTAATTTCTCCATCAAATCTGAATGATATCCTTGCTGGGTAGAGTAATCTTGGTTGTAGGTTTCTCTCCTTCATCACTTTAAATATGTCCTGCCAGTCCCTTCTGGTTGCAGAGTTTCTGCTGAAAGATCGGCTGTTAACCTTATGGGGATTCCTTGTGTGTTATTTGTTGTTTTTCCCTTGCTGCTTTTAATATGCTTTCTTTGTATTTAATTTTTGACAGTTTGATTAATATGTGTCGTGGCATGTTTCTCCTTGGATTTATCCTGTATGGGACTCTCTGTGCTTCCTGGACTTGATTAACTATTTCCTTTCCCATATTAGCGAAGTTTTCAACTATTATCTCTTCAATTATTTTCTCAATCCCTTTCATTTTCTCTTCTTCTTCTGGAACCCCTATAATTCGAATGTTGGTGCGTTTAATGTTGTCCCAGAGGTCTCTGAGACTGTTCTCCGTTCTTTTCATTCTTTTTTCTTTATTCTGCTCTGCAGTTGTTATTTCCACTATTTTATTTTATAAGAATGGTCACTTATCCGTTCTTCTGTCTCAGTTATTCTGCTATTGATCCCATCTAGGGTATTTTTCATTTCATTTATTGTGTTGTTCATCACTGCTTGTTTCATCTTTTAGTTCTTCTAGGTCCTTGTTAAATGTTTCTTTCGTTTTGTCTCTTCTATTTCCAAGATTTTGGATCATCTTTACTATCATTATTCTGAATTCTTTTTCAGGTAGACTGCCTATTTCCTCTTCATTTGTTAGGTCTGGTGGGTTTTTATCTTGCTCCTTCATCAGCTGTGTGTTTTTCTGTCTTCTCATTTTGCTTATCTTACTGTGTTTGTGGTCTCCTTTTTGCAGGCTGCAGGTTTGTAGTTCCCATTGTTTTTGGTGTCTGTCCCCAGTGGCTAATGTTGGTTCAGTGGGTTGTGTAGGCTTCCTTGTGGAGCGGACTAGTGCCTGTGTTCTGGTGGATGAGGCTGGATCTTGTCTCTCTGGTGGGCAGGTCCACGTCTGTTGGTGTGTTTTGGGGTGTCTGTGGACTTATTTTGATTTTAGACGGCCTCTCTGCTAATGGGTGGGGTTGTGTTCCTGTTTTGCTACTTGTTTGGCATAGGGTGTCCAGCACTGTAGCTTGCTGGTCATTGAGTGAAGTTGGGTGCTGGCTTTGAGATGGAGATCTCTGGGAGATTTTCGCCATTTGATATTATGTGGAGCTGGGAGGTCTCTTGTGGACCAGTGCCCTGAAGTTGGCTCTCCCACCTCAGAGGCACAGCACTGACTTGTTGCTGCAGCACCAAGAGCCTTTTCTCCACACAGCTCCTCAATTTGGGATGATTTGTTGTCTATTCATGTATTCCACAGATGCAGGGTACATAGAGTTGATTGTGGAGCTTTAATCCACTGCCTCTGAGGCTGCTGGGAGATTTCCCTTTCTCTTCTTTGTTCTCACAGTTCCCAGGGGCTCAGCTTTGAGTTTGGCCTCGCCTCTGCGTGTAGGTCGCTGGAGGGCGTCTTTTTTTCGCTCAGACAGGACGGGGTTAAAGGAGCCACTGATTCAGGGGCTCTGGCTCACTCAAGCCGGGGGAGGGAGGGGCACGGAGTGCGGGGCGAGCCTGCGGCAGGGGCCGGCGAGCCGTTGCACCAGCCTGAGGCTCGCTGTGCATTCTTCCGGGGGAGCTGTCCCTGGATCCCAGGAACCCGGCAGTGGTGGGCTGCACAGGCTCCCCGGAAGGGAGGTGTGGAGAGTGACCTTTGCTCGTACACCTGCTTCTTGGCGGTGGCAACAGCAGCCTTAGCGTCTCCTGCCCGTCTCTGGGGTCCACGCCTTTAGCCGCGGCTCGTGCCCGTCTCTAGAGCTTCTTTATGCAGTGCTCTTTGTCCCCTCTCCTCGCGCACCAGGAAACAAAGAGGGAAGAAAATGTCTCTTGCCTCTTCGGCAGCTCCAGACCTTTTCCCGGACTCCCTCCCGGCTAGCCGTGGTGCACTAACCCCTTCAGGCTGTGTTCACACCGCCAACCCCAGTCCTCTCCCTGTGCTCTGACCAAAGCCCGGGCCTCAGCTCGCAGCCCCGCCTGCCCCAGCGGTTGAGCAGACAAGCCTCTCGGGCTGGTGAGTGCTGGTCGGCACCGATCCTCTGTGCGGGAATCTCCTCGCTTTGCCCTCCACACCCCTGTTGCTGCGCTCTCCTCCGTAGCTCCGAAGCTCCCCCACTCCGCCACCCGCAGTCTCCACCCGTGAAGGGGCTTCCTAGTGTGTGGAAACATTTCCTCCTTCACAGCTTCCTCCCAGTGGTGCAGGTCCCGTCCCTATTCTTTGTCTCTGTTTTTTCTTTATTTCTTTTGCCCTACCCAGGTACGTGGGGAGTTTCTTGCCTTTTGGGAGTTCTGAGGTCTTCTGCCAGCGTTCAGTAGGTGTTCTGTAGGAGTTGTTTCTCGTGTAGATGTATTTCTGGTGTATCTGTGGGGAGGAAGGTGATCTCTGCGTCTTACTCTTCCACCATCTTCCCCTCGTCACTGGGTTTTGTTTGTTCTTCTTTCTCTAGTTCCTTTAGGTTTAAGGTTAGATTGTTTATTTGAGATTTTTCTTGTTTCTTGAGGTAGACTTGCATAGCTACAAACTTTCCTCTTAGAACTGCTTTTGCTCCATCCCATAGGTTTTGGATCATCATATTTTCATTGTCACTTGTCTCTAGGTATTTTTTGATTTCCTCTTTGATTTCTTCAGTGATCTCTTGGTTATTTAGTAACGTATTGTTTAGCCTCCATGTGTTTGTGTTTTTTACGTTTTTTCCCCTGTAAATGATTTCTAATCTCATAGTGTTGTGGTCAGAAAAGTTGCTTGATATGATTTCAATTTTCTT
Organism: Aethalodelphis obliquidens; assembly: GCF_003676395.1. NCBI lineage: Eukaryota > Metazoa > Chordata > Mammalia > Artiodactyla > Delphinidae > Aethalodelphis > Aethalodelphis obliquidens. The sequence continues at coordinate 5,382,398 of NW_020837998.1, forward strand.
AAATTTACTGAGGCTTGATTTGTGACCCAAGATGTGATATATCCTGGAGAATGTTCTGTGCAGACTTGAGAAGAAAGTGTAATCTGCTGTTTTTGGATGGAATGTCCTATAAATATCAATTAAATCTATCTGGTCTATTTTGTCATTTAAAGTTTGTGTTTCCTTATTTATTTTCATTTTGGATGAGCTGTCCATTGGGGTAAGTGAGGTGTTAAAGTCCCCTACTATGATTGTGTTACTGTCGATTTCCTCTTTTATAGGTGTTTGCATTTGCCTTATGTATTGAGGTGTTCCTATGTTGGGTGTATATAAATTTATAATTGTTATATCTTCTTCTTGGATTGATCCCCTGCTCATTATGTAGTGTCCTCCTTGTCTCTTGTAACATTCTTTATTTTAAAGTCTATTTTATCTGATATGAGTATTGCTATTCCAGCTTTCTTTTGATTTCCATTTGCATGGAATATCTTTTTCCATCCCCTTACTTTCAGTCTGTATGTGTCTCTAGGTCTGAAGTGGGTCTCTTTTAGACAGCATATATATGGGTCTTGTTTTTGTGTCCATTCAGCAAGCCTGTGTCTTTTGGTTGGAGCATTTATTCCATTCACTTTTAGGGTAATTATTGATATATATGTTCCTATTACCATTTTCTTAATTGTTTTGGGTTTGTTTTCGTAGGTCCTTTTCTTCTCTTGTGTTTCCCACTTACAGAAGTTCCTTTAGCATTTTTTGTAGAGCTGGTTTGGTGGTGCTACCTTCTCTTAGCTTTTGCTTGTCTGTAAAGCTTTTGATTTCTCCATCAAATCTGAATGAGATCCTTGCTGGGTAGAATAATCTTGGTTGTAGATTCTTCCCTTTCATCACTTTAAGTATATCATGCCACTCCCTTATGGCTTGTAGAGTTTCTGCTGAGAAATCAGCTGTTAACCTTATGGGAGTTCTCTTGTATGTTATTTGTTGTTTTTCCCTTGCTGCTTTTAATAATTTTTCTTTGTCTTTAATTTTGGCCAATTTGATTACTATGTGTCTCGGCATGTTTTTCCTTGCGTTTATCCTGTATGAGCCTCTCTGCACTTCCTGGACTTGGGTGACCATTTCCTTTCCCATGTTAGGGAAGTTTTTGACTATAATCTCTTCAAGTATTTTCTCTGGTCCTTTCTGTCTCTCTTCTCCTTCTGGGACCCCTATAATGCAAATGTTGTTGCGTTAATGTTGTTCCAGAGGTCTCTTAGTTTGTCTTCATTTCTTTTCATTCTTTTTTCTTTATTCTGTTCTGCAGCAGTGAATTCCACCATTCTGTCTTCCAGGTCACTTATCCATTCTTCTGCCTCAGTTATTCTACTATTGATTTCTTCTAGTGTAGTTTTCATTTCAGTTATTGTATTGTTCATCTCTGTTTGTTTGTTCTTTAATTCTTCTAGGTCTTTGTTAAACATTTCTTTCATCTTCTCAATCTTTGCCTCCATTCTTTTCCCAAGGTCCTGGATCATCTTCACTATCAATATTCTGAATTGTTTTTCTGGAAGGTTCCCTATCTCCACTTCATTTAGTTGTTTTTCTGGGGTTTTATCTTGTTCCTTCATCTGGTACATAGCCCTCTGCCTTTTTATCTTTTCTGTCTTTCTGTGAATGTGGTTTTTGTTCCACAGGCTGCAGGATTGTAGTTCTTCTTGTTTCTGCTGTCTACCCTCTTGAGATCTTTTACAAAGTTTAAACTTTTCAAATTTTTGAAAACCCCTTGCTTAAAGGATGAAGATCAACATTATTCGATGTCCTCTACATTCTCATTATATTTTCTACTTATTCCTCTATGCAAACAGTTTGTCTCATGCAAGCTTGTTTCCTAGATATTGTCTAGACGTACCTCGTGGTTTTCTTGCTCTCTACCTTTGCAGATATTTGCAAAGCTCCAACTTGAAAGCTTCATTTACTACTCTCCACCCCCTACACTCCTATACAAATGTCATCTGCCCTTCCAAGGTTTTATTTAAGTTAAACTTCTCCCATGAAGTCTTCTAAATTATAATAGCTGGAAGTCACCTCTGTATTCATTGAATTCCAGTACCATTTATCACTCATTCTTATCACTACTTAATGTTAGAGCTATCTATGTAGACTAGAATAAAATTTCCTTACTTTGACAATTAATATATGTTTGATGAAAGAAAAATAAGTGGATCACAAGTGTCTCAAGAGTAATAAAGTTTAACTTTTATTGTTCTTTAAGGTTCAAGCAGTACAAAAATGATGAAAAATGTTTGAAGGAGAGGTTTCTACAAAATTGCTATCATATGGTGTTATCACTCTAGGAGTCTATAATGGTCCTATAGTCTCAGATTCAGAGAACTTTTCTGAGTGATAGCTGCTTATAATGTAAATTTTAAAATGTATTATTCTGCAGCGGTATGTTTTATAAGAATTGTAGGTGTGTGTTTTAATTAGCCCTTCAACACTTTAATTTTAACACTTAGAATATTATATGTGAAATATATTTTTAATTTCCTTTGAGAATTTGCCTAAAACTGGGATTAACCCATTAAGACATAGGCCTTGTATTCATTTATTAACTTGACAGTATGTTTTTCTTGTAGCCTGCAACATTTGGTTTAATTCAAAAAGTTTTTAATTTTCAAATTGACTCATAATGACATCAAGATTAAGTTACTGACCTGAAGAGAGAATCAAGAAGCAGCCTTTTCTATGCTCTTTTTGGGTTATCCGATCAACACATTTCAACTTTAATAGCAATGGAGGCCAAAACCAATATTAATGCATTAGTATTAATGCCGTTGTAGACAGAAGTAGAAAGCTACGGGATAAGTAAATTCTTAGAAAGTCATTCTGGCAGTTTTCTTTCAGCAAATGTATTTTATAAGTAATAATATCAATGTTAGAGGGGCAGTGTTAAAAAGCACATGTAATACTATTCTGAATATTAGGAATCCTGGGTAGGAATTACTTGTGTAACTTTGGGAAATTCTCTTTCCCTATATTCACCTGAACTTGTCTCCTCTATAAAATGAAGGTTTGGAACTTGTTGATTTCTGAGATTCCTCTAGTTCAATCCTTTTATGTCTTTAGACTTTAAAAAGGTAGGGAAAATCATCAAAAAGTAATATCATACTTACACAAATATTCTCCAGAAGAACAAATATAAAAAGATATGTATATACTAGTGGAAGTTGTTTTTCAAAATTCAGTATCTTATTTTTCATGTAATGCATGGGAAAGGTGATAAATTAAGCTTTTGTTAAATAAAAAAAAATAAAAGTAATTTTTAACAGAGGAGTTGATTTCTGTGGCAGTAGAAGTTCTTCTATGCATTAGAGGAAGGAAAAATGCCTCAGAAGTGCATTTTAACACAGCATTCAATTTCACAGGAAAGATTCAACATCTCTAGCAACCCCTGGGTCGCTTCAATGTAGTGCTCTAATTTATATATCAAAGTGAGAACAAGCATACTGAAACATAAGGCCTGAAGAAACAACTCACTGTTTCTATAAAAATGTAGTTCAGCAGTTACACAGTCCATGAAATGCTCATTAACAAGCTGAGGCAATATCCACTGAGTATTCAGTTTCACCTTTGCATATTAATGAGCAATGTGTAATAACATTTATTGCTCTTGCTGTTCCACATGCAGGGAACATTGAGATTAGAGCTGGGCTATATAAATGTCAAATGGATTTATGGTCATGCATGCTGCTGTTTTTAAACAGTAGCCTCTTAACAGCTACAAAAGTCCAATTTATATGCAGGTACTTGGCACCTACATTATTTCTTGAGCCACAGATTACAGTTGCTATAGATTTCCAACCTACAACACAGATCTACCACCAGCAGCTTTATGAAGCCACATGCCCTTTAGTAATAATGAAGTTTGGGTTTTCCTGCCATAATAATGTACATTATCCTAATGTTTCATAAAAGTCTCTCATTTAAAGGGGACAAAACAAGATGTCAGAAAAATAAATCCAGCTAACATGTTAACTAAACAAGGCTGTAAATGCTGGAATTCAAATATGGTTTTCTGCTTTACTAGCAGCATGAGATCTCTATAGTCTAGAAACTCCAAGCCCACAAGATGGGAAAAGGGTGGAATATACACATATATTCATTCATTTCTAAGCATTCTTAAAAGACCTCAAAACCAGAAAACAATGACATCAACCTCTTAGCTGTTATCTCAATTTCAGGGAAGTCTTTCCTGACCAGCTTCCAGCCTCACAGCTCTCCTCCACGTGTGCTTTACAATATGAATTAAACATATATCTTTAAAAATTAATAGTTCTATAAACATTTTCTTTCAAATTTGTCACATTCCGAAATTTATTGAATTTTGTTTGCAAACTAGGCATGCAGTTTTTAGTTTGGTTTTAATGCAGTATTGAGAAAAGTTGATAAATTATTTAAAACGTCAAGTGACATGGTAGAGCCAGAACTTAACCAGCAGCAAATTACCTATGTGGTATAACTTTTTGGAGTATAGTATTGGGTATAGATATTCCATATTAACCAAAAGTACTTTATTAGAACAGATAGGAAATAAGAAAAATAGAGGTGGAACTGTGGAAGGCTCAAAGCAGTTAAATAACCTCCTAATACAGAGTTTACTCATTAGTTGTAGAGCCCTTTTTTTAATTATTATTTCTATTATTTCCAAATAAACATTTTTTACAGAATACATACATTCAAGCCAGGTTGAGTGGGTAGCACGTAGCTTGGCAAATTGTGTGTGCTCTTAAATGTATGTCAAATACCTAAAATATATTTATGCAATTTTAATTTTTTATACATTTCTTCGTTTACCTGTGAGGGAAGACAGATTTTTAATTTTTTGCAAAATTGAACTAGAGGCTTTTACACAATAACAGTATTTTTGTCTTCTTGTACTTTTTGAGGGAAGTACTTTTGTGGTCTTGATTGTCAAGGGTATCAATATGATATATCATAAAACTGCTTCAAAACACACTGTCAGAATGGAGTAAGATGAAAAGGGGCAGAAAGAGTATGCTACCATCTTTTTCTAATAATTCAAAGTTATCCCTATGCCATCCACGATATGTACTATGAAGTAAAGATAATCACTTGTAGAATGGCAACATTTTCTAACTTTCCTTAGATGTTTGGGTAAAAAAAAAATAAGTAGAGTTAAAATGGAGATTAAGAATAGGTAGAGGGGGGCTTCCCTGGTTGCGCAGTTGTTGAGAATCTGCCTGCCAATGCAGGGGACACGGGTTCGAGCCCTGGTCTGGGAGGATTCCACATGCCACGGAGCAACTAGGCCCGTGAGCCACAACTACTGAGCCTGTGCATCTGGAGCTTATGCTCTGCAACAGGAGAGGCCGCGACAGTGACAGGCCCGCGCACGGCGATGAAGAGTGGCCCCCGCTTGCCGCACAGAAACGAAGACCCAACACAGCCAAAAATAACTAACTAACTAACTAAAGAAGCTTTCATTAAAAAAAAAAAGAAAAAGAATAGGTAGAATTTCATTTCTGATGAAGTAATTTTAGGTGTCAATTGCCAAATTCATATTTTACACTTTTTGACCTTAAGCCTTATATGTTTGGTGATATTGTAGTGGAAGAGTGATGCCTTTAAGACCCATAAATGGAGACAGACCATATGAATTTGGAAGCTAATGTCTTGTTACAGAAATGGGCTTGTCTTTCACTAAGTGACAATTATAACATGACTAGGATAGGTGAAAATAAAATTTATTTGAACATAATTTTGTCCTCTCAGGCATAAATGTTTTTAGCTGAAAAAAATTAATAACATAGGGCTCTCTATAAGCATTCATTATTTGTAGTGTGTGCACACTGGATTATGATACCTTTTAATCATGCAGCCTTTCTTTATTAAAAAAAAAAGTATTTCAGAGGTCTAGTACATGTTCACGTATTTTTTTGTTCAGTCAATTATTAAATTCTCTGACTATACTTCATTGTCTTGATAATATGAACATGTAGCATTGGCCAATAAGCAAGCTTACTTAACATTTCTATGATAATTAGCTGTTATGTGTTATAATTTTAATAACATGATATTTATTTTCAGACATACCTGCTAAATTTATTTTTAATTAACTCTGACACTTAACTAAGTAACTTAGGTCTTTATAAACATTATGTCAAGTCACTAGGGTGTCTGTACTCTCAATACACGTTTTTCCTAATCTGTGTGTCATCTTTCACACAATGCCTCTCTTACCTCCTGGAGTTCTTTAGGAACAATTAATAGTTGGGGCAAAATATAATTCTTTTATTCAAACAAGGATAACATCATTTTTTTTCTTTCTTAAGTGGTTTTACTTTCTCTCTCATATTTGTCTTTAAATGTTTAGATATTTTAAAAAGTTGAACATTAACTTTTGGGTGGGAGCTATATGATTAGAAGGAAATATTTTTTCTCAGTTTAATTAGTATAGATATACTTTTAATTTTTAAATATAAAGGATAAAACCATAGTAGAATATACTTTTATAATCCACCACCTCTCCCCCCTACAAGAAAACAAAATTTTAAAAAATTAAAAAAAAAAATGCCAGTTGGGGTTTCCCTGGTGGTGCAGTGGGTGAGAATCCGCCTGCCAGTGCAGGGGACACAGGTTCGAGCCCTGGGCCGGGAAGATCCCACATGTCACAGAACAACTAAGCCCGTGCACCACAACTACTGAGCCTGCACTCTAGAGCCTACGAGCCACAGCAACTGAGACCACATGCCACAACTACTGAAGCCTGTGTGCCTAGAGTCCGGGCTCCACAACAAGAGAAGCCACCGCAATGAGAAGCCCACACACCGCAATGAAGAGCAGCCCCCTCTCGCCGCAGCTAGAGAAAGCCTGCACGCAGCAACGAAGACCCAACACAGCCAAAAATAAATAAATAAATAAATAAAACTTTTAAAATGCCAGTTGATAGACAAATGAATAATTTGAAATGGAGGTAGAAAGGCAATCTATGACATCAATCTTCAAAGGGCAAATGAATGTAAAAGAAACAGTCATCTCTTGAAAAACAAAATGCAATTAGAATTTTAATCACATTATAATTCCTGTGCCTGAAACAAGCATAATGGGACAATTTCACAAATAATTTTTGAATTTACTGAATTTTGAACTGGCTGTGTTCTTGGTCTACTTGTAACTAATTTCAAGATGGTTTCTATGATAAGAAATCTCTAGTTCATAATCCTTGTTGTTTCTTTTGTACTTACCATGTGTATTGTATTTGTGAACCTGGCTAGAAATACCTCTACAAAGAAAAAAAATAAATGGAATCAACGAATGTCACATTAAATGGTGGTATAATGAGAATGAAGGCCAAGTGATACTCTTGAGTACTTAATGTTTACATTTAAGAAAATTATAACCTCAAAGTATCGCCCTTCATTCACCCTATGCTTGAACCCATTGGGCGACCTGTGGTTCCTGCAACATGAACAACTTTGTCCTGCCTCCTTTTGGGGAAAATTTATTCTCACCTGATATCCCTCTCTTTGTCCCTAAGTGTCACCTCTGCATGACCTGCATGACTTTTTTCTTTAATGCCACATCAACTTTCTCTACCAAGCATTCTCCTTTGACTTTCCCCACTTAGATGAATATTCCTTCCCTTCTCTCTTATCTACCACAGTATATTGTTGCTGTTACTCCATTTATCATAATCCAGTGATTTTGTATATATATATATGTGTGTGTGTGTGTGTGTGTGTATATATGTGTGTGTGAAGCCCTATATATATATATAATTAGACTGTATATATATATACAGTCTTATATATATATATATATATATATATATATATATATAATCTTATATATATTATATATATAATTAGTCTGTAAGCTCTTTCCTGCTCTGTAATTAGAGCAGGAACCATACAATGTGTCATTGTCACAGCATCTACTCAACTGGTAAATATGGTAGTTCCTCAGATCTCAGTGTTAGGTCACTATCTACTTTTCCTCTATGATCTTTCTTCGTGTTACTTCCTAGGGCGTTAAATACCATCTATATGCTGATAACTCTCCTTCATCTCTCAACATGTGTATCTAACTGCCTACTTAAGATCCACACTGGCATAAGTCATAGGTACCTTAAATTTTAACTCTCTTGCTGTGGTGCCAACCATAGTTCCTCCTTCATCATCTCTTTCTCAATAAAGAGTGTGAACATCAGCTCAGTTTATCTATTTCCCCTACTCAGCTTCCATTCAGTCCGTCACCAAATCCTATTGATTCTGCCTCAAAACTCTGTCTTACTCATCAATTTCTAATCATCTGCACTGCTTCCACATTAAACCAAGCCATTGTCAACCCACCATACACTCTGTACTACAGTCTCTGCAACTAAAATTCTCACATCTCTTCACAGTTTTCAGAATAGCTAGAGTGATGTTGAAAAATATAAATCAGATTAGGATGACTTTCCAATGCATTTAGAATAAGCAACAAATCTTTACCATGGTTTACAACACCCTACATGATTTGACTGACTTCTCTACGTCATTAACTTCATTTCATTCCCCTTTCCTCCTTGCTCAATATATATTCCAGACACATTGGTTTCCCTTCTTTATTTTTATGAAATAAGGCAGGCTCTGTCCTGCCTCAGTGTCTTTGCCCTTGCTATGCTTTCTTCCTAGGACACTGCTGCACCCTCTATTCTCAAACTTCAGGTTTCCGCATCCTCAGAGAAACTTTCCAGAGCCTACCTCTTACATAGATTCATCTTAATACCTCATTCTCTTCCTTCCTCTATTGTCTGTGTCACAATTGTAATTAAGATATACTTCAGGGATTACAAATTCCAGTGCCACAGAAGCCAGTCAGGTAAAATAAATGGGTAAAATGGGTCTGCTTATAAAGCTGTATGAGGTATGGCAAGGACTCTGGCCAGCTGGATATGACATTCTGGGTCTAAATTGGGCAATAACTGTTTGGTACCAGGCCATTTGTAAATAAGACTGTGATGTTGGAAATATTCTAAGGTCTTCAAAAAAAAAATGGACTCTAAATGTTTATGTAAATGTTCCATATTTTTTTAATGTGGTAAAACAATATTTTTGGAACAATGTATAGAACAAACAAAGCATGCCTGCAGCCCATATCAGGCCCTGGGCCTTCAGTTTGTGACCTTTGATTCATTCACCCATTTGTTTTCCTGTTTGTTGCCTGTCTTACCTGCTAGATTGTGCACTCAGAGTGGGTCAGGGAATGTGTCTGCCTTGTTCATAACTGTATCTCCAGTGCCTAACAAGTATCTGGCACATAATATGAACTCAGTAAATATTTATTGCATGAATGGATGAACATATTTGAAGTTTATGCACATACTGTTTAATCATGCACTCTGAATGAATGAGTGAAACTGAAATTTTATATTGAATTATTTGAAAAGAACAATACAGTAGAGGCAGGCAACATTTAGTTTCATGAGCCACTATGGATGGTTCTAATCATATATAAAGATATATTAACAAGATAATGTTTATAAATATATCTTCAACATAAGCAATATTGTGCCCTTTCAGTCAAAACAGTAGAGTTACTAAAATTACAATGTTATATGCATCAAAGAAAGTTATTCATATTTGTTGTATGTGTTTTACATTCCTATAAAAGTCTCAAAAAGTGACATTGCCACAGGCATACTGTTCTGTATTCAAACACAAAGGAAAGTTCTATTTGGCATTGTTACACAGGTGTAACTACAAGTAACAGCACTGATTTTGATGACTTAGTTATTGAATTCCATCTCCTTGCTTTATAGACACAGCCTATAGCAGTAGGAAACAGTGGTTATTGCAAACATCTTAAATGAAGTTTTTTTTTAATGAACAAAACTATTAGTAACCTAATGATAAATGCCTGCTCTTTACAAAGGATGTTACAATAAACTAATAGTTATAGGAAATTTGCTCATTTTTTTCAAATGTAAGCTTAGTTATAATCTGACTTTTCTGAATCAGTTCAAGAAGGCCCCAAACTAACTCTTAACAATTAAAGAGGAATAGTATATATGTCAATCATACCTCCATTAAAATGAGTTAAAAATATAAGTATTCCCTCTTTTGATTTGGAATAGAATTTTCACCAGAATGAAGATCTGTGTGTGTATGTCTATATGTATTAGGTTAGATTTTAAGGGAAAAAAGTTTAAAGTGTGACAGAATGTAATTTAAAGAATAATATCTTAAAAAGTATGTTTTAGGAAGAACATATGTGTTTTTGGTTTTGTTTGAACTATGTAAACAAAGTTTCACTGCTAATGATGTCACTATTTCAAACAGGGAAGCTGAATTTTGTGGCCAAGTAGCAAGATTTTGATTAAATATATCATTTGATTCCTTTCTAATCCAAGATAAGTCTTTCCTTTTTCATTTTAACCTTTCTTAATGGGCATATCTGTTACAGAAATGCTTATAATTGTTTGAAAACTGATTCCATGTTGATGAATGAAAACTTTTTCAGCCTGAAGTGATAAAATGAAATATGTGGGCCTAATTAATTACTGCTTCTGGGAAGTATGTATATTTTATCTGATGCATTCATTGCCAAGCCACAGAGTATATATATTACTAAAATGTATAGTTATTAAATGGCTATAAATATTAATAAGTATCTATAATATTCCATGTAATTTTTTCATATAATTTATTAGTGTTCTCATTTTCCTTCAATATAGAAGTTGATACTGAATAACTTACCTAAATTGCAAAAATTTGAATCTCCCTATTCCTGGATTCATTTGTTTTATTTCCTCCACTGTTGAATTAGACTGATTACCTTCATTGTATTTGGTTATAATTATGCTGTAATTTTATTTTGATAATTAAAATATTAGTCTTAAATCCTTTATGGAATAAGGCAGGGTTTAAATAAGTGATTTAAATGTTGCATAAGAAGCAGCCACATATCCACCCTTCCCTCTTTCTTTTTCCCGCTTAGTTGTATACTTCAATCCAAATGTAAAATATTGTCAATGCAGAGCTATTAGTTTTATGTTACTGTTATTGTGATTACTGAATCAGATTACACTCAGGTAGAAGTGGGAATCTGGTTATTAGAAAACAATAAATAGCCAAAAGTGTTATTTGGTCTCAGTAGAGAATATTTTGATTCGAATTAGGCTCATTCTCTATGTGGTGTGTGAAGATTTGTAAGTAGCTTCTTAAAATCTATAGTCTTGAAACTCAGGCACCAATGCATCTCCAAGTGAGGTGTTGCAGTTAATTATAATGAATGTGGAAGCAACTTGAGAAAACATTAAATGCTATACAAATGTAAAACATTCTGGTGGGAGTCTGAGCTCGGTAGTATTTACAGAAAAAGGAAAGCAATCATTGTTCTGACATCTCTGAATTCATTCTCCTGGGGTTTGAGTCAGTCAGCAACATGCTTGGGTGAAGAAATAATGTTCTAGGAATTATGTGTGCCTTGGACAGGAAAGGAAGACCCAGATAACTAAAAACAGTGTTTTTATCTGAAATCTCTCAGTATTAGCTCTTTAAGATGATTCCTGGGTCATCAGAAAATATTTTTCACAAATTAGATAGATAATTGAACAGAGGACAGATTATTTGTCAAAATTCATTTCATATTTTCTAACACAATGATTTGCGATGAAAAGAACATATCTTTACAGGTGATATCATCAGTATTAGAAGAGTATAATGTTCCAAACGTACATACTTAAGAGCCCAAATACAGTACATTATAGCTACTATAGTTGTCATTGTTGGAATTGGTGTTGCCCTATATACCCAGAAAATAAGTAAATTAATAAAAATAATGAATTCATCTTATTTTTATCCAGTTATTATATAGAAATCAATACAATAAATAGTGTATGTTTCTGTATTAATTCCTTAACATTGTTCTTTAAGATAGTTTTGTACTAGTAGAATGTAACTATTTTATGAGTAATAGAGCTCATATATATCTATAAACATTTTCAAATTTAAGATCTGGTTTCTTAATATTATCTATGTCTTACTAGAAGAATATATATTATATGTAATATACACATTTATATAATACTAGGAAAAGGAAAACAAAATTTTGCAGATAGGTAATTTATCAAATAAAAGTGTTGCACATATTGGCAAGATTCTTCTTTGTATTTTTGTTTGCAAACTATTTCACATATTTATACTGTGTTCCTATTTCTTAAAAAAACTCCCTTAAATAACCATCTAGTCTGAGCCACATTTTAATGTATTCCTACTAGATCATTAGACAAATTGTCATTAGTTTATATCCTTTAAGAAACTACTACTGTTAACTCAGTTTTAATATTATTATAGAAAAAATTAGGCATTTAAATTTTCCTTGGGATACTTAGCTTTTATATTGTATAACATTAATTATGATTAGTATTTCTAGTTCTTTGTGATCAGAATATGTATTTTTATGTTGATGAAACTTTTATTACATCATCACTGCTTGATATAATCAATATTCACTTTTTTTGTAAATCAGCTATAAATTTTTTTGATTTTTATTTTATTTAATTTTTTATACACCACTTTCTTATAAGTAATCGATTTTATACATATTAGTGTATATATGTCAATACCAATCTCCCAATTCATCCCACCACCACCCTCCTGCACACTTTCCCCCCTTGGTGTCCATACATTTGTTCTCTACATCTGTGTCTCTATTTCTGCCTCGCAAATCAGTCCCTCTGTACCATTTTTCTAGATTGCACAAATATGCATTAATATACGATAATTGTTTTTCTATTTCTGATTTACTTTACTATGTATGACAGTCTCTAAGTCCATCCACCTGTCTAAAAATGACCCAATTTCGTTCCTTTATAAGGCTGAGTAATATTCCATTGTACATATGTACCACATCTTCTTTATCCATTTGTCTGTCGATGGCATTTAGGTTGCTTCCATGACCTGGCTATCGTAAATAGTGCTACAATGAACATTGGGGTGCATGTGTCTTTCTGAATTATGGTTTTCTCTGGGTATATGCACAGTAGAGGGATTGCTGGGTCATATGGTATTCTATTTTTAGTTTTTTAAGGAACTTCCATAGTGTTCTCCATAGTGGATGTATCACTTTACATTCCCACCAACAGTGCAAGAGAGTTCCCTTTTCTCCACACCTTCTCCAGCATTTGTTGTTTGTGGATTTTCTGATGATACCAATTCTAACCAGTGTGAGGTGATACCTCATTGTAGCTTTGATTTGCTTCTCTAATAACTAGTGATGTTGAGCACCTACTCATGTGCCTCTTGGCCATCTGTATGCCTTCTTTGGAAAGATGTCTATATAGGTCTTCTACCGATTTTTGGATTGGGTTATTTTTTTTTATATTGAGCTGCATGAGCTGTTTATATATTTTGGAGATTAATGCTTTGTCCGTTGATTCATTTGCAAATACTTTCTCCCATTCCGAGGGTTATCTTTCCGTCTTTTTTATGGTTGCCTTTGCTGTGCAAAAGCTTCTAAGTTTCATTACGTCCCATTTGTTTATTTTGGTTTTTTTTTCCATTTCTCTAGGAGGTGAGTCAAAAAAGATTTTGTTGTGATTTATGTCAAAGAGTGTTCTTCCTAAGTTTTACTCTAAGAGTTTTATATTGTCCATTCTTACCTTTAGGTCTTTAATCCATTTTGAGCTTATTTTTGTGTATGCTGTCAGGGAGTGTTCTAATTTCATCCTTTTTCATGTAGCTGTCCAGTTTTCCCAGCACGACTTATTGAAAAGACTGTCTTTTCTCCAGTGCATATCCTTGCCTCCTTTGTCATAGATTAGTTGACCATAGATGCGTAGGTTTATCTCTGGGCTTTCTATCCTTTTCCATTGATCTATATTTTAGTTTTCTGCCAGAACCATATTGTCTTGATTACTGTAGATTTTGTAGTATAGTCTGAAGTCAGGCAGTCTGATGCCTCCAGCTCTGCTTTTTTCCTTCAGAATTGCTTTGGCTATTCTGGGTCTGTTTTGTCTCCATACAAATTTTAAGATTTTTGTGTTCTAGTTCTGTAAAAAAGTCATTGGTAATTTGATAGGGATTGCATTGAATCTGTAGATTGCTTTGGGTAGTATAGTCATTTTCACAATATTGATTCTTCCAATCCAAGAACATGGTATATCTCTCCATCTGTTTGTATCATCTTTAATTTCATTCATCAGTGTCTTATAGTTTTCTGCATACAGGTCTTTTGTCTCCCTAGGTAGGTTTATTCCTAGGTATTTTATTTTTTTTGTTGCAATGGTAAATGGAATGTTTCCTTAATTTCTCTTTCAGATTTTTCATCATTAGTGTATAGGAATTGAAGAGATTTCTGTGCATTAATTTTGTATCCTGCAACTTTACCAAATTCATTGATTAGCTCTAGTAGTTTTCTGGTGGCAACTTTAGGATTATCTATGTATATTATCATGTCACCTGCAAAAAGTGACAGTTTTACTTCTTGTTTTCCAATTTGTATTCTTTTATTTATTTTTCTTCTCTGATTGCCATGGCTAGGACTTCCAAAACTATGTTGAATAATAGTGGTGAGAATGGACATCTTTGTCTTGTTCCTAATCTTAGAGGAAATGCTTTCAGTTTTTCACCATTGAGAATGATGTTTGCTGTGGGTTTGTCATATATGGCCTTTATTATGTTGAGGTAGTTCCTTCTATGCCCACTTTCTTGAGAGTTTTTTATTATAAATGGGTGTTGAATTTTGTCAAAAGCTTTTTCTGCATCTATTGAGATGATCATATGCTTTTTATTCTTCAATTTGCTAATATGGTGTATCACATTGATTGATTTGCATATATTGAAGAATCCTTGCATTCCTGGGATAAATACCACTTGATCATGGTGTATGATCCTTTTTTTTTTTTTTTTTTTTTTCCGGAACGCATGCCTCCCACTGCTGTGGCCTCTCCCATTGCAGAGCGCAGGCTCAGTGGCCATGGCTCATGGGCCTAACCGCTCCACGGCACGTGGGATCTTCCCAGACCAGGGCACGAACCTGTGTACCCTGCATCGGAAGGCGGACTCTCAACTACTGGGCCACCAGGGTAGCCCCTGTATATGATCCTTTTAATGTGTTTTTGGATTCTGTTTGCTAGTATTTTGTTAAGGATTTTTGCATCAATATTCATCAGTGATACTGGTCTGTAATTTTCTTTTTTTTTAGTATCTTTGCTTTTGGTGTCAGGGTGATGGTGGCCTCGTAGAATGAGCTTGGGAGTGTTCCTTCTTCTTCAATGTTTTTGAAGATTTTGAGAAGATTGGGTGTTAGCTCTTCTCTAAATGTTTGATAAAATTCAACTGTGAAGCCATCTGGTCCTACACTTTTGTTTGTTGGAAGATTTTTAATCACAGTTTCAATTTCATTACTAGTGATTGGTTTGTTCATATTTTCCATTTCTTCCTGGCTTGGTCTTGGAAGGTTATACTAAGAATTTGTCCATTTTTCTAAGAATTTGTCCATATTTCTAAGAATTTGTCCATTTCTTCCAGGTTGTCCGTTTTACTGGCATAGCATTGCTTGTAGTAGTCTCTTATGATGCTTTGTATTTCTGTGGTGTCTGCTGTAACCTCTCCTTTTTCATTTCTAATTTTATTCATTTGAGTCCTCTTCCTCTTTTTCTTGATAAGTCTGGATAAAGATTTATCAACTTTGTTTATCTTCTCAAAAAACTGGCTTTTAGTTTTATTGATCTTTGGTATTGTTTTCTTTGTTTTTATTTCATTTATTTCTGCTCTCATCTTTATGATTTCTTTCCTTCTACTAACTTTGGGCTTTGTTTGTTCTTCTTTCTCTAGTTCCTTTAGGTGTAAGGTTAGATTGTTTGAGATTTTTCTTGTTTCTTGAGGTAGGATTGTATTGTTATAAACATCCCTCTTAGAACTGATTTTGCTGCATCCCATAGGTTTTGGATCATTGTGTTTTCATTGTCATTTGTCTCTAGGTATTTTTTGATTTCCTCTTTGATTTCTTCAGTGATCTCTTGGCTATTTAGTAATGCATTGTTTAGCCTCTATGTGTTTTTTATTTCTTTTTCCCTGTAATTGATTTCTAATCCCATAGTATTGTGGTCGGAAAAGATGCTTGATATGTTTTCAATTTTCTTAAATTTACCGAGGCTTGATTTGTGCCCCAAGTTGTTATCTATCCTGGATAATGCACTTGAGAAGAAAGTGGAATCTGCCTTTTTTGAATGGAATGTCCTATAAATTTCAATTAAATCTATATGACCTATTGTGTCATTTAAAGCATGTGTTTCCTTATTAATTTTCACTCTGGATGTTGTGTACATTGGTGTGAGGTGTTAAAGTTCCCCCACTATTATACTGTTACTATCAATTTCCTCTTTTATAGGTGTTTACATTTGCCTTATGTATTGAGGTGTTCCTATGTTGGGTGCATATATATTTATAATTGTTATATCTTCTTCTTGGATTGATCCCTTGATCATTATGTAGTGTCCTTCTTTGTCTCTTGTAATAGTCTTTATTTTAAAGTCGATTTTGTCTGATACAAGAATTGCTACTCCAGCTTTCTTTTGACTTCCATTTGCATGGAATATCTTTCTCCATCCCCTCACTTTCTGTCTGTATGTGTCCTTGTTCTGATGTGGGTCTCTTGTAGACAGCATATATATGGGTCTTGTTTTTTATCCATTCAGCGATCCTGTGTCTTTTGGGTGGAGCATTTAATCCATTCACATTTAAGATCATAATCGATATATATTTTCCTATGACTATTTTCTTAATTGTTACGGGTTTGTTTGTAGGTCCTTTTCTTCTCTTGTGTTTACTACTTAGAGAAGTTCCTTTAGCATTTGTTGTAAAACTGGTTTGGGGATGCTGCATTTTCTTAGCTTTTGCTTGTCTGTAAAGGTTTTAATTTCTCCATCAAATCTGAATGAGATCCTTGCCAGGTAGAGTAATCTTGGTTGTAGGTTCTTCCCTTTCATCATTTAAAATATATCGTGCCACTCCCTTCTGGCTTGTAGAGTTTCTGCTGAGAAATCAGCTGTTACCCTTAAGGGAGTTCCCTCATGTGTTATTTGTCATTTTTCCCTGTTGCTTTTAATAATTTTTCTTTGCCTTTAATTTTTGTCAGTTTGATTACTATGTGTCTTGGCATGTTTCACCTTGGTTCTATCTTGCTTGGGGCTCTCTGCACTTCCCGGACTTGGGTGGCTGTTTCCTTTCCCATGTTAGGGAAGTTTTTGACTATAATCTCTTCAAATATTTTCTCGGGTCCTTTCTGTCTCTCTTCTCCTTCTGGGACCGTATAATGTGAATGTTGGTGTGTTTAATGTTGTCCCAGAGGTCTCTTAAGGCTGTCTTCAATTGTTTTCATTCTTTTTTCTTTATTCTGTTCTGCAGCAGTGAATTCCACCATTCTGTCTTCCAGGTCACTTATCTGTTCTTCTACCTCAGTTATTCTGCTATTGATTCTTTCTAGTGTAGTTTTCATTTCAGTTATTGTATTGTTCATCTCTGTTTGTTTGTTCTTTAATTCTTTTAGGTCTTTGTTAAACATTTCTTGCATCTTCTCAATCTTTGCCTCCATTCTTTTTCTGAGGTCCTGGATCATCTTCACTATCATTATTCTGAATTCTTTTTCTGGAAGGTTGCCTATCTCCACTTCATTTAGTTGTTTTTCTGGGGTTTTATCTTGTTCCTTCATCTGGTACATAGTCCTCTGTCTTTTCATTTTGTCTGTCTTTCTGTGAATGTGCTTTTTGTTCCACAGGCTGCAGAATTGTAGTTTTTCTTGCTTTTGCTCTCTGCCCTCTGGTGGATGAGGCTATCTTAGAGGCTTGTGAAAGCTTCCTGATGGGAAGGACTGGTGGTGGGTAAAGCTGGGTGTTGCTCTGTTGGGCAGAGCTCAGTAAAACTTTAATCTGCTTTTCTGCTGATGGGTGGGGCTGGGCTCCTTCCCTGTTGCTTGTTTGGTTTGAGATGACCCAGCACTGGACCCTGCCTGGCTCTTTGGTAAGACTAATGATGGACTCTGGGAGGGCTCACACCAAGGAGTACTTCCCAGAACTTCTGCTGCCAGTGTCCTTGTCTTTGCAGTGAGTCACAGCCACCTCCCGCTTCTGCAGGTGACCCTCCAACACTAGCAGGTAGGTCTTGGGGCCCCTGTTCCTTCCTCTGGGTCCTCATGCACATGCTACTTTGTGTGTGCCCTCCAGGGTGGAGTCTCTGTTTCCCTCAGTCCTGCACTCAAATTCCACTAGCCTTCAAAGTCTGATTCTCTGGGAATTCCTCCGCCCATTGCCAGACACCCAGGTTGGGAAGCCTGACATGGGGCTCAGAACCTTCACTCCCATGGGTGGACTTCTGTGGTATAATTGTTCTCTAGTTTGTGAGTCACCCACCCAGCGGTTATGGTATTTGATTTTATTGTGATTGTGCCCTTCTGATCATCTCTTTTTTGGTGTGTTCCAGTGTCTTCCTGTCGATGATTGTTCAGCAGTTAGTTGTAGTCAATATTTTCTTTGTGGTACAGTAGCTAGAATGACCTAGAAAAATGACGTTAACTCATTTAGTGCACAGATGCCATGTTACAGCTTCTAGAATATAATTATCTGTGGAAACATATAGAAGAAACACAGACAGCTGCTTATTTGGACTGAATGTTGGAATGATTTCTCCTACCCTAATGTGAATAAATAGAGTTCCTTGCTTTAAAAAAAAGTTCATTAAGACTATAACAATTTCTACTTGGTTTACCTGTAAATATCTAGGAACAAAGAGAATTCCTGGTATGTGATAGGTATTATAAAGATTTGTTGAACAAATGAATGAATGTATTGTTTCCATGGAGATCTGGGGAAATAAATTATTGCCTCAGAAGTATCATATGTTTCATATATCAACCTAAAAGTAGTTTTCAAGCTGGAGAAATTGAAGTCATTTTCTGATTTTTAGAGATAAAACAATCATAATATAGTGTTCATGTACCAAATATTTTCTATGCTTTTATGAACTTCCCAGTGAAAATTTCAGTTATGAGCGCAAAATACATTACCACTTAGCAGAATGTCCTCGTACTATTGAAAACAATACACGTATGAATCACAGTATATACTTGAATTGATCTTACTGGATCATTGTCAGGACAAGATCATTTTCTAATGTGTTATATCACATTATTTGAAAAGTGAATCGTTTTATTTTATTATGTTACGTTGTGATTAATATTTATTGAGTTTAAAAATATGTACAGTGTTCAGTTCCCCTTTCAAAGTCTTAAGGTCAGACTAAATATTTTATGAATTTGAATATTAAATCAAGAGACAGGAAAAATAAATAAAGGTTAAGGAGGATTTACTTACATGAGACACAGCAAGAGTTAGAAACTTCCTCTACAGTCTGATGAGAAAATAACATACTGTGACATGGAATATTTTTTATTTCTTTAATTTCCAACTTTATTCAAAGTTTGCTCTAATCTAAAGCATTAATAGGAAAAATAAACTACTTTTGGATTAAGAAGAATTCATATCTTTTTCAATTAGTAATTTAAAAATTGACATTTCTTAACACTTAAAAATTTCATCAAGTAAGTGCATATTTAGAAGCAAAACAACACAAATTCAATACTCCTCATTTTGGCTTTTTGAGGTTTTCTTGAAAAGCCCTTTGCTTTATTTCAATGTCTTGTAAAATAATTCCCCAATTAATGACATTGTACACTGATTTACATATGAAGAAAATATAATCATATCAAGTAGATATTTTCCTTTAAAAATCATGGTAATTAGCTTACAACATTGTCTAATGTCATTATGCAGACTAGTTATAACTTTCTCTACAAATTGTGAATGATTGTTTATATATATTTTGCTACTATCAAGTCCAAAAGCTTTCTTCACATTAATCTTAATAAAATTCAAATACTTTTAGAGACTTATTTTGAAACTTTTCACAGATACCTGGTATTGTAGGAAGCTGTGAAGTTTCTTGCTACTTATTTTGATAAATGTATTTTTATTAAAAGCCACACACCTTAGGATATAAGGACAATATATATGGTCTGTACTTACAGATGGACAGACTGCTTCAGAGGGGAACAGAATACACATTCTGGAAATGGATCACACTTTCTTCATAATAGAACTGATTGCTATGATAGTATGTTTCAGAAAAATAGCCCTCAAAAAAAGAAACAAATGTTCTCTCAGAAGAAGGGATGTTTTAGATATTACAAAGTAACAAATATTTGGAAATAAAAATAAGATCCCCGAGAGTGTTTCCATACTATTAAAAGATGGTAGCCTGCTTGGATTTTGGTTCCACATTTTACTATGAACTAATAAGACAGTATAGTTAATGTATTTTCTAATGTAATTTTGCTATTGGTCTTCTCTGAGACCAGAATTTATTATTATCCTATATCTGTCCCTAGCTTCAATGTAGCTTAACTAAAAGAGAGATTAGCATCATTCATAGTCTCATCACATCCAGTTTGTCACAATGATAGCTTAATTAAGTGCATTATTTCCATTCAATGAATATCTTATCCAAGAATGAATAATTTCTTCAAATATAATAACAGTGCTTTTTACTATATGGGCCATGATGGTTTTGTGTAGTAAACAGTCCTGTGTGAAAGGCTTATTTTTTTTTTTGCAAGTAAGTCACTACATTTTATTAATATTCTGCTTTATTATTCCAATAAGAGTGCTAGAATGTGTCCCTCAAGTGTTTGTGCAAGAGTAGTGTTTATGTTTCAGTGTAAATATTATTTTGAACACTGACAAAGGAAATTATCATATGTCTCTTGGAGAGAACAGTAAACAAGTTGTACCTACCCCATAACTCAGACTTTAGTTCCGTGATTACAATGTATATATGTGTGAGTGTGTGTATGTGTATGTGTGTGTCTGTGTGTGTAGTGGAATACATGAAGTCAATTGGCGGACTTGTCTTTTGAGTACAGTAATTGGAATGAAAATTATAAGCTTGGTGAAGAAAGTCTGAACTTGCAATCTTTAGTAATGAGAAAGAAATAATGGAGCCAAGAACACACATACTGTAATTTGAAGATGACATAAGTAAAAAATGTCATTAGCTCTAAACAAAAATATTTGGGAGTGGTGATAGGCTGCTCACTTGTAATTATTCAGTCAATAATTGGTTTTCATTTACAAATTACAAGCACATGGCAAAGAAGTCTTCTTATATGTTCAAATTAAGACACTGGAATGCTAATTAGTCCCACATTAGCTCTTAAAGGACTGTTCATTAGCAAAGCAAAGAAATAAAAGTCAAACATCTTGTTGTGGATATTGTAGGTGACAAGTGAGCAAAGATTTGAAAGAATGAGGGAGTAAACCATGTGACTGTCTGGGGTAAGCTGATTCCCTGCAGAAGGAACAAAATTACAAAGGCACCCACTGTATGCCTGATGTAGCCGGCAAGATGATCAGCATCTCTGGAGTCGACCTAGCTAGAGGAAGAGGAGTAGGAGTCGGGCAGGAGACACAGCACAAGTCAGTAAATTATGCCTGTTTTTGGACAGCCCGAGAGCTAAGAATGGTTTTTACATTTTCAAATGGTGAGAAAAATATCCCAAGAAAAATAATATTACTTCCCACATAAAAATCTTAGGAAATTCAAATTTCAGTTTCATAAATAAAGTTTTATTGGCACATAGTCATGCTCATTATTTTATGTGCTGCCTGTGGCTGCTTTCGTCCCACAGGAGTGGAAGTGAGCAGTGGCAAAACGTACCTTAGCCCCTGCCAAGCCTGAAATATTTACTATCTGTCCCTTTACAAAAACTGTTTGCTACCGAAACCCCTGTTGTAGAGCCTTGCAGGCCATTTTAAAGACCATAACTTTTCATCAAAGTGGTTTTTGAGCAGAGGAATGATATCAGTTTATTTCCTTTTAAAAACAGGATCCCTTTGTCTGCTACCTGCTGTATTAATAAATTGGTGGGGAGACTGGGGTGAGTGGTTTCTATTTTCTTTCTTCTTAAAAATGTTTATCTTCATAACAGGAAAACAAATCTTCTAATATGTCTGCCTTTTCCCTCTGCTCGTTATTTTTCTTATACCATAAGCAAATATATACATAGACACCTATGTATACACACATATGTGTACCCATATTGGTATATGTTTATGTATATGAAGTGTAATTATAAAATAAAGAGTTGATTTTTGTTAAACTGTAAAATGAAGGGAACATATTCTTTTTTTGTCCCTTAAAAAAGTCACCTTGGAGAGCTTGAAATTCAAGTTGAAGAATGTCTGCAGTAGCAAAGATCAACTTCAAGTTACTTTAATGGCTGTAAATATGTGGTCCTTAGTTCCAGCAGGCAATGAAGCATACAAGCATCTCATACCATGTTTCCCTATATGCTTGGGTATATGAAGTCCTTTTTTTGGTAACAGATGTATTGAGATATAAATCACATACCATACAATTTACAGATTTAGTGTACAACTCAATGATTTTATTATATTCACAGAGTTGTGCAACCATCGTCACAATTAACTTTAGAATATGTTCTTCACTCTAAAAAGAAGCACAATACCTGTTAGCAATCACCCCTGCCTGCCCCCCTCACCCAGCTGCAGACCACCACTAATCTATAGATTTTCCTGTTCTGAACATTTCATATAAATGGAATCATACAATAGATGGTCTTTTTTCTCTAGCTTATTTCATTTAGAGTAATGTTTTGTGAAAGCTTTTAAGTGGCATGCCCTGTTATAAAAACTGGCATACCCTCCCTCAGTTTTACTCTAGCAACAGAATTTATTTTCAGGACTTCCCTGGTGGTGCAGTGGTTAAGAATCCGTCTGCCAATGCAGGGGACACGGGTTCGAGCCCTGGTCCGGGAAGATCCCACATGCCGTGGAGCAACTAAGCCTGTGCGCCAGAACTACTGAGCCTGCGCTCTAGAACCTGCGAGACACAACGACTGAGCCCACGTACCGCAACTACTGAGCCCGCGTGCCACAACTACTGAAGCCCACGTGCCTAGATCCTGTGTTCTGCAACAAGAGAAGCCACCACAATGAGAAGCCCGCACACTGCATTGAAGAGTAGCCTCCGCTCGCTGCAACTAGAGAAAGCCCACGTGCAGCAGCGAAGACCCAATGCAGCCAAAAATAAATAAATAAATTTATTAAAAAGAGAAAAATAATTATTTCCATAAATTATTGCAGCATAGGCACTTGGGAGGAAATATCCTTTAATATGTGCATTGGAAATACAATAGCAAATGTGGTATATAGCATACTCTCTGAATATTGAAATAGCTTAGCATGTCAAAGCACATTGTAATTGTTAGTTCTTATCATAGTCTTGGCTTAAATAAGTGTCTAATGTATTAGAACCCTGAAATTAAAGGAACAGAATGTAATTATAATATGTAATGGGCGACCATTTGTAGTATTATACTCAGATCCAAATATTTAATGTTAATCTATCTAATTAGTTTCTCTAATCATATGCATAATATATTGAACAGCATTTATATACAAAAATAATTATGCCAGATTCCAATTTTCTAACACATTGAGGATCGTGTGCAATAAGAAATCTTAAGGTGAGGACTATCATCAACTTTATTTTTTTCATCAACAATCTCCCTAGGCTTTTCACACATGCACAGCACATTTGAATTTTATTGGACAAAGGAGAACGTTCAATCTGCATGCAAATTTTTTGACTAATTGTTAATAACAGTAGCAGGGTATATGTCCTTGAAAATGCATTTACATAGAGACTATTTTCACCTCTCCTCTTCAGTAATGTAGATGCAGTGAGTGAACATTTTGTTTTTTCATGAAAATTCAGCTCAATATTTTTTCCATTTTTAAGTTCCTGACATTAAGATTATCTACAGATAGTATCTGGTACTTTCTGAAAAAAAAAAAGTCAATTTTACTTAAAAAGTTTTAATCACAATGACAGCTGTAGGCACATGTACCATACTTAAATAAAACCTGTAGTTGTTCTCTATTAATTATTTATCCATAAGACAAGAATAAGAAACCTTTATCAGAAAGCTAGTTAATCTATGCACTGTGGCTGTAAAAGCCATTTCACAAACTTATTGATAATGTTAAAAGTTAATAATTAAACACAATGTACACACTAGCGTTTATGTGGCATAATTCATCAGGGAATGTGATATATGCCTTCATCATTAAAATGCTATTTAGGGTCTACAATCTATCAACAGAGGGGACAATTTATCTATATAATTCCCAGTTATTCATACTGTTTTTCACCCACTGCATTTATAGAATCACTTTTAAGAGAGGATTAAAATTATCTACTATCAATGCCCCTTTACTCCTTTCATGTTTTCTTTGACCTCAGAGAGAAAATGGGAAAGGAAGTAATAATCAGGATTAATACATATTGAAAAAAGAATAACTTTTAAAGTACAGATGTAAATACATACTATTTTCAGCATTTTAAAATGTCTTCAAAAACAGAATTTTGAAATGGACAATATAAATATATGTATATATGGAAATAACTATATATGTGTGCACATTTATGTGTGTATATATATGTATATATTTATCATACATATGAATATAATAAACAGGAAGAGATTTATGAGGTCAATGATTATTCCAAAAGATGTTTTATCATATTAGTTGTCAATATCTAAATAGATTTTCATTTTGATCTCTGTTCAAACACAACTTTAACTTTTTTCACTTTTTTTTGCTATACTGTATCATATGGTTAGAGTATGGTTACCTTTAAGTGAAGTTATTTCTAAGAGACTTTACCAGCCATAGATTTTATTAAAGAGGGACCCACTAAATGAGATACGTTTTCAGAGCTCTTGTATAATTAACCCAAGAACAGTAAATGAAATAAAACAGTACATAAAAATAAAAATAAAGACAGTGCTTTTACATCACTTTTTCTTAATCTTGAAGTGAAGGTCCTTTTATAATTTTTTTCTTGTGTAAAAAACACCCACTCATGAAAAATCAAAAGTCTTGAGAAATAAAAAACTTACATTAAATTTATAGACCAAATGGCCCTTCTTTCCCCAAATTATTTTTCCTGTGAATTTATACTCCCCTCAACTCCCCTATGAGCAAGGTTTATAAAAACCATCAGCTCTGTGCTGTAATGTCTGGTTGTCCCAAAAATGTTTATCTAGTATTAGTACATACTTAGCTTGTAATTCATCTCTCTCAGCATTCAATCTAAGAGGTACCTGAAATGAAGTACATAAAATGAAGTTATGCTAGTAAATACGTATTTTTCTTTTATAATTATAGAGAAAGATGGATGAGTATGTAAATAAAGCTATAAGAATGGCCTATGTAGCTAATGTACATTTATATTAATTATTACTCTATCATTCATTTTACTTGGGAATGGGGCATCATCATTCTGTTTCATTTGTGTCTGGAAACAATGCCACCATCTACAGATTATTCTTATAGTTATTACTAAAGGAGGGGAAACAGGTGGAGAGTAGAAAACTACGCTGGCTTGATTTAGTTTAGTCCGTTTTTCTTAACATTCTTCTCACATTAGTGAATTAAATTGAAATTTGATATGAATGGCATGCAGGATTTTATTGGTAATCAGTAATATTGAATGTTACATAGATTTTTAAATTTGAAATTCTATTTTTCATTGTTTATGCCATTTACCAAATTGTTAACATTACAAATTAGTATGCCATGTTAGTATGGGGCCACACTTGACAGATTGCTGGATCAGCAAGTATAAAGTGGAACATGATAAATTACTTAGTTTATTAAAAAACATAAAAGCAAAACAAGGGAATGCTGTTAAGAGAGTACCACATCTTAATTTAAGCCAGGCAAAGACAGTGCTTTAACTTTAAAGAGTAAGGTTATAGGCTATATTAAAGATGAAATTTTTCCTTTCCCATTTTAAATTCCGTATTGTTTGTAAGATGCTTGATGCAACAAAAAGACCGTTTAAACCCAATGTTAGCTTTCAAATACCATTTTTCTCTCACATCAATTGCATTATCATTTTAACATTTAAGAAATCCATGTGCTTTAGTTAAACAAATTAGCATTTTTAAAAAAATAGTTTTGCCTACAATATTTCTACAGTACATTCATTATGTATATAGTAGTCTGGGATGTCAAGTTACAGCAGAGATAGGTATTTGAACGAAACCCAACAAAATTAACTTCAAAGAATAGCTCTATATTTAAGAATACGTTTCTAGTTGCCTGTAATTTGAATATTTCATGTGTCTGAATACTGTATGTAAGTTTTAAGGTGTGACTCTTCACTCCATAAAGTTCTACATCATTGCTAAATATTGTTCTGTATGTGGCCTTGTTTGGGTACATCTTATAAGACAAGATAGAAGTACATAATTTATAAAACTTTACATTAAAAACAAGTTGTATAAGTTTAGCTGAATACAGTTTAGAGATTGTCTCAAATTCATCAGATAACTGTAAAACACCCCTGTCCTACTATGGCCATGTATGCAAGGAGCTTCCTGTAATCAAGTGGCTCAGTTCTTTGTAGGTCAAGTGAGAGACAGGGATTAAATGAATTTATTCTAATGACTGAAATAACCAAAGCACAATTTGGCAACCAAAGTATTTCACAGTTTTAGCACTTAACTGAAGTACCCAGGCATAAGCTCTTATGACTTTCACACCCACACACACATACACAAGGCATGCCCACACAATACACCTTCAAAATACTTAATCCATTTGACAAATACAAATAACTTCTTCCATTTTTTTTTACAGTGAATTTACTGAATCATCTGACATCCTTGTTTATTGTCCTTTAATTTTTTTAATCTTGACAGTCTTATATGGGATGGTTTCAATCTTTATTTCAAAAGTTTACCCTAAATTTTTCATAGACACACACACACACACACACACACACACACACACACACACACATGCATTTAAAATTTTATGCAACTTACTTTTTCCACCATATTTCTCCTAATTTCCATTTTCTTGTTTCTTCCTTCCTTTCACATGTTCCAAAAGTTTGATAAAATATGACATATTATTGTTATAAATTATCAAATATCATGCATTATATATTAACTTTATGGTTTATATTAAGATCATCATTAATTATTTTGTATAATGTATAGGAACTACATTGATATATGTTTTTCTCTGCTTTTTTCACATGTGCAAAATCCTTTATATTTTTAAAACACTCATCCAAAAAATGCCTTCAAATATTATGAGTTGTCTAAAAAAAATTATTATTCTGATCAAAGGAGAAAATTCTGTCATTGTTACTGTAGAAATTTTAAAATCAAGAAAGGGGATTGTTGTGTGAGGGGATTGCACACTGATATCAACAAGCAAATTACATAATGACAATAAAAATAAGTGGATGCCCTGAATATTCTTATTCAGTTAGTAAGTTTCTGTTCTGACTCCAGTGTTTTAACAGTGATATCAGTAGTTTCACAGAGCAAACTCCAGAAAGGCCTTTTCTACTGCCAAGTTTTTCTTTTCTATAGTAGGAAATGGAAACCAATTGCCTAGAATTTTCATTTTCTCTCAGAAGCCAATAGAATTTGAATCTACTTCGGAAACATTTTTTTTTTTAAGAACATAATCTGACCATCATTTGATGTGATAACACAGAACTCATATGTTAGTGTTCTGCTTTTTACCATCCAGGACACTGAGGTCCACAAAAGATGTGGTTATTTCAACCAGTCATGGATAGAGTAACGTGGAGTAAGTCAAAATGCTCAAATAAGTCCAATTAATCAAAGGGAAGGAAGAAAAGAAAAAAGGGATGGAATATGCACCTCACAAAGTGCATTTCAAGAATTGCTGTTGCTCTATTAGTTCTATACATAAATAAATATGTGGGGTTTTAAAATACCATTACAGATTCAGTTATCCTTGGCTGCTGTCTTTTGGTTATTTGGCAGTTTTGCACTTTGACATTTTCAGACAGTATCACCCAACACTTTCCTTCAGTTTTGCTCTCCTATTCTACAGTGCTGTGTAGCCAACCACCCTAATGTCAGTACTACTAGGATTTCACAGGACTTAGTTCTTTAGCTCTGAATTTTTCTTTATTCTTCATGAAATCAGTGGAGAGGGATGACACAATAACACTGACGTGTGTTAGAAATTTAAGCATTGATAATTTTCTATGGCCAATTGATTTAAACTTCTAACCTTTGAACTGGAGCTACAGAATTGCTTGTTGCATATAGAAAATCTAAATGACACGGTGTCATTGGATTATATATAAACATGTTTGGGGAACTGTCAAACAGTGCTACCATTCTATCCCACATTTATTCTGCTAGGCATTATCGATCCATCTATTTTGATTGCTTTATCTATTTAAAACCATTGCATAATCACCATAGTGTCAGTTTGGGCAATAAGCTTGGCTTTCAAATGAACATAACCTGCTGACAGTGAGATGATTGTGCAAAGTAAATAACTGATTGTATTTAATTCAAGTGCATACACAATGATTCCAATTTTATATTCATTAAATATAAACAAAGGGAATCAGAAAAATGTGAGGACAGCACTTGAACAGTTTAAAAAGAATTGGAACTTTTGGAGAAGTGTTGCTGTAGTCACTTGATGAATATTTATCAACTCCAATATCTACAGCTGTTATTTGTCTTATTTTTTATTATTTATTTTGCTTTTTATGGTGAGCAGAAAACTATAGAACAGAATTTAGGCTTCATGGAAAACATCTGACGTTGCAAGTAAAAGCAATGTTTCCCAGAGACTTAAAAATGTATTAGCAAAAGGCTTTTGTATCAAATAAGATATCTTTGCTTTATAAATAGCATATGTAGAAAATAAGGAAATTATTTTATTTTAAAAATATATAATTGTGGATAGATTTTTTGAAGTGTGAATTTTAATTAGAGGTGGCAGATTGAAACTTCTATTCAATATTGTCAGTTGTAACAGAACCAAAACACAGAACCAAGAGTCTACCAGTGCCTGACACAGGCAGGTACTTGAAATTTGTAAATAAATAAATGAATGAAATGGTCTTATTCACTTAAACTATCATTATAAAAATTTATTAATTTCCTTGGGAAATAGAGACTTGAAAGTCAGATTTAATTTTGTATAGCTCCAGAATTCCCCCACCCCAATGGATTTTTGAATACATTTCATGATAACTTAATAATGTTTTTTCAGCAGTTTTATAATCTCTTGAAAGATGGTTCAGTTCCACATGCTTAGAAACTATTTTTCAAATAAAAATGTCAAGCTGTTCCAAAGTTTTTGTTTTTTTTAAATGTATAATATATCCATTTGGAGACTGCAGAAACATTGAATTGTTGCATTGCCTCTGGTCTAGTGCCTTGCAAATGTGCTTGGCACGTAACAGGCAACCCTAAATACATTTTTTCATCATCAAAATCATAAGACCTAGGAAACATTCTATAGAACTGCCATGGGTAATATTTATTCATAGACATCACATTTAGTGGGTGTTTTAGTATACTCCCCTTTTCTTCCTGGTTATGATGAAGAATAAGCCAATAAAAACTGAACTATTATTTTGAAATTTAATTTTGACAACTGAGAATCCCTAAAGACATTCCAGGCAGGTACAACAATCTTTTCTTTCACCCTGGGAGTCTATTAAACTGGAGAATGCTGCTCCGTACAACCGCTTGCCTTTTGGAGATGGCAGGGGCAATGTAGAGCACTGATATATGTGCAACTTGTGCTATAGCTAAAAGTCAAAATGTCTCAGAAAAAGGAAAAATAGAGGATACTCTTTTTTCCCCATTAACTGAAGTCTTTATTTTCTCAAAATACTTTTTTCTTTTCATTAAGCATTTTGGGGTGGACTTTTGTGGTATCAATAAGCAAGCCCACATTGCAGAATTCCCCTGGTAATTCTTAGCCTAAGTACACTCTTAAATTTGTGGAAGACCTGTTAATATACCATAAATGACACATAGAATTTGAAGTTGGATAATTTGGAGGTTAAACTATAGCTATAGTAATATATACTCATAGAATGTTGCTAATAGATGATATGGGGGTACATTTTTATTTATCTTAAATGGGAAAGAGATAGTTATTATTTGAGTGTCTATTATTATAATTATTATTTTATTATTATTTGGCTGCTTTGGGTCTTCATCGCTGTGCTCGGGCTTTCTGTAGTTGCAGCGACCGGGGCTACTCTTCCTTGCAGTGTGCAGGCTTCTCATTGCAGTGGCTTCTCTTGTCATGGAGCATGGGCTCTGGGCATGCAGGCTTCAGTAGTTGTGGCACACAGGCTCAGTAGTTGTGGCTCACGGGCTGTAGAGTGCAGGCTCAGTAGTTGTGGAGCATGGGCTTAGTTGCTCCACGGCATGTGGGATCTTCCTGGACCAAGGATTGAACCCGTGTCCACTGCATTAGCAGGGGGATTCTTAACCACTGTATCACCAGGGAAGTCCCCCTATAATTATTATTTTAATTTGAGAAGGAATAAATTGGAGTTTGGGATGTTAAATTGTTTAAACCGTCAGCAGAAATAAAATTGTGAGTGGGACTACTGAACTACTTTAGGTCTAAAATAAGTATCTATCTTTTTAAATGACAATACAACCTGATCAATTTAATCCTCTTATTTGAACATCATCTCTAATTGCAACATTTTCTGGATAACTTTACGTCTAGATTTTTTGGAAACCTTTTCAAATTTCATTTCCAGGGGACTTCTTTTCAGATTCTACTTTAATGTATATTTGAAAAGAAGACTGTTGCTGTTGATTGGGCTTTGGGCCAGGAAAGCTTGATGGTACAATGACAAATAATTGAAGGGGAGGGGGTAAAAAAAGGAGGGACTGTTCTTGTAAATCCTGCTATTGTTTAATCTATTTGCAAGGAGTTCACAGATCTTTCCAATATCCGACATAGAACTTGATGGCAGTTTAACTTCTTTCAATAGGAAATCATTGATTAATTTGCTACACACCTATGTATTAAGAGGGAAATTACCAAGATTGCCAAAGGCAAGTTGACAACTTTGGAGCAGAACACTAGAGAAGTATCAGAGCTGTGATGAAAGACAATGACTCATTTTCTTCTCTTAGTTTCAGGCAAAATAAATGAAACTTTTAATTTTTGCAGTATTCAATGCATCATAGATATTAGATACAAGCAAGTACAAGTTTTTATAAGTTAATGGTAGAATAATATAGTTGTGCAATCTTTTCTATTAAATTCTAGACTCTATGTCTGGTTTTCTTGTAACACCTAACATTATGACTTGTACATAGTAAGTGCTCTAATATATTTCAGGGTCTTTAGGCCAGGAAGAGTTCCTAACACCTTTGAAACCTGGGCAGTACTGAAGCCTCTAGCCACATGTAGCTATTGAGCATTTGAAATGACAGTGGTCTGAATTGAGATGTGCTATGAGTGTAAAATATATACCAGATATTAAAGACTTAGTTCAAAAACCATAAAATATCTCATTAGTAATTTTCATATTGATTACATTTTGAAATAATTTTTGTGTATATTAGGTTCAATAAACTATATTATTAAAATTAATTTCACCCGTTTCTTTTCACTTTTTATAACGTGACTAATAGAAAATTTTAAATTATATACATGGCTTTTATTTGAGGTTTATGTTATATTTCTATTGAATAGTGCTAGTCAAAAGATAGAAACAAAGTGACTTTTCTAAGATAGTAAAACTTCTAATGAAGGGAAAGGCAGTAGGACAATCTTGGATATCAGGGAAGCTTTTTTTGTACTTGATATTTAGAGACATAGTAGGCACAGGCAAGGCCTAAGGTGACGTGAAGAAAACAAAAATGGGCAAGCAAAAATGGAGGCAGGTAGTAACTGGTAGCTTGTGAGATTGTGGCAATCCTTACTTACAGAGTGAAACACTCATCCCTAAAAGGCTACTTAGGTAAGAGGCAATTTTAGAAATATAAATCTAAGAAATTCTATTAACCTTAGAATTATTCAATCTTAAATCTAAACAGCTGCTACAACAAGGTCATCTAAGTGCCCAAGTTGTAATAAAATTTACAGTATTATATAATTTGAATTTGACGTTTTAAACTGTACCTTTACCCTATTTTTATACCACTATTTATTAAATAAGCAAGGTTTTATGTTCCTATTTTCTCTTTAGCTGCAGAAGAGAGCAACTTGTTTGGGAGCTTTACCTTTTTAATTCTCTTGAAAATAGGCCAATTAGTTTTCATTAGTACAGAAGAGACTATGAAATGTTACTGTGTTAAAAAATACTTATAAAATTTCTCATAATTTGTTTTAAAAATGGTATGTTGCCCTAGCATAAACCTCAAGGCTTTCTTTTTCTCCTACTATGTAGTTATAATCCTCACTTACTGAAATTCTTCATAATATTTAGGAATAGCATTTATGATAGACTACATTAGAACCACTTACTTAGCACATCTAGTGTAGGCACATCTAGATTTACATAAAATATACATTAGGGAATTATTATTTCATTTAACATACGTGTTCTTCAGCCACTTAAGAAACATTTTTTTTTCTTTATAAGGTCATCTGCAAGCATAATTTCAGGAACTCACCTTGCATAAATTGACATATATATGAATATTAATATGAATGGATGTTGAATTTTCTTAAATGCTTTTTCTGCATTTATTGAAATAATGTTCTTTCCTTTATTTTGTCATGCAGTGTATTATATTTATTTTTTTATATATTTTGGTTTTGAAACTGAAGTGATGTATCTATAAGCTATCTTACTTCTGTTGTTCTGTTTTGGAGATAAAAAGTGAACAATAAAACTTCATTTTAGTATCTATTAGGAGTTATTACTGTTACATTTAGTTTATTTCATATTTGTAGACATGACTAGAGAAAAAGGTTTTTCACCTTTACAAGCAAATCTTAGAGTTCATTTATGTGTTAATAGGTATTTTATCAATCCAATAAATTTCTATAGAACTATTTCTCTGAAAATTCGAGACAGCTTACATATGGCTATGTGCTTTTAACATTCTAGATCTAAAATTTCAGGAGGTAAATCCCATAACAGTAAAAGATAAGATACTACAAAGGCATTACAAGAAGAAGTAAGAAAATCATATAGGTGATAAAAAGCAGAATATATTTTGGTAGATGTGGTTTAAAACCTCACCTATGTTTGTTTTGCACCTGTATCTTTTGACTCTGGCATTACAGCTTTTGGATGGGCATTGTGTCATGCTAACAGCTGTGTTGATTGTGTAGACCTGCCAATGAAGCAGAATGTACTTAAAACAGGAAAGAATTTGTGCTGATGATTAAGAGGACTTTACTGTAGTATGGAAATGCCTTTACAAACATCAATGAACACATTTTTATATTTGAATAGTTCCATCCAACACTGAAGTTAGAAAACAAAATCATATTATGCCAGAAACTGATTAAAATATCACATTTTTTGGGTTTTTTTTAGTGTTAGACAAATAATCTAGTAAAAATACTCTAAGTACTTTATGTACTTTTCAGTTGTAATTCAACGTAGGAAACTCTTTCCCAAAAGTTTATATACTGGAGCAGATTGATGTTTGCTTGTTTAGCTTCAGTTATACTTCATGAACACTTCATGGATACTTGGAACACTAAAATGTTTTGAATGGTAGAAAGAAAGTCAAAGACAATGTGCTTTAGAATTGCACTTTAAACTTTTATTTCAAGAGACTTTGCTTATTTAAAATAGATGAATGTTTTTATATGTTTATATATATACACAGCCACAAAATGCTGATAGGATAATCTTATGAAGCCCACTTCAGAACAGCAAAGCTTTCTTCAAGTTTCACGAACAAAAGTCTGAAAAAATGTGAAGATTCATTGCATCCCTTTTGATAATAGTAATATTACTATTACTACTACTACTAATGAGATACAGTGAAATTCTTTTGAGAATATAGTTTTCTCCCAGAAGATGTACTTGTGGGACACATTAAAATCTATATCACAAAGTCTGATATTTGACACACAAGAGGATGCATCTGTATAGTTCCTTTATGTGGAATCTTTGCTTTCATTTTCATGAACCAAGTCCAGTTGCAATAAAATGTCATTCCTATCTTAGACTGTGATGCCATCTTATATGACACATACACAAGGAATATAATCCTATAAAACAGAACCTCATTGGACTTTGTATGCAGCTTGAAAGTAATCACTGTTTTTCAGTGATTTGTTGTGGTTTATTTTTATCAAATTGACAATTTAGATAATGTAAGAACAAATTTAAGAACAGTTAGGGCTGTATTGAAATCCCAGACACTTCTTTTGTAGACAATTATTCTGTCTATAGAAAGGGGTAATTTTTTCATGCTGTCTATATGCTTATTTATATTTAAAATTTTGTATTATTTAAAGGATTTTCCCCATTTACTACAAGTGGTATGCTCACAAAAGACAGACATGTATTGGGGTGGTGAGCAT
Source organism: Aethalodelphis obliquidens (assembly GCF_003676395.1). Lineage (NCBI taxonomy): Eukaryota > Metazoa > Chordata > Mammalia > Artiodactyla > Delphinidae > Aethalodelphis > Aethalodelphis obliquidens. Next base: position 5,416,836 of record NW_020837998.1, read on the forward strand.
GGCAGGGACTATAAGAATTCTATCACTAAACAAATCTAGGGTTTTCATAAGAACTATATAGTTTTAATACCAACACTAATTTTACAAGAATCAACAGACATAGCAGAAGTAATGATAAGAACAAAGTGTTCTTGTCTATAAACAAAGCTGTTTTATTACAGATTTCTTTATTCTTTTTGATGAAAGCAATAACAAAGGAGGATAAAATCACCATAGCAACAAACAACATAAAAGGTAGTTATATGGTGAGGAAAACACCAAAAATTAATGGCTGTAGAAATTTTGAAAATGTAGGGCATAAACGAGCAGCCTAACCATAAATAAAGCATCAAAATATTTAGGTTAAGAATAACTATGTAAGAGCTGTACCATAGGTCTTTTATTCAACTTTGATTAATGAAATCTGCTGTGACTAAACATGTATTTGCAAATGGAAACTCACCTACCTATCTATTGATTGGGAAGTAGGAAACCTGACCACCAGTTTTCTCAAGTTTCATTCCATTATTGATCAACTCTGTTATTTAATGATATTAAAATAGTTTAAGTGATTTAAGATACTTCCGGAGATACTTCAGGAAAAGATATTTAAGGCATTCCTATATAAAATCTCTTCTATGTCATGAAGAAAAATTCCATTTGGTAATGACAAATTAAATTAAATTCCAAGTAGTTAATCTTTGCTTTAATCTAATTTTGTTAGTTTTTCTGGGACAGTGCTGTTTACGCCTGTTGTTATGGTATAATATATTTACACTGCCTTTCACTCTCAGGAGTATACTGGTTGAATGATCAATCATATGTTCTCTTTATCTGTTACTTTCTCATAAGAAAATACTAGAGGGGAGGACCAAAGGTCTACCATGTCAAGAAGGCTTAACTCTAGGCTAAACTGAGGAGAAATATTTCTAAAACTGATCCAAGTCAGCATTTTACAATCAAACCTGGTCTTTCAGTCAATGTCAACATTGTCTTTCCAGTTGCTCAAGCCAAAAGCCTTGAAATTACTCTGTTTCTTTGTGTATATGTGAACTTGACTGTTTCAAAATTATACACAAAGAATAAGTTCACACTCCAGAAATAAATGTCCTAACATTCTTGTTGCATAAGAAATCAAAAGACAGCAATGGTACTTGAATTTAGCTTCTCCTTGAATGGGTTTAAAATGACATCCATAAGAGATATTTGAATACACTTTAAGTTAAATAAGACAAGTGCTTTATTTAACTAATGCATTACTACTTCTAAAAATCTGTCTCTGAAATACAAAATCAAATGGTTGTAGTATGTCCTGTATCAAAACACAAGTCTAATTATTTAGAAGACCATTAGAACACATTTTCCATACCTAAAACTCAGCAAGGGTCATCTATCCAATTTCCCTAACCTTTGAGAACCATAAAATAAAGCATCTTTCTGATATGTAGGACAGTAGTTTTTAGGAATGTCTGAGTTAAACCAGTTTCCTATTATTGAGATAAAGGCCCTATTCTCCCTCACCTTAAACTTATCAAATGGTTTGTCTTCTATTGTACTATTCCTCTGCTGATCATAGTAGGTCCTGGTTTAATTGCACTGTTGACAACTTACAAGACTTACACTTTTTTCCCTATTGAGGATTAATATCATTTGCCATTACTTATCAGGCGAGAGCAAAAGTGGAGGATGTAGGACCATTTAATGGCAAAAGCTAGAACCATTGGTCTATTAACCAAAAAAAAAAAAGACAGAGTGTAAAAGAAAGTTGTTACATACATGGTCAATTGTTGTAATAAAACAATTTTAAAGCATGTCAGGGTACCATTTAAAATGAAGTAGTTTGTGGAAATATGCTTATTTCTGTTCAAAATGATATTTATATTAAAAAGGAATAAATAATTGATAGACTCAAATATTCACTTTCTTTTTGCTGTTGGTCTTATAAATGGCATCTGTTCAGAAAATCAGTTAGAACTTAAACATATTTTACTCTTACTAGGTTTTTATTTTCATCATACCAACTTTCTTTTAGAATTTTTGTTGTGTTCATTTTTATATTATAAATAAATATTTGAACAATATCAATGATAGTACTAGTTACTTATAACAGGGAAAGGAATAACTTATATGTTGAAAACCAGTTCAATAATACCTTTCTGTTTTAAGTTAGGAAATATCAAGAATACTTTTTAATAGTTTATGTTTTAAATCTCAACACATTTGCACTTCACAGGAAATGTATTTTATAGATAGTTGGCTCTGTTCAACTTATTTATCTTTGTGATCATTAACTTGGATTTTAAGACTGACTGAATAGTAGTGCACTTTAGAATCTTCTCTAGAATAGAATTTTTTTTATACTTAGTGAACTACACTCACTTTATTTGCCTTCATTTTTATGCACAAAATGCCTCTGAGATTTTGTGGACAAATACAAGTACATATTATAAAAACAAATTAATATCTCATGGATTTTGTAGCCTCTATCAAATTAACATGCTAATAACCAAATTTCTTGCTTTTCTAATATAAATATTTAAAAGTACAGAAACTTTAGAAGGGATTTAGGCTAAATACTATACAGGAATATATGAAGTAACAATGAATGAATACAGTTTGGGAAACAGCTGTGGATCAATACGTAGGCAGAATCTCTCATTCTGCTGTTATTTTCAGATGTGGATATGGGAGGGTGGGTTTTCTCACGTGACCCACTGCAAAAGGTTTAACAGGTCTTTGATGCAGAATGACATCTTTCATAGTGAGGAAGAATTACATGTATGAATTCCTGGTTTGTATACAGTAAACACATCACATTATTATTTTTAAAAGTTTTCATAGTTTATTGGGTAACAGTTTGTATAGTTTAGTGTTATAAAACTCCTTAGAAAGGGCTTTATTGCTCAGAAGAATAAAAAAACAAAAGTGTGTGTATGTTCTCAGTATAAAAAAGAATTATCCAGAGAAAATACAAAGGGATTTGGTGGAGTGCTCCATCTTGGGAACAAAAAGATGGCAATTTAGAAGACTGGTTTTAATATTATATGTCAAAATAATCAAAAGTTTAGTCATTTCACAATTTAAAAAAGTTAAATTATCATCTAAACACACTGTACTTTCTAAATATAAGTGAATCATCTTGATCCAAAGAGAAAACTTTAATAACTGAATTATATTGCTATCTTTACAATCCTCTGAAATTTAACTTAGTAATAAGTCATGTTTTCCAAATTTAATCAATTTTATGGGGAAAATAGTTTTTAATTAGCATTATTATGTAGTTTTCAAGTATCCTGCACCTTGCAGAAAGTTAGAAATAATATTTATGGCACTGTCTTCCAGTTACTGACATATACTAATAAAGAACATTTCTGGGGATTTTTCATTTAATTTTTATTTTATAATAGAGTATATGTGATTTACAATGTTGTTTTAGTTTCAGGTGTACAGAAAAGTGATTCAGTTATACATAAACATATATCCATTTTATTATTTTTTTTAATAGTTGTTTGTTTTGTTTTATTTTGGTTTACTAAATAGAAGGACTTTATTATTGAGGCAGAATGTTGGAAAAGTACAGTTTAGCCCATATAAAGAGGACAAAGTAGAAAATTGGTTAGGGAGGAATATACCACCATCTAAAAAAGTGATGTTCTAAAAGCTCTAAAATAACTATTTTTTTTCATTTCTCTTACTAATTATAAGTAATTATATTTTGCTGTGTGTTGTTTCATTAGAAATAGTCTGAGATATGCTAGGAATGAATGACGTACTTATGAATGTTCTTGAATGCAAGCTTTGGAGGGAAGTGTGAACATACATTAAAAAGCAATAAAAATGTTAATAAGGTTAAAGACAAAGCCAATTGCTTAAAATAAACACTAATACATCTCACCACAGAGAATTCCTGAGTCAAATAAAAATGTGACATTCTTTTTTTTTTTTTTTGCGGTACGCGGGCCTCTCACTGTTGTGGTCTCTCCCGTTGCGGAGCACAGGCTCCGGGCGTGCAGGCTCAGCGGCCATGGCTCACAGGCCCAGCCGCTCCGCAGCATGTGGGATCTTCCCGGACCGGGGCATGAACCCATGTCCCCTGCATTGACAGGCAGACTCTCAACCACTACGCCACCAGGGAAGCCCAAAAATGTGACATTGTTGATGCAAGAACTCCATGTATAGTATGATGTATGATAAATATCCTTATGTTGGTATTTTAAGATTGAGTCATTGACTTGATAAAAATAAAGTAATAATTTTAAAATATCATAAATAGATATAACAAAGAGTTCCTGATATATAAGAACACAAAGAGAGTCTCATTGCAGACCCCATGTAAAATCTCTGTAATTTAAAGATGCTCTGATAAGCAGCAACCTCTATGCATATTTTGAAAGATGAAAACGGGTTGAGATCACAATCTGATTTTCTATTTGATTGATATTGTTGACAGTGAACATGGACTCCCTCAAATAAAGCAGCCTCTGCAATACCCTTAATGTATTTTCAAGTCATCTTGCCTATAGGATTTTGATCTCTACAGGGCATTTGTCATTATAAAATCTATCTTTTTTTTTTTCTTGCTCTATTACATATGTAATGCCCCACTTAAACAGAATTAGGCAGCACAAGTGAAAGAGATTCAGTCCAAGAGGCTATTGGCTATGTTGTAAAGTGCCATGGATGTACCATAATTATATACAACTCTACATTGCTTCTGATGTTCCGTAATTATGCCCAGTGATATATATTATTGATTTTAAAGCAATTTAGAACTGGTCCATGCTCAGATTTGAGTGGTTATGTGCCCTGTAATTGCTTTGGTAATGTGTCTGCGTTATATTTAAATGCTTAAGGATGGTTTTACAGCTAATGAAAAATCATTGTTTGCACTTTTGCATTTCTAGTACTTCCTGTTATAAATACGTCTTCCATAGCAGGAAATAATTTTCATAAAATTCCTAAAAGGATTATGTGATTGTTACTAGACACACAGGATTTGCAAGGGGAATTTAACCAAAAAAGACAAATTGATAAAGTTACATCATTTGCATTACAAAAAGGCTTGAAAGGTCAACATTGGCCTGAGGACATTTACCTGATTCTTTTAGTTACTGTGATGATAGGATTTGTGAATGACATTACTTCTATTGTGTAAACTTATGAAAATCTGTCTTAAATAATGTATAGCTAAATATAATATACAGTAATATTAATATTTAAATATAAATTGTTTCCAATTATTTCTTTGTATACCATCTATTTCTCTTATTAAAGTTCTGAAGCTAACCACTGTATTGTTTTATTTCATCATACAACAATGAAATGTATTTTCAATACTTTTAAAAGAAAAAAGCTATCATTAGTATATATTAGTACTTATGAGATTAAGTGTTCAGAGAATACACACACTTTATTCTGTTAATGTAATTATTATTTCAATCTTATTTTTATAAAATGATATTTTATGTACAGTTTGGTGTTATTTCTGATGCCTAATGATTTTGAGTAGATACAGTTATGACTCTGCCTTTGAATATCAGAAAATAATTTCTAATTTTGTAAACTCTTTGTTTAAAATGTGGGTTTCCACAGACTTCACAATCCTATATGTTGCATAATATTTCACTTGGAATTCTTGCTAATAAATCCCACCTCAATCATCTGAACACTATCCATATATCAAAAAGAAAAATTATCTAAGCATAAGTTTTTAAATATCAGAACTTTTTTTGCCCAAATAGAATTTCCTGTAACATTTCTGTTATAAGAAATTCATCTGACAAAAGAGGCAATTAGTTTGCTGAATGACAACAGGAAATGTCACCAATGGCTGCAAATTGATGATTCTATTCATTATCATGTTGGCAACTCTCCTTATTATGAGCATTAAAAGGATCACTTTCCTGTCATTTAAATCTGCACCTGCATTTCTTTTTGCTGAAACATCTTAACCTCAATTGTATACTGTAGTTTTACCTGCTAATTTTTGTTTCCTTTTCCTCACTCAATATGAAGTGTCAAATTAAACCTTAAAGTATTTATTAGAAGGATTCTCTAAAAGCTATAAAACTGGAAGTTATATGGCTGAAAGGGAATCAGCCATATAACTGAAGAACTTTTAAAATAGACATTGAATGACACTGCAGATGAACAGTTTTAATCTAGATCAGAAAACAAGCAATCTAGAGACTCTCAAGCCATAGAATCATGAAGAGAAATATTCATGTTTCAATTGCAAGTAGCAATATAATAATAATTTATTTCAGCAAAATTTTTTTGGTGTCTCATTTATAGGAAAATATCTAATAATATTTAATTTCAGGGAATTGTGTGGTTCTTGGAAGAATCAAAATTAAAATTCTTGTTCCAAATTTTGCATTTTGTTCATGTTCTTTGTCTTCATAACTACTAATTTCCTATGTTGTCTTAGGATGAAAACAAAAGCCAGTCATAGAAAATGATTATAGGTATTTCTTTGCTTTTCGATAGTAGATGACTTTGGCTATCTAGTTCAATTCCTGGAAAAATCTTGCTACATGTTTTGTTATTTTGTGGTTTCTTATCATAACCGCTGGTCATCTATTTTCTTCCTCTCCTAAAATTGGGGCAATTGGCAAAATTTAGAGAGTCACTACAATATACTGTATAAGTGTATGTTTAAATGAAATTATTCATTGTATAATAGAAAATGGGTTAAGTACATATCTGATGAGTTCTGATTGGGATTATTGAAGAAAGCAAACAAGTTAGAGCTTGCTAGGATGAGGACTAGTTCAACCTGTGATGCAAAGGTTAACACTGTTGCTTTATTTGCAACAAATTTAGAGTACACAATAATCCCTTAAACTATATAAATGCCAAATTTTGGGCAGAAAATAAATAAACTTGCGAGTGTGCCCGTTCTTTGTAGTTTTGAGGACAAAGGACCAGTTTTCCATTTTTTACCATAAAATCATTGAGTTGTACTGTTGAAAGTTATTTTAGATATCTTTGGTCCAATAATCTCATTTAAAAGGTGAGAAAACTTAGGTTCAGAGAGATGAAGTGAATTTTCTAAGTTCACATGCTTGGGCAAAGCCAAACTAGAAGTTGAATCACAGTTCTATGGGTTCAGTATAGTTTCTGGTTAATAGGTCAGCTTTGGATCTAGCTTGGTGTGACAATTTTCCCTTAAATTTTCAAAGCTGGGTAATAGTGCCTTTCCTAAAACATGTTCTATGTGTGTTTTACAAGATTATTACTAGATCATGTGGCACACCATTGAAGGAGTGTCGTGTTAATGGAAGATTAGAAAACCATATTCTTGATTCTTTTCTTCAGGTTAAAGACAGTATAGTCACAAATACTTTCTCAAACTAAATGGAGGGAAAAGGACTTCTTAGTCTTCATTTCTGGGAAATAAATTGTTTGTAGGGGCAAAAACTGAGTATGTTTAAATCCACTTGGAGGAATGTAAGGCAGCTTGAGTATACAGTAGCAGAATTAGGGAAGTATCATTGTATTCTCTCTTCCCTACTTTATTCTTGACCCTGTCTCTGTTCATTCAGTTAAGGGAAGTCAGTTATATTCATTTCCAATGGAGGTCTAAACTTGGTTTAATGCCTTGAAGCGTTGTGAGAATTATAGATTTCAAGTGAGATTTATAACCTTCAAGGGAGAAAGGAAAATATAGTCCCATGCTTTCAGAGATAGCAAAAATATGGTATTTTTTCTAAATTTATATGACAAAATAAGAGTAGAGCTAAGATTGAATTTCAGAAGCATCCTTACTCTTCTGAATGTTTTCATCCACAGCCCTGCTCACAACAGATGGAGATTGAAACACAGAATTTTAATTTCATAGGAAAAGACCTAGTGATCATCTTAGATTTAGGTTTTAATTCAAATGGCAAATGGCAACTATTATTATATGAATTGCACCACACCCATATATTTCTGGACCGATAACTTTACAGACTGCATATCCATTCTTTATAATTAATCTAGCCAATTTCTTGAATAATTGACTAGATGGTTACGTAGTATAACCCCTTTTCGCTATTTTATGTTATTGATACACTGGAATATATTGCATTTATTCCTTCTTCAAGATCCATAAACACCTTTTCAGGGCTCACTATAAGCTAGGGAATGTGCTAAACATTAAGTTCATTGAATTCCCACCATCTAGCACTGTATCTGGTTGAAAATAAATACACAGAAAAATTTTTTGAATTGGCTAACAAGACTAACAAGAACTGGCTAATGACTAACAAGATACAATTCCTGCCTTCAAGGATCTCACAATCTAGTGGGGGAGATAAACATATCTACATATAAAAATGTTAATTGTAATAACCACTTTTTATAGCATGGGGTTTGAACAGAGGGGAGTATAGACCCAGAGGTAGTAGCAATTAACTTAGGCTGGAGAAATTCATACAAAGTACTTTCCAGTCTAATTATTCTATGGTTAACATCACATTATTTAAGATAAAGATATATTTTGCATGAAAATATGGACATAGAAATAAAATAACAATACTTCTCTATATATTTCATATCACCCTCAATTCCTAACAAAGCTGTGCTTATAATTGTCTCAAAATATTCTAGACTAAGATGTGTAGATGATTACACTATCTTCTCCTACCTAATATTAAAGATAAATTTAAGAGAAAGTATTAATTTTGAGAATATTTATCATTTATGCTTTTCTAGCCAAACAACATTATATATTTAAAGTACATGTATATGAATTATGCATCTACAGAAGTTTGATTCTGTTGTTAAAGAATAGAAAATCTAAGGTTACTAAAGGACAGTTCAAATAAAATGGAAATGTAAGAAAATATAGTAGTCCCTGTAATAGAATCAATTCTCAAACTTTGTTCCAGGTGTGAAGAAATGAAAATCTTTACACATACAAGAAAGAATTTAACAGTGATTTTATTAATTTAACAGTAGACGTCAATATACGCAACACCTAGATTCTACCACTAACATTTCCCTTTAAAACCTGATTATTTTTGGTTATTTTTTGTGGTCAAAAAGTCCTTTCTCATACAGATAGTCACTTCTAATACTAAGGATCAATATTATTATGCTGACTTTACAAATAAAGGAACTGAGGTTCCGAGTCACCTTTTAGTTCAGTGCCCAAAAGTGTTATTTACATTCACAGTGTGGTTCCTGACCTTGGCTGTACATACTGATAACCTTTGTTCTACTCCTAGTGATTTTGACAGAATTGGTCTGGGAGACTGTCAGCTGTTGGGATTTTTAAATGCACTCTAGGTGATTCTAATGTGCACTCAAGGTTGAGAAACTCAAAGCAGATGTTCAAAAAATGGTCATTGAATGAATGTGGAGTAAATTTTATTAAATTATTTTTTATAACAGCTTTTTTGAGATACAAATCACATACTGTAAAATCCACCTATTTAAAGTGTACAACTCAATGTTTTTTAGTATATTCACAAAGTTTGCTATCATCATCACAAAGGATTTTAGAGCATTTTTATCACTCCAAAAAGGAAACCCGGTATCAATCAGAGGTCAATCACCAAATCCCTGTATGCCTAAGCAACCACTAATGTACTTTCTGTCTCTATAAGATGTGCTTATTCTGGACATTTTATATAAGTGTAACCAAATAATAATGGTCTTTTGTGTCTAACTTCTTTCACTCAGCATAATGTTTTCAAGGTTCATCCACATTTTGGCATGTATACTGTACTTCATCTTTTTATGGCTGAATAATATCCCATTTTATGTACATACCACATTTTTTATCCATTCATTAGTTGATGGTCATTTGGATTATTTCCACTTTATGTGTATTGTGAATAGTGCTCTGTGAGTATTCATTTGTGTACAAGTTTTTGTATGGACATATGTTTTCAATTCTCTAGATGTGGAATTGATAGGTCAGGGATAAGGTAACACTATGTTTAACATTTTGAGCAAAACAATTTTCTAAAGCACCTGCACCATTTTATGTTCCCATCAGCAATGTTTGAGAGTTCCAATTTCTCTACATCTTCAAAAACATGTTATTATTTGTCTTTTTGGTTTTAGCCATCCTACAGTAGGTGTAAAATGGTATCTCATAGTAATTTTAATTTGCATTTCCCTGATGGCTAATGACATTCCTCATATTTCCATGCACTTTTTGTTCATTTGTGTATCATCTCTGAAAAAGTTTCTATTCTTATTTATCCTTTTGTACTAACTTATAAAAGATCTTTATGTATTCTGGACACAAGTCCATCATCAGATATACAATTTGCAAATTTTTCCCTGATTCTGTGGATTGTCTTTTCACTTTATTTGTGGTATAATTTAAAGCACAAAAGTTTTAAATTTTGATTAATTCCAATTTTATTTATTTTTCTTTTGATACTTGTGCTGTTAGTGTAATATCTAAGAAGGCTTTGCCTAACCCAAAGTCATTAAAACTTCCTCCTATTTTTTTATGAGTTTGAAGTTTTAGCTCTTAAATTTAGGTTTGTGATATATTTTGAGTTACTATTTTCATATGGTGTGAGAAAGGAGTCCAATGCCATTTTTTTTTCTTTTGTATGTGGATGTCCAGTTTTTCAAGCAACATCTGTTGAGAAGACTGTTTTTTCCCCATTGAGTTGTGTTGGTACCCTGTCCAAAAGAAATTGACTGAAAATGTGAAGGTTTACTTATGGACTCTTAATTATGCTCCATTGATCTATACATCTATCTCTTATTTTTGCTACTGCACTTTCTTGATATTCTTGCTTTGTAGTAAGTTTTGAAACTGAGAAGTGTGAGTCCCCCAATGCTGTTGCTTTTCTTTTTCAAGATTGTTTTGACGAAGTTCTATGCATTTCTCTATAAATTTTAAGATCATCTTGTCTAGTTCTTCAAAGTAATGCAGTTGGAATTATGATAGGTATTATGTTGAATTTGTAGATTAATTTGAATTGTTTTGCCATCTTAACAATATTAAGTGTTCTGATCTATAAACATGTGATATCTTTCTATTTATTTAAGATTTCTTTGATTTATTTCAACAGTGTTTTGAATTTTCACTGTAAAAACTTTGCACTTTCTTTTTGCTAAATTTATTAAGTATTTTATCTTTTAGATAGTATTGCAAGTGTAATTATTTTCTTAATTTCATTTTTGGATAGGAATGCTACAGTAAAGAAATTCAGTTAGGATTTTCTATATACAAGACCCTGTCATCTTCAAATAGAAGTAGGTGTTCTTCTTCCTTTCCAATCTGGATGTCACTTATTACTTTTTCTTGCCTAATTGTTCCAGCTAGAATCTCCGGTACAATGTTGAATTGAAGTGGGAGGCCAGATATTCTGGATCTTAGTAAGAAAGCATTTAGTCTTCCACCATTCAGTATGATGCTAGCTGTGGTTATCTTATAGTTGTCTTTTGTCAAGTTAAGGGAGTTTCCTTACAGTTCTTGTTTATATTTTTATCACCAAGGTGTGCTGGCTTCATTGAGATTTTAGTTAAAATTTTTAATTGACTTTAGATTACCAATAAAATTATATGTTCCATTGCTCAAAATTCAGTAGAAGAGAAGCAAAACAAAGCAAAACAGAAAACCTTGTGAGCAAAATGTTTAATCCATATACATCTCAGCACATAGTTACTGCTGGTTAAGTGTAGAACACCGATCTGGGCAGTGGATGGACTCCAAAGAATATTAGTTGCTTAGAAAACACCTGAGATTATTCTTAAAGGAATACAGATTTATTTCTGTGCTTAAAATGAATGAATCTTCTCTTTACGTGTTTGGAAATACTGCAGTCACTAGGCATGTTTATTCCAAATGTATTTAAGGCAATTGTCCATGTAATTATGGTCACCGACTTCTTTCTCAAGATTTCTTTTCCATAAAATATCCAAATGATTGACAGATTTATGTTTGAATTACCAAGATAGTTGCCTCAGTACCTTAAAATGGAAATTGTTCATAGTTTTAAAAAAGGTATCTTTATAAGAAATTATTCTATTGTCTTAATCTTCTATGACCAGATAGAATATCTCAAATCATATTTCTTAACTTTAGGTTCTAATTGAAGGACTATTTTACCTAAATAATGCCAGGAAAGGCAGTAACCTTTCTTTCTGGGGGTCCTAAAATATTAACCAATGCAGGGTATTGACTTTGAGATTAGTTGCTTTTATAGTCTAGGACATAATGCAGGTGGGTCTGTACTGACCTCAGTGCTAAAGTCTTGCTCAACCATGAAATAACCCCTACTGTGTAATTTTTCAGAATAAAGAAGATGAAAAAAAGCCATTAATTTTGTTTGTTTGTTTGTTTGAGGCAATCGTTTCTTTAAGTTTCTTCTTATTACTTCTGAATTTGTTAGAAGCATTAGTGACACAATCTGACAAGTCAAATAATACTATTTAGCTCCTTCTTGAAAATAAGCAGCCAGAATTGATTAGGTCAGACATTAGTGATTACTTCAACATACACCAGGAAAGTAGACATGTAGAAAAAGGAATACACAGAGACCCTACTGTTCTACTTAATTGGCACAAATAATTTTTCCTGTAAAGTCTGATTTTCAAATCTGTGACTTCCAAATATATTTGTAATTCTGTAGTGTATACAGAAGTAGAAATATAATGTTGTACATGTGAAACTTATATAATGTCATGAACCAATATTCCCTCAATTAAAAAATATTTTAAAACATGTAATGAGAAATAGAAACCAGGAAACCAACTGCTTACCTAAACAAGAAGCTTTGGTAAAATGAGAATAAATATCAGAGATTACCTATTAAGGAAAGGAACAAATGCAATATTCCACAGAATCTTGGAAGAAAATTGGGACAAAGGAGAAGCTACTTTTATTTTTAGTTTCAAAGGTGATCCTAAAAACAAGAGTCTATAGACAAGAGCGATTAAAATTAATAATACAAAGAGATAATAAACTTATAAAACCCAGCTTTAAATAAGCAAAGAGGGATAACAGAGCAAAAGATAAAGGTGTTATTGATTGGCTTGGAGGAAAACGTGATGCTTTTACTAGAGTCTTGAATTTGAGTTCACATTTTTGGAATGGAGGCTACCAAAGACATTTCCACTGCTTGAAAATGATACTGACCATGACGTTTATGGGAAAACAAAATGGCTGAACATTGATGAGTTCAGTTTTTGTTAAGTTGCAGGTATCATGTCACATGCATGTGAGAATCAGAAAATGTAGAGAATCAATTAGTGGACAAAAAGCTAAATCAGAGTTGGAAATGTAGATTTGAGACAATTTCATGCTGAAACAAAGAAAGTGTTTGATTTTAAAAAGAAAGATCTAATTGTCTAAGAATGACAGCTTTTGTTACATCTCCCAAATCTATGATAAAATGTATGTTTGCATACCATCCATCTTTCACCTATATCTCTGAGGCCTCTTGGTTGCATATAGTTAAGTCCTTAAACTATCCAAAATAAATGTTATTTCTTGATGTTAAGATCTAGAGCCTTTACCATTTTTTGTTTTACAAAGATTATAACTTCATAGCTTCTTGTACTTCAGTAATGAAAAATGATAGTTTCCCAGCAGCTATTAAATGTGGTTAACCACACAGAATAATCCTAAGAAACTTAGTTTCAGCATAAAAGCATCTAAAATATACAGAACTTTTAAAGTGTCATTTAATCATTCAAGGAGAAGAAAAGTAGACATTGTGCATCTGCAGCTTCCCTGCAAAACTGCCACAGCCTAGCATACAGTTCAATATACAGGGGAAAAAAATTCTGATTTTACAAGAAATCCATGAAGAATAAGCCATACTTTTGGATGATTAATTAAATGTACTTAGTGGATCTATAATATTCAAATGTTAGATAGATAACCAACAAGGTCCTACTGTATAGCACAGGGAACTATATTCAATATCTTGTAATAACCTATAATGGAAGAGAATCTGAAAAAGAATATATATATATCTGAATCACTTTGCTGTGCACCTGAAACTAGCACAACATTGTAAGTCAACTATACTTCAGTTAAAAAAATAAAGACAAAAAAATTCAAATGTTAGGCACCTTTAGTTAAAAATTTCTAACTTTTTGAAGCAGGTAAGAATGATACATAGAAATTACTGCTAACTGAAGAAGATATTCTCCCTTGAAAAGGACACACATATGTACAAAAATATGCATGTATTCACACACCTCTGTGATAACCTAAAATCCCTAAAATAAGAACTTCCCAATCTATAATTACATGAAGTCAAATTATTCAGATTGGTTTCCTCTTTTAGTAAAACATTGTAATTTTTCCATTTAACAGTCAAAGTAACTATCTTAAAACCACAGAAAAAGAGGTGGCAAAATAAAACTGGTTCTAAACTCCTGATTTTTTATGTACTCCTTTTCACTATGACACACTGCCACACTACGAGTTTACTGGAAGAAACAAAATGAACAAGAGTGCTGACATATGGTTCATCATTGGAATGTCACCTTGGTTTCCAAAAATTTAGGATGTACCTAGGAGCTGACTTCTCAGATTGGGTCTGGACAAAAATGAGTAGATTTAGAGATACTTTTGACTTGATTCTTATTATTCATTGTAATGGATTTCACTAGAGCTTTAAAATCCTCACTGAAGATGCCACAGGAATTTAATGGATTAGTTAAATCACAGGCTTGTAGATATTTTCAGGCAATGTGCTGAGTTGCTTGAAAAGTAAAGCTTCCTTAATCTTCCAAGTTTAAGTTCCTTCAATTCCTACAACACCGCATACAGTCATTCAATGTGCAATATAGTGGGGAATATTGTTTCAAGAACGAGATCCAGATTCAATATGCAGAACATTTGTCAATTTTGAAAGTTAACCTTTATATCCTTGCTCATAAAACCATATGCGGTTCTGTAATTCAAGCGGTCTGCTACTTTTACATGGGAGTGGAAGAAGAGAAAAAGTATATACATGGAGATATTACATTATCCCTGCCTGGGTTAATAACTTCTGCCATGTTCTCTAATGTCCTCTAGGGCATACACCACAGACCCTTAGAATAGTTTTCCATATTTTTTTGGGGGGTGGGGAAATGGGGGGGTCACAACCCTCACTGTAACTACCAGTTGTTTTAAACTGTAAACAAAGTGATTTAAGTGATTCTTAATCCAGACTTAGTTTGGGACACTGTGCCCTGTGCTTGCGTTTCTTTGGAGAAGTTCTGGTACAAATAATGCACCTAGCTATTAGAGTACGGAGGTGAAAAACTCAGCATATAGACAGTAGCACATTCTGACTTCATTACCAAAGCTTCTTTGGGGCTAGATTCCAGAACTGAGATGATATAAAACCCTCAAACCCCGGAGGTGGCCTAATAGACAGTAAAACTTACAAGTCAGTTGAATAATGGGGCCATTTAAGTTTGTCATCATGTAGCCAAATAAATGTTTATCTTTCGGGGCTTGCCCATATAAGTTTTGGAAACATTTTGATGTGTTTAAAGCAAAAATGTAATAGTCATTTTTTGAGTTGAATTCCTGAATTTCAGTGCAACATTCACACAAAACCTAGAATGATTTAGTTGAGCCAGTTTTTTGTAAATGTTTTTAGATGGTGTGTCAGGGTTGTATGTAACCCCAATCACTTGAAGACATTTTATTTATGGGTGATATATATGTATACTTTTTAAAATGTTTTATATTTGGTAGTACTACTGAATATTTGTTTTGTTTTGGCTTTCTCTAACACCTCTCTCCAGCTACCACCACCACTCACTTTTTACCCATAAATGTCTTTCCATTGAGTCTTATTTGTTTCAAAGAAAGACAATAAGGCATGGCTAAATGAATTGTGAGGACAATTCAGATTGATTTCTTTTCTCATTATTTTAAATATAAAATTTCACAAGTACAGAACAAAAGACATTTTTTACAGAAATAATTTGAACACTATGTTGGGAATAGTAGGAATCCCAAGTAGAATGAAAACACTTAAATTCTTGCTACAATCCTGAAGGCCCCAGTGACTCTCAAAATAATGAAAACTGAAGAACAATGTCTGGAATTTGCAGCTTATTGTTAACATACAGCAGAGTGTGCTTCAATAACACACAGCGAATAACCAGTGAATATTATTTAGTAAACTAAGATGGCTATAGATGTTCAATTGATGTTCGTTATTTGCATCCACTCTTTCCTGCTTCAGACATTCTATAACCATAGAATCACATCTAGCTGCAGACATATCTCAAGAATTAAAACCTGAATTTATTTGGCAGTCATATTCTTGTGATATTATTCTGTATTACTGAAAACAGTGGTCTAATGATATGTCTACATACTTTAAAATTTTTGAAAGTGGCAATATATTATGGGAAATTCATGCAATTTGGAAATGTATATTTGAAAATACATCATCTTTAAGTTGATTTTTTACCTTGCTTAAAATTCGTCAGATAACTGTGCAGTTTTCACTTATGTCCTATATTCCATGGTTTCCAGGTTCTAAGGCTTATTCAATAAATCACATATATTAAGCTTCATGTTGATTTACCAAGGGCGAGGATGAATATTCCTTAGTGTAGACAGATATTTCCCAAGTTTGAAAAGTCTTCATCTAATGATTTAAATAATGGATTTTACCATGTATTACAAGTCAAACAAAATTCACAATCATAAAGAATGAAAGTTATAATGAAAGGAATCTTTTGTTCCAAATCAAAGTCAGAGACTATTTCAGAATTAAATGAAACATTTTATGAAAAGTGGGCAAGGACATTTTTCACTGCCATTATTAATACTACTTAAAACACATGGATTCATATGAAATGTTTTCAGATAATAACTCTTCTTTTTTCCAGCAACTTTTCCCTGCAGGTATGCTAAGTTTCTCAATCAAGAATAACTCTCATGTTTCCTCACATATACAAGAAGGTAGAAGAATGAAACAATTTAACAAACTCAAGCCAAAAGATCACATTCCCTGAAATTTATAACTAACAGAAGTGAAATCTGGATTTTTTTTCCTTCTTTTAAACTGCTTTATCAACTTCACAATGTATAATGAACACCTCTCCATGTAATAGGTAAAACTCTTTTGCTGACAGAAGCTTACAGATTGGGTCAAAAACACAGCATTCAATTAGAAGCTAGTAAAGCTGGATTTTTTTTTATCTTAAAGTATTTGAATTATTTCTTTAATTTTCCATTTCACACTTTGTATATGAACACAACATGGACAGTTTAAAGCAAGTGAATATTAATAATTATAGTATGCCATTTTAATGAAGAATATAAAGACAAAATCATCAGGTTTAATTTTCTAAAAGGCAGAATACTTCAAGTAACCCTCTTTTAAGCATTTTTGCTTTCCCTTTATTGTATATATCCATCACTAATGGTGACACAAACATTTGAAAATTTTAATCCATCTGAATTTCAAAAAATGAATATAAAAACCATATTACCACTGACCGTAAAAACATGTGTATAAAAAAAGACAAGTGTTTAAACTGCTCAGCCATATAATTAGAATGATATGGAGAAAGAAATGTAGTGAAAAAAATGTTGTTTCATTGAAAAAGTTTTGGTATTAAAAAAGTCACAGTTTCTTGTCAGGAAAGTGCTTATTACTTTACGTATACCTTATTTAATGGAATAGGCAGCGTTAAAAATGAATTCCATGCTTCTATCACGGTATCTTTTTGAGCTTATTCAGAAAACAATTAGAGATAGTAAGGTTGTAGAAATCTGAAACATGTTTGGAGAGCCTGACAGACATCTTACCCCCCTCCAATCAGGAGTTTCCCCTACCACTCCGCTGAAGTAGCTATAGCAAGATCAATACTTATTTCTATGTGGCTATATATAGGGATTAGTTCAAAATACTTATCTTACTTGATTTGCCTGCAGCATTTGTTTCAGTTGGTCACTTACTCCTATTTGAATAACTTTCTTCCATTGGCTTCCTGGACCTTACTCTCTCTCTCTTTTTTTTTTTTTTTACTTATTTATTTATTTAGTTATTTAACATCTTTATTGGAGTATAATTGCTTTGCAATGGTGTGTTAGTTTCTGCTTTATAACAAAGTGAATCAGTTATACATATACATATGTTCCCATATCTCTTCCCTCTTTTGTCTCCCTCCCTCCCACCCTCCCTATCCCACCTCTCTAGGTAGTCACAAAGCACCGAGCTGATCTCCCTGTGCTATGCAGCTGCTTCCCACCAGCTATCTATTTTACATTTGGTAGTGTATATATGTCCATGGCACTCTCTCACTTTGTCCCATCTTACCCTTCCCCTTTCCCGTATCCTCGAGTCCATTCTCCAGTAGGTCTGCATCTTTATTCCCGTCTTGCCCCTAGGTTCTTCATGACCGTTTATGTTTGCTTGTTTTTTAGATTCCATATAAATGTGTTAGCATACAGTATTTGTTTTTCTCTTTCCAACTTACTTCACTCTGTATGACAGACTCTAAGTCCATCCACCTCACTACAAATAACTCAATTTCATTTCTTTTTATGGCTGAGTAATATTCCATTGTATATATGTGCCACATCTTCTTTATCCATTCATCTGTTGATGGACACTTATGTTGTTTCCATGTCCTGGCTGTTGTAAATAGAGCTCCAAAGAACATTTTGGTACATGACTCTTTTTTTTTTTTAACATCTTTATTGGAGTATAATTGCTTTGCAATGGTGTGTTAGTTTCTGCTTTATAACAAAGTGAATCAGCTATACATACACATATATCCCCATATCTCCTCCCTCTTGCGTCTCCGTCCCACCCTCCCTATCTTGCCCCTCTAGGTGGTCACCAAGCACCGAGCTGATCTCCCTGTGCTATGTGGCTGCTTACCGCTAGCTATCTCTTTTACGTTTGGTAGTGTATATATGTCCATGCCACTCTCTCACTTTGTCCCAGCTTACCCTTCCACCTCCTGCTCTTTACTCTCTCTTGTCACTCTAACCTCAAAGACACTAATTCTCAGTGTCCGTTGCTGAATCCACATCTTTTCAGCCACTCTACATTGTAGTGGCCAGGGCTTGGTCTTCAAACCATTTCTCCTTCCTATCGAATCTCACTCTCTTGGTGAGCTTATACTGTCTCGTGGCTTAAATAACATCTATATACTGATGACTTCCAAATGTATATCCTCCGGTCGTTCTCCCCTAAACTCGAGAGTCTCTACCTGGATGTTTTATAGGCATTTCTAACTTAATATGCCCAAGACAATTCCTGATTCCCTTCCTCCAAATCTGTTCTTCCTGAGACTTTGCCATCTCAGTTGGTCCTGCAAAACCTTTGGGATCAGTCTTGACTCCTCTGTTTCTGTCATGCCACATATTCAATCCTTTAACAACTCCTGTTGGCTCTACTGTTAAGATATATAGAATCCAACCATTTTTGACTACATCATTGCTACCCTCCTTGTCCAAGCCATCATCATGTCTCTCTTGGATTACCAAAATGGCTTTCTAACAGGTGTCCCTACCTTTCCTATTGTCCTCCAATCTATTTATCAATACATGGCATCTAGTGAAATCCTTTAAGAACTCAAGTCAGACCATGTCTCTCCTGTGTTCAAAATTGTCCAATTTCTTACCACTCACTCAGAATAAATTTCAATGTACTCAGTGGTCTGAAAGACCCTATATGACTTGATAGGCCTTGTGTCTCTAATCTCATATGTTTCTATCCTCCTTGATCATTATACTCTAACTACACTGGCCTCTTTGCTGTTCATTAGACACATCTAGCATACCAAACACTGTTTTGTGTCAGGAGCATTGTTCTTGCTGCTTTATTTGCTTGGGATTCCTTTTCCCCAGATATCCCTATGGCTTGCTTGTTTTTATCGCCTTTAGGTCTCTACACAAAGTTAGCTCCTCAGTAAGAATTTCTTTGATCACTCTATGTAAAATAGCAACCATACTCTCCAGAAATTTCTATCCCTCTGATTTGTATTAAATTTTGTCCCACAGCACTGATCACCATATAAAAGACTATACATTTTTTATTTTGTTTATTTTCTGTCACACCTCCTATAGAATATAATGGCCATGGTGGTAGAGATTTTGATGACCTTATTCACAGCCGCATCCACCATATGTGGAGCAGTATATAGTACTTTGTAGGTGTTCGTTAAATATTTATTGAATTATTGAGTGAATGAATGTTCATCGCAAGTATCCTTGTCTTTAGTTTCCTGCACAGTTCATTAGTGATCTATTCTCATGAGATTTTGTATATCATGTAGGTACTGCAAAAGCCATTGAATTTTCTTAGGTCCTGACATGTCAACACTAGCCAGTATTTTCATGGCTGTGATTGCCATTTAAAATGTTTTGTGGACTTCCCTGGTGGCACAGTTGTTAAGAATCTGCCTGCCAACGCAGCGGACACGGGTTCGATCCCTGGTCTGGGGAGAGCTCAAATGCCGCAGAGCAACTAAGCCCTTGTGCCACAGCTACTGAAGCCCGCATGCCTAGAGCCCGTGCTCCGCGACGAGAGAAGCCACCACAATGAGAAAACCTGTGCACTGCAACAAAGAGTAGCCCTCACTCTCCACAACTAGAGAAAGCCCGTGTGCAGCAACGAAGACCCAAAACAGCAAAAAAATGAAAAAAGTTTTGTGTCTAACCCATATATTTACATATTTCAGAATATCCATGGTTTGAACTCAACATTTATTAGGTATATTGGTTTCCTATTGTTACTGTAACATATAACACAAAACTAGTGGCTTAAAACAACAAAAACTTATTATTTTACAGTTATGGACATCAAAAGTCCAAAATGATTCTTATGAGGCTGAAATCAAGGTGTCAGCAGGCCTATATTCCTTCCAGATGCTCTTGGGGTGAATCTGTTTTCTTGGCTTTTCCAGCTTTAAAGGCTGCCCGCATTCCTTGGCTCAGGGCCACATCAGTTTGACTTCTACTTCCCTCTTCACATCTCTCCCTCTGACTCTCCTTCTTCATTTTTTTCTTCATAAGGACCCTTGTGATTACATTGCACCCATCTGGATAATCCAGGATAATCTTTCCACTTCAAGACCCCTAATTTAATCAAATCTGCAAGTTAACATATTTACAAATTCAGTGTTTAGGATGTGGACATACTTGAGGGGTCATTATTCTACTTACCACAAAAGGCTGAATTTTTAATGGAAATAATTTAAAATGGTGATAGGAAACACTGCCAACATCTAAGCAAATAATGAAATCATTCCCAAGGTAATATATGGATCTTAATATTTAAAAAATTAGGTATAAAAGTAGAAGTTTTGTGCTCTTTATAATTCTGCCAGTACTTTTGAAAGAATAGATGCTGCAAACTAGTCTGCAAGTTTAGGTTTTTGTTTCACCAGAGAAGAAAATGCAGGTACTTATTTGATTTAAAATGTTACCAGATCTTTATTAAATAGCATGACTGGTTTGTTTCCAAGGTTCAAGTGAATTTTATTTGCTCTAAACAATGGCTAATCTTTTTTTTTTTTTTTTTTTTTTTGCCTTACCACAGAGCACGCGGGATCTTAGTTCCCCGACCAGAGATCCAACCCGTGCCCCCTGCAGTGGAAGCACGGATTCTTAACCACTAGACCGCCATGGCTAATCTTGAATAAAAACATAAGGGTATTTGTTCTTCTCTGCATTATCATAGACTTGAAAATCTTCTGTATTGATCTTTATAGTCAGTGAAAATAGGAATCGAAAGGTGAGGACTTAGATGAAGTGCCCAGGGAGAGTGAAACTTATATATGAGAACTGATTACATAAAGTTCTGGAAAAGTCTGGGAGGCTGAACATCTGATTGAGACAATTGTCACCTCATTCCACAGGTGGGTTTTATATTCATATTTACCCATTGGAGACAGTTATAGATTCCTATAATCTCTGTGGCAGAGGTTGAGAAAGCTGCGACTAGATACCATGAATGGAGTGATTGGGAAAATGATGAGACAGGACTGGGAGGACCTATCCCCCCAGTTTCCCTGCCTGTCTCTTTCTTCTTTCTACGTTCTTCCCTCAATGGCCTTTCCCAGCCTCCACATTTCTCATTATTACAGTCATTCAGTTGGATTAAGACATTAGGTCTCCACAAGCACAAATTCAGCCAGGGAGGAATTAGCATAATAAGAAATGAACACTTTAGGATATATTAATCAGATTGGCTTGTGATTCACTATGGAAGGTCCTGAGCAAACAAAGCCGTAAAATCTATTTGATGGAATAATAGAGAAAGGAAATTTATGTTGGGGACCTGCTGAGGGAGAATAAGTCTAAATGGGGTTTATAATGAAGGGAATCCTGGGGCAGCCATTCAGTTTTTGTCATGACTAGAAAAAAACTGGCATCACTGAGAGTAGGTAGAGAATATTGCTTGGGAGGAAGACATCACCTATTAATTTTTTCCCATTTTTTCATTCATATTTTTTATATTTGGCCATGAGAGAGGATGGATGAGATGAGATAGAAAGGTATTCTGGAGACGCTTAAAGGTATTAAGAAAGTAAAATGAACATCTTTGCAAGTCTATGCTTTTTGGACAACTTACAAAGATATCCACATTTAACAAATTTATATACAAAAGTGATCTCAAAGATGTGATGCCAAAGGCTTTGATTTTATGACATTTACAAGGGAAGAACTTGAACAATGGAAAATCTTTCTTTGCAGTAATAAGTGTCTTCAATATAATTTCATATTTGTATGATTTTTACCATGATTCTATATCCTTGGAATAGAATTTTGCATGGTAAAGTTTGGTTGGTGGAAAGCCATAAATATAAGCGATTTTAATCTAGCTACATGACTAAGATTCTAAAACCTGAGGGCAGTCTTAAAAGTAGTGTTTATATATTAAATTATTTCAGCACTTTGCATAAATATATAATCTATCTTAAGGTTCTATAGAAATGGTATTGGGAAGCAAGGACACATAGTTTAAATTTAACAGTACAATTGCAATTATTTTTTGTGCAAATATTATACAGATACTGAGCTAACAATGGTTAAATTTTTGACAGCCTATTACATCATGTACATTCACATTACAGAAATTATTTTTAAAAGTCTGTATATTGGCACTGTAGTGAACTCCTCTGTAGATGATCCTCTTGGTCTAGAAAATATGTCTTAGCAGATGCAACTTTATTATTTATATCAAGCATATTTTACAGTATATATTACTAAACATATTATTTTGCTTTTTTTAGTATATCATTTGATAATTTCTTTTAACATTTTATGTGATATTTTTATATATGTCATGCTTTTTAGTGTAATCATATCCATTTTAGTGTAATCAGGCTAACACATTTATTTTCAGCTCCTTTTCTTGAAACTCAAGTGTTTTGGCTGTGTCTGTAAAGTACTTAATATCTTAATGAAAATGGAGGGCAAACATTAGTCAGTTTCTCAGATGTTTCTGAGTCTTTGAGACAACAACATTAAATGGGAACACATCATCATACAGTAGAGATGACCAAATCTCAGACAGCCATGTTCTTTGACTCTACATCCTACAACTCTATCTGGCATATAGTAGCTTCTCAGTTAATGTTAATTGAGTAATTAAAGGAAACGATCCTATTTGTCCTTACCCACCCAGCCTTAACATCAGCTTGTTCATCTCTAACAAATAACCTATCAATACCAGTCACTACTCCAGGGAATGAAGTGACCATAATTTTCTTTTTTCTTTTCTTTTCTCTTCTTTTTTTTCTTTCACATGTAAAGTCAGTACTTTTGACTTCAGGGGCTCTACTCTATTCTGTATTTCTTCACACAGTCTGACCCCTTTTTTCAATTCTCCTTCCCTGTTTTTTTCTACTTTTGGCTTCAGTTATCTTGATAACCCCTATGTCTCATCCACATTTTCTTCTTCTGTTTATTCAGCATGTATTTATTAAGCTCCTGTTGTGTGCCAGAAATTGGTCAAGGCACAAATGTAAATGAAAAGTTTTTAACCTTTGTCATGGACAACATTCTAGTGGATGGACACTGAGAATGAATAAATAGATAAATAAATAAATAGATAAATAAATAAATAAGTAAATTTATACTAAATTAACCTAGTGGGTTAATATGTGTCTTTCCAAAATATATGTCCAAGTCTTAATTGCCAGTACCTATAAATGTGACCTTATTTGGAAAAAGAGTGTTTGCAGGTATAATTGAGTTAAGAATCTTGAGATGAGATCATCATGGATTGCGGGGGTGGGGCACGGATTTTAAATCCAGTGACAGTGTCATTATAAGAAGAAGGGAAGACACAGAGACACAGAAAGAAGGCCATGTGAAGGAGGCACAGATTGGAGTTATGCAGTCCCAAGCCAAGGAATGCCAAAGGTTACCAGTAGCCATCGGAGGCCAGGAGAGAGGAGGCATGCTGCAGATTTCCTCTCAGAGCCTCCAGAGGGGACCAATTCTGCTGACACCTTGATTTTGGATTTATGACCTCCTAAACTGAAATAATTATCTGTTGTTTCAAGCGGTCAAAATTGTGGTAATTTGTTACGGCAGCCTTAGAAAACTAAGACAGTCAAGATGCTGAGACGTGCTATTGAATAAAATAGAGAAGGAAGTTAGAGATTGTGAGAAATTGCAAATTTAGATATGTGAGTATATAATATTTGGTCAAAGATCTGAAAACAGTAAGGGACTGAGCAAAGAACAAGGGGCCAGAACATGGCTGTATATTAAAAAGGAAACAAGGAAGCCAGTGTGGATGGGCCAGTCTGAGCAAGGGCAAGGCAGAGGGAAATAAGATTAGTAATGTAGCATGAGGCTGCTTCATAAGATGTCTTGTAGGTGGTATTACACACAATGAGATGTAAATTGTTAAAAAGTCATGCTCAAATAAGAGGTATGCTATGTTATAATTCAAGTGCTGTGTTAGACTATGATTTTCTTCCTTCTTGGAATCTATAGGAAGCTAAAGTAGACCCTCTTATGCCCAAAAGTTGATTGTCGATTAAGGTGATTATATTTGCTTTGAACTAACATGAAATAAATGGCAGCATGTATCGAATACTAATGATATATGCCAGGTGCTATTCTAATTGCTGTGCACAGAGATCTGTTTAATCTTCACACCAATCCCACGAGAGAGGTGTTTTCATTCTCCTTTTTAAGGATGAGGAAACAGAGATTCAGGTAAGTTAACTAACTTGTACAAGATTTTAGAACAAATTAGCATGCACAAATGGCATTTGGTTCAGGTCTGTGTGATTCTAAAGCCTATGTTTGTAAATTCTTTGCTGTTTTTACTAATCTACTCGAACTATTTGTATACAAAAAACATATTACGAATAAAAAGCCAAATTTATTAGATATTTAAAACAAAATGTAATATGTAGGTCTTGAGCTAGAAGAATCTTTATGTGCTTATCTTCTTTGAAGCCCCTATTTGACATATTATTTAATCATGTTAGGCTTGGGATGAAGTAGGCAGCTTAAGAAATAATAGCTTAAAACCTTGGTTATTAATTTAGTTTATTTCTGCAATCACTGTACCCACTCAACATTGGCAAGCAATTGCATTTTCCCTTGACTTCAAAAGGATTTCAACATTCCTGTCTTTCTCATCAGTCTCAATATTCTGCCCATGTCTATATATAATGAGTGTGCATTTCTTTTAAAATAAAATTCCAATGAGTCTAGTAAATAAATATTTCCTCAATACCTTTGATAGGAAAGTAATAATATAGTGATCATAAAGTTCTTGATATATAAAAATGTTGCTTTCTCAGAAATATAGATTATTCATTTTTACTTTTTCCCCCTTTTTAACTAGTCCTTAAAGACCACTTACTGTAAAATCTACTATGAAATAAACTTGAGATATTAATCTAGCTTAGGTTTAGAAAATCTACTATAAAGAGATATAATTGTGATGTTGTTTTTTAATTTTTATTATAATGTTATAATATGCAAAATTTTCCTAATGCTCTAATACAAAAATAACCAGTACTAAACTTTCTACCCTTTGTAACTTAACTCCAATTTTAAAATTCCATTTTCATATTTGCTTGTTATTCCTCTTGTTTTGGTCAAGGTAAATTTGCTCTACTTGAGCTAATATGGACTCTCATTACTGTACTCCTAAATTCAATAGGTAATTGCCTAGGATAGGGGCACAGTTATATAGGTCACATCTCTATTTTGCCTACATTATTTTCCATCATATTTCAGACAGCTAACTTCTTTCTTTCCTCACTAATTATATTTACTATTTTTCCACTCTTACTTACTTGCATTACTCTCCGTTCCTCCGTTTACTATTTGCTTCAGATTTTTAGCTGATTGATGTAGGTTGTAGACTAATTCAGGTCAAAATATTTTCTAGCATATCACTCAAGATTCTTAGAAGGATCTCTTGAGGAATTAGAAATGTCATTATTATATGAAGGGCTTTAATATAGTCATAATGCATATTCTTCAGGTTCTTAAAAAGGAAGTTAGATTTACCAATACCTTAGTCTAGCACATTTTTTAACTATAGAAAACATCTTATTTCTTTACTAGTTTATTGATAACAACCTAGGAATTGGATATACATATGCTTAGCAAGCAATACTGATGAATGTTTTTTTTGTTGTTGTTAAATTTATTTATTTTATGTTTGGCTGTGTTGAGTCTTTGTTGCTGTATGCGGGCTTTTCTCTAGTTGCGGTGAGCGGGGGCTACTCTTTGTTGTGGTGCGCAGGCTTCTCATTGCAGTGGCTTCTCTTATTGCGGAGCACAGGCTCTAGGTGTGAGGGCTTCAGTAGTTGTGGCATGTGGGCTCAGTAGTTGTGGCTCGCAGGCCCTAGAGTGCAGGCTCAGTAGTTGTGGCGCACGGGCTTAGCTGCTCTGCGGCATGTGGGATCTTCCTGGACCAGGGCTTGAATCCGTGTCCCCTGCATTGGCAGGCGGATTCTTAACCACCCTGCCACCAGGGAAGCCCATGATGAATGTTTTTAAAATAATTAATTAGTAAGAGTTTTGGTGCTGAAAACCAATTTTAATTAATAGCATAAATAATGTATCTACATGGATTGTTTTTAATTCTTTAATATTGAATTTATGCTCACAAAGCCAAGTTTTCATAGCAGCAATGAGGGCCCCTATTTGGCCATGTTTATGTTGCCAAAAAAATTCAACATAAGCAGCATCTTTGAAAAACTCAGAAGACTTTCATGACAGCAACCTCATGAGACAGTTTTCTTTTGTACAAGAAATCTAGTAAGACTTTGTTTGTACCTAGCATGTGAATCTTGGTTGGAGTTGAAAACAGATTTCCTAAATTTTTAACATGCCTCACTAAATTCTCAAGTTTAGGAAGAAGTCCCTTTTTGTGCCTTATGATATAAATCCTGAGGGAAATCATGATTTCCATAATGAAATAGGACTATTCTCTGTCTCTGTCCCGCACTTGAACCTAATGTCCTGATATTAGGACAAAAAGTATATAATTCTTAATTTTTGACTTGTAATTTGATTTTGGGAGAAGAAAGCTAATTCATAATTGCTGTGGCCACCAGCTCTCAGACATCCCTTTTTCCATAGATTTTGTGTTCACAGGTGAAACGATAGAAGAAAAAGCTAGAAGTCCACAATTCCATTCTCTATTTAAATAATTGGTGTCATCATTTTCATGTCTGAATGATGGCAAGTTAGAGTAGACACAGATGATGCAATTATAATTCATTTATAGTTAAGGGCAGACATGTTTAACATTTAGGAATTACCAATCCAGATTTTAATGTGTAACTGAAAGAGAGATTTTTCATTTGACATAATCATTAGGAAGACTTACTGCAGGCAAGATTACAGACTGGAGGTAGTGATAAAGTTATTATTTTATGTGTGTGTTCTAGACAAAGGTTAATTTATCTTTACCAGAGATTGCAAGGGGGTGTGGATATTAGTACTACTGATATACAACAGATCCTCTTCATGATGCCGTTTAGTTTATATACAGTAGAGTCCCTTTCGTAGAGACAAGAATGATGATGCCAATAACCTAAACAATTTTCATTGTGCCATGTTTTTCATTGCAGGGAATAGTTAAGTCTTTAGGAGTTTAGCTTCATCTGTACTGTATTTATTTCTATGAATAATAGGAATACTATAATTTTTGCTTAATTGCAATCACATTTAGTATTTTGAGCATAAATTTGGCCAAACTTGCTGTATTTTTCTTTCCAATTGCAAAATAATACTTTTATATTTCAAATTAAACATTGCTACAACATATAATAAATTATCATATATTTCCCCATTCAAGAGATTTATGCATGGAAAAATGTTTCCAAGTGAAAGACAAATGTTTTAAAATTTACCAAAAAATGCATGAATTACTTCTACTCTAGTGTCTTAGAAATAATATAAAAATTAATGTTTATGTAAAAAATCACCCCACATTAAAGGGGTAAATAGTCAGTTAATCTCACTCTTTTGAGTTCTTTCAATTCCTATTGGAAAAAGTTTTTTTTTTTTCTTTTTTGCGGTACGCGGGCCTCTCACTGTTGTGGCCTCTCCCGTTGTGGAGCACAGGCTCCGGACACGCAGGCTCAGCGGCCATGGCTCATGGGCCCAGCCGCTCCGTGGCATGTGGGGTCTTCCCGGACCAGGGCATGAGCCCGTGTCCCCTGCATCGGCAGGCGGACTCTCGACCACTGCGCCACCAGAAAAGCCCATGGAAAAAGTATTTTAAAACAAAGATTTACCACCACCCCTACGCTTTCTCTAACAATTTATAAAATCTTTGAAAATGTATAATTGTTGTCTCTGAATTATAAGTTTAGAATAGTTTTTAACGCTTTCATAGCCAGCTTTAAAGAATTTGAAACCATTTAAGAGATTAGCCCAGATGCTACTTACATAGTGTATTCTTGAGAATTTATGGTAACTTCAATGACAATAATTACTTTGAAAATGAGGACTAAATGAGGACTAAATGAAATTTATAGAAGTGTGTGTGTATGCATGTGCATGTGTGTGCATGTGCATACTTGTGTCTTTATTTGGGTCTAGTTCTTGAAAAATAATCGGCAGCCATTTGTTTGAAATATCCGTGTCTACTATGAGGAGTAATTTCCAGCCATTCTCAGAGAGTTGAAAGCAAGAAATAATCTAGTGAATAAGCAAACATGAATTATTCTTTAAAGGTGTTAAACATAATTTACTGATATTTTCTGATAAGCGTTGATATTTAAAAGATGAAAGTTCAAATGATCTGGTGTTAAATAATCTGATGACAGCATAATCCTTCTACTGAATATTTGAGGCTCATTATTATGGAACATACCTTAATTGGCTTTCAGTAGGAACATTGAAATATGAAAACACATACAGAGTTATAGTTCTGTGTATTACTTTTCTGGTCTTTTGTGTGCTAATAAGAATATGTATTTTTAATGTGTAGTAAACTTAAATTATGTAAAATTGAGAAAAATGTCTTCTCCTTCAAATAAAATTGATCAGCTTGGACTAAATATAAATTACCTGAGAAAAAAATACTTTATTTTTTTCCAGTAATGTCTGTGACAGGTACAATCTCTCCCAAGTGCCCTGGGGCAGGCCACCTCCTATAGATATGATCACTGGGTCTTTTTATCTAGATCTGGATGCTTGTCAGGATCAGAGCTCTTCAAAGAAACATTAAGAAAAAGCTTTTGCAATGTGAACATTTCAACATGTATGGATAATCTGTGTGAAAAGTATTGTTCTTCTATGGATGACCTCTTTGCACAGAGTGATAGCTTTATCCTTTTTCACATCATTATGTTTGCTGGGGGAAAATCCTGCTGTGCTACATCATAATAACATGTAATCTTCTTGCTCAGTTTAGCTGAGATTTAAGGAGACTCTTTTCATAGAAGCTGTTCTTTAAAGCCTGATCTATAATTTTGCAGAATCACCACAGCAGAAGAGCAAGAGGCTTCGTAAGAGAGATACAACCATTAAAACTCTTAAATGAAGATTAGTTTCAAGTTTTACAATCCGGTACCAAACCATCTGGCAAATCTCATGTCAGATTTTGTTAAACCTCTGAGCTTTCTAAGTGTTAATTCATCCCCCTTCTAAAACATTCCCCCTTCCCTAAACACATAAGCATACACTTGACTTGTTGATGATTAAGATAAAAGATCTAATTAAGTGCTCCAAGCTTGTTGATTTTTCCACCTGGTGATTTGTTACCCTTGAAGACAATTTCAAAATAGCTGTTTGCTTTTGGCAGAACCCTTGGAATCCTTATGGATAAATTAATATATTCCTCACAAATTACTCCCCTCTTTTTGTCACATTTTGCTTAGGGCTAACTACAACCAGAAAGAGGGTCGGCATATTCTTGTGCTGCCAAACTCGTTCTGAGGGACTCAGACAAGTCTGGAAAATAGTGGATATGCCAATGGAATAATCCAACACTGTTTTCCTTAGGCCCTCATCATTTTAGCTTTGATGATAGTGGTTATCCTAGAAAAAATAATCTTAAAATAACTTTTAGTTTATATTAACCTGTGTTAAATCTTTTCTACACCATTCCATCCACCACTATCAAATGTGTTCTTTACTTTTAGAAACCCATGTCTCTTAACACCAGTTTGCAAGTAAAAAGCAAAATAAACAAAGCAAAAAAAGATCCAAACAATAAAGACATAAGGTCATAGGACATAAGGTGTTCCAAATCCACAATGTACTATCTATACCAGAATGCTGATGAACATAGGTTTTCATACCATTTAAATTCTGACAAATGTGTCCCATTGGTCATGTGGAAAGGAAACATAGTAAATTGTGTATTCCTGGCCTAGCCTCATCTTCCAAAAATATGCTATAAATTTAGTCTGTGAGTTTATATGGGAACACTTTACTCTGAATAACTTATTAGGAAATTTTAAATTTGTCATATTTCTTCAAGCATGTAATGTATACAGTACTTTTAGGAGACAATATTTTAAGAAGACTTGAAAATTTTAAATGAAAACCAAATAACAAACTCCATCTTTAAATTTACTCAATCCAAACCCTCTCCTTCTTGCCACAATCCAAAAAAATTTCACTGAATTCTAAGCAAATTTACACACATTGTATAACATGTTAATAAGTCAATTCATTTAAAAGTCTTCAATAGTCAGTTTGGCTTTGTCTATCTTTAGGTATTCATAAATATGATTAATACTCGTTCTCAGATTTTGAAGATTTCGGGAAATCTCCAGTTCTGTAAACCAACGTGGTTTTTGGAATGCTAAGTAAATTCACAGATAATTTATTTTTATGTGACTAAAAGGAATTTATCTATAATCAAAAGCGGTTTCTCCCAATTAGGAGTTATGCAATAATTGGAAAAATAAGGAATAATTAAGGTCTACCTCTTCCCTGTTCCCTCAACCCTCAATCAACACATTCCTGTGCTATTTATTGTAGCACTTGGTAATTTTAATTTTTCAAATATACAAAAACCTTTTCTAAGTAATTGGAATTACTAATTTCAAACATGTTGAGATGAAAAGAGAGAGGGAGAGGGAGAAAGAGAGAGAGAGAGAGAGAGAGAGAGAACCACATGGGGGATGGCTGTAAAAGGTTTCCACTTCATGTGATTAGGGTAGATATATCCATAACAGTTCAAGTGAACAGGATACTTATAAGGTGCCAGGCACTTTAGTAACTCAGTAAAATACAGTGATCCTAAGAGGCTCATATTATACTAATTTCCCAGATGATAAAACTGAGAGTCATCTTTAATTTGACAGAATTCGTAAACCTAGTAGATGTAGAGCCACATGCAGATTTCAAAGGCCCTGCCTTTTCCACTATTGCACTATAATGATGAGCAGATGTTAATTTTTTTTTTTTTTCCGGTACGCGGGCCTCTCACCGCTGCGGCCTCTCCCGTTGCGGAGAACAGGCTCCGGACGCGCAGACCCAGCGGCCATAGCCCACGGGCCCAGCCGCTCCACAGCATGTAGGATCTTCCCGGACCGGGAGCACGAACCCATGTCCCCTGCATCGGCAGGTGGACTCCCAACCACTGCGCCACCAGGGAAGCCTGATGTTACTTTCTTTTAAACACTTATCTTTACCTCCTCAGATATTGCCTACCACTTTGCTAATTGTAAGACAGAAAAACACACAGAAGGACCTTAGGAAACATTAAGGAGTGTAGGAATTAACTAAGGGATTTTATTCCTATTTCAGGAACTTTCTGGAGTGTATTCACTGCCAATGAAAATTGTTCCACGTTACTTACTATAAAAATTAAAAGTTGACATATTGCCAACACTTTATTTTTTAACATCTTTATTGGAGTATGATTGCTTTACAATGGTGTGTTAGTTTCCGCTTTATAACAAAGTGAATCAGCTATACAAATACATATATCCCCATATCTCCTCCCTCTTGCATCTCCCTCCCTCACACCCTCCCTATCCCACCCCTCTAGGTGGTCACAAAGCACCAAGCTGATCTCCCTGTACTATGCGGATGCTTCCCAATAGCTATCAATTTTACGTTTGGTAGTATATATATGTACATGCCACTCTCTCACTTTGTCACAGCTTACCCTTCCCCCTCCCTGTGTCAACTCCATTCTCTAGTAGGTCTGCATCTTTATTCCCGTCTTGGCCCTAGGTTCTTCATGACCAATTTTTTTTTATATTCCATATATGTGTGTGTGTGTGTGTGTGTGTGTGTGTGTGTGTGTGTGTGTGTGTGAGTGTGTTAGCATATGGTATTTGTTTTTCAATTTCTGACTTACTTCACTCTGTATGACAGACTCTAGGTCCATCCACCTCATGACAAATAATTCAATTTTGTTTCTTTTTATGACTGAGTAATATTCCATTGTATATATGTGCCATATCTTCTTTGTCCATTCATCTGTTGATGGACACTCAGGTTGTTTCCATGTCCTGGCTACTGTAAATAGAGCTGCAATGAACTTTGAAGTACATGACTCTTTAAGAATTACGGTTTTCTCATGGTATATGTCCAGTAGTGGGATTGCTGGGTCGTATGGTAGTTCTATTTTTAGTTTCTTAGGGAACCTCAATACTGTTCTCCATAGTGGCTGTATCAATTTATATTCCCACCAACAGTGCAAGAGTGTTCCCATTTCTCCACACACTCTCCAGCATTTAGTGTTTGTAGATATTTGGGTGATGGCCATTCTAACCGGTGTGAGATGATATCTCATTGTAGTTTTGATTTACATTTCTCTAATGATTAGTGACATTCAGCATTCTTTCATGTGTTTGTTGGCAATCTGTATATCTTCTCTGGAGAAATGTCTATCTAGGTCTTCTGCCCATTTTTGGATCGGGTTTTTTGTTTTTTTTTGATATTGAGCTACATGAGCTGTTTGTATATTTTGGAGATTAATCCTTTGTCAGTTGCTTCATTTGCAAATATTTTCTCCCATTCTGAGAGTTGTCTTTTGTCTTGATATGGTATCCTTTGCTGTGCAAAGCCTTTTAAGTTTCATTAGGTCCCATTTGTTTATTTATGTTTTTATTTCCATTTCTCTAGGAAGTGGGTCAAAAAGGATCTTGCTGCGATTTATGTCATAGAGTGTTCTGCCTATGTTTTCCTCTAAGAGTTTGATAATTTCTGGCCTTACATTTAGGTCTTTCATCCATTTTGAGCTTATTTTTGTGTATGGTGTTAGGGAGTGATCTAGTCTCATACTTTTACTTGTACCTGTCCAGTTTTCCCAGCACCACTTATTGAAGAGGCTGTCCTTTCTCCACTGTACATTCCTGCCTCCTTTATCAAAGATAAGGTGACCATATGTGCGTGGGTTTATCTCTGGTCTTTCTATCCTGTTCCATTGATCTATCTTTCTGTTTTTGTGCCAGTACCATACTGTCTTTTTTTTTTTTTTAACATCTTTATTGGGGTATAATTGCTTTACAATGGTCTGTTAGTTTCTGCTTTATAACAAAGTGAATCAGTTACACATATACATATGTTCCCATATCTCTTCCCTCTTGCGTCACCCTCCCTCCCACCCTCGCTATCCCACCCCTCCAGGCAGTCACAAAGCACCGAGTTGATCTCCCTGTGCTATGTGGCTGCTTCCCACTAGCTATCTACCTTACATTTGGTAGTGTATATATGTCCATGCCTCTCTCTCACTTTGTCACAGCTCACCCTTCCCCCTCCCCATATCCTCAAGTCCGTTCTCTAGTAGGTCTGTGTCTTTATTCCTGTCTTAACCCTAGGTTCTTCATGACATTTTTTTTCTTAAATTCTATATATATGTGTTAGCATACGGTATTTGTCTTTTACTTTCTGACTTACTTCACTCTGTATGACAGACTCTAGGTCTATCCACCTCATTACAAATAGCTCAATTCCGTTTCATTTTATGGCTGAGTAATATTCCATTGAATATATGTGCCACATCTTCTTTATCCATTCATCCGATGATGGACACTTAGGATGTTTCCATCTCTGGGCTATTGTAAATAGAGCTGCAATGAACATTTTGGTACATGACTCTTTGAATTATGGTTTTCTCAGGGTATATGCCCAGTAGTGGGATTGCTGGGTCATATGGTAGTTCTATTTGTAGATTTTTTTTTTTTGAAAATGGGCTATTTTTTTTTTTTTCTTTGCAGTACACGGGCCTCTCACTGTTGTGGCTTCTCCCGTTGTGGAGCAATAGGCTCCAGATGTGCAGGCTCAACGGCCATGGCTCACGGGCCCAGCTGCTCTGCGGCACGTGGGGTCTTCCCAAACCAGGGCACGAACCCATGTCCCCTGCATTGGCAGGTGGACTCTCAACCACTGTGCCACCAGGGAAGACTGCTATTTGTAGTTTTTAAAAGAACCTCCATACTGTTCTCCATAGTGGCTGTACCAATTCACTTTCCCACCAGCAGTGCAAGAGTGTTGCCTTTTCTCCACACCCTATCCAGCATTTGTTGTTTCTAGATTTTGTGATGATGGCCATTCTGACTGGTGTGAGATGGTATCTCATTGTAGTTTTGATTTGCATTTCTCTAATGATTAATGATGTTGAGCATTCTTTCATGTGTTTGTTGGCAGTCTGTATATCTTCTTTGGAGAAATGTTTATTTAGGTCTTCTGCCCATTTTTGGATTGGATTGTTTGTTTTCTTGTTACTGAGCTGCATGAGCTGCTTGTAAATTTTGGAAATTAATCCTTTGTCAGTTGCTTCATTTGCAAATGTTTTCTCCCATTCTGAGGGTTGTCTTCTGATCTTGTTTATGGTTTCCTTTGCTGTGAAAAAGCTTTGAAGTTTCATTAGGTCCCATTTGTTTATTTTTGTTTTTATTTCCATTTCTCTAGGAAGTGGGTCAAAATGGATCTTGCTGTGATTTATGTCATAGAGTGTTCTGTCTATGTTTTCCTCTAAGAGTTTGATAGTTTCTGGCGTTACATTTAGGTCTTTAATCCATTTTGAGCTTATTTTTGCGTATGGTGTTAGGGAGTGATCTAATCTCATACTTTTACATGTACCTGTCCAGTTTTCCCACCACCATTTATTGAAGAGGTTGTTCTTTCCCCACTGTACATTCCTGCCTCCTTTATCAAAGATAAGGTGACCATATGTGCGTGGGTTTATCTCTGGGCTTTCTATCCTGTTCCATTGATCTATCTTTCTGTTTTTGTGCCAGTACAATACTGTCTTGATTACTGTAGCTTTGTAGTATAGTCTGAAGTCAGGGAACCTGATTCCTCCAGCTCTGTTTTTCTTTCTCAAGATTGCTTTGGCTATTCGAGGTTTTGTGTTTCCATACAAATTGTGAAATTTTTTGGTCTAGTTCTGTGAAAAATGCCAGTGGTAGTTTGATAGGGATTGCAATGAATCTGTAGATTGCTTTGGGTAGTAGAGCCATTTTCACAATGCTGATTCTTCCAATCCCAAAACATGGTATATCTCTCCATGTATTTGCATCATCTTTAATTTCTATCATCAGTGTTTTATAGTTTTCTGCATACAGGTCTTTTGTCTCCTTAGGTAGGTTTTTTCCTAGATATTTTATTCTTTTTGTTGCAATGGTAAATGGGAGTGTTTTCTTGATTTCACTTTCAGATTTTTCATCATTAGTGTATAGGAATGCCAGAGATTTCTGTGCATTAATTTTGTATCCTGCTACTTTACCAAATTCATTGATTAGCTCTAGTAGTTTTCTGATAGCATCTTTAGGATTCTCTATGTATAGAATCATGTTAGCTGCAAACAGTGACAGCTTTACTTCTTCTTTTCCGATTTGGATTTCTTTTATTTCCTTTTCTTCTCTGATTGCTGTGGCTAAAACTTCCAGAACTATGTTGAGTAAGAATGGTGAGACTGGGCAACCTTGTCTTGTTCCTGATCTTATTGGAAATGCTTTCAGTTTTTCACCATTGAGGATGATGTTGGCTGTGGGTTTGTCATATATGGCCTTTTTTCTTTTGTGGAAAGTTCCCTCTATGCCTACTTTTTGCAGTGTTTTTATCATAAATGGGTGTTGAATTTTTTCAGAAGCTTTCTCTGCATCTATTGAGGTGATCATATGTTTTTTCTCCTTCAATTTTTTAATATGGTGTATCAAGTTGATTGATTTGCGTATATTGAAAAATCCTTGCCTTCCTGGGATAAACCCCACTTGATCATGGTGTATGATCCTTTTAATGTGCTGTTGGATTCTGTCTGCTAGTATTTTGTTAAGGATTTTTGCATCTATGCTTATCAGTGATATTGGCCTGTAGTTTTCTTTCTTTGTGACATCCTTGTCTGGCTTTGGTACCAGGGTGATGGTGGCCTCGTAGAAGAGTTTGGGAGTGTTCCTCCATCTGCTATATTTTGGAAGAGTTTGAGAAGGATAGGTGTTAGCTCTTCTCTAAATGTTAGATAGAATTTGCCTGTGAAGCCACCTTGTCCTGGGCTTTTGTTTGTTGGAAGATTTTTAATCACAGTTTCAATTTCTGTGCTTGTGAATGGTCTGTTCATATTTTCTATTTCTTCCTGATTCAGTCTTGGCAGGTTGTGCATTTGTAAGAATTTTTCCATTTCTTCCAGGTTGTCCATTTTATTGGCATAGAGTTGCTTGTAGTAATCTCTCATGATCTTTGTATTTCTGCAGTGTCAGTTGTTACTTCCCCTTTTTCATTTCTATTTCTATTGATGTGAGTCTTCTCCTTTTTTTCTTGATGAGTGTGGCTAATGGTTTAACAATTTTATCTTCTCAAAGAACCAGCTTTTAGTTTTTTTGATCTTTGCTATCATTACCTTCATTTCTTTTTCATTTATTTCTGATCTGATATTTATGATATTTTTCCTTCTGCTAACTTTGGGTTTTTTTTTTTTTTTGTTCTTCTTTCTCTAATTGCTTTAGGTGCAAGGTTAGGTTGTTTATTCGAGATGTTTCCTGTTTCTTAAGGTAGGATTGTATTACTATAAACTTCCCTCTTAGAACTGCTTTTGCTACATCCCATAGGTTTTGGGTCATCGTGTCTCCATGGTCATTTGTTTCTATGTATTTTTTGATTTCCTCTTTGATTTCTTCAGTGACCACTTCGTTATTTAGTAGTGTATTGTTTAGCCACCATGTGTTTGTATTTTTTACAGATCTTTTCCTGTAATTGCTATCTAGTCTCACAGCATTGTGGTTGGAAAAGATACTTGATACAATTTCAATTTTCTTAATCTTACCAAGGCTTGATTTATGACCCAAGATATGATCTATCCTGGAGAATGTTCCATGAGCACTTGAGAAAAATGTGTATTCTGTTGTTTTTGGATGGAATTTCCTATAAATATCAATTAAGTCCTCTTGTTTAATGTATCATTTAAAGCTTGTGTTTCTTTATTTATTTTCATTTTGGATGATCTGTCCATTGGTGAAAGTGAAATGTTAAAGTCCCCTTGTATGAATGTGTTACTTTCAATTTCCCCTTTTATGGCAGTTAGTATTTGCCTTATGTAATTAGGTATTCCTATGTTGAGTGCATAAATATTTACAATTGTTATATCTTCTTCTTGGATTGATCCCTTGATCATTATGTAGTGTCCTTCTTTGTCTCTTGCAGTAGTCACTGTTTTAAAGCCTGTTTTGTCTGATATGAGAATTGCTACTCCAGCTTTCTTTTGATTTCCATTTGTGTGGAATATCTTTTTCCATCCCCTCACTTTCAGTCTGTATGTGTCCCTAGGCCTGAATTGGATCTCCTGTAGACAGCATATATACGGGTCTTGTTTTTGTATCCATTCAGCCAGTCTATGTCTTTTGGTTGGAGCATTTAATCCATTTACATTTAAGGTAATTATTGATATGTATGTTCCTATTATCATTTTCTTAATTGTTTTGGGTTTGTTCTTGTAGGTCTTTTCCTTCTCTTGTGTTTCCTGCCTATAGAAGTTCCTTTAGCATTTGTTGTAAAGCTTGTTTGGTGGTGCTGAGTTCTCTTAGCTTTTGCTTGTCTCCAAAAGTTTTAATTTCTCCATCAAACCTGAATGAGATACTTGCTGGATAGAGTAATCATGGTTGTAGGTTTTTCCCTTTCAACACTTTAAATATGTCCTGCCAGTCCCTTCCAGCTTGCAGAGTTTCCACTGAAATATCAGCTGTTAACGTTATGGGGATTCCCGCGTATGTTATTTGTTGTTTTTCCCTTGCTGCTTATATTTTTTCCTTTTTTTAAAATTTTTGATACTTTGATTAATATGTGTCTTAGAGTGTTTCTCCTTGGATTTATCCTGTAAGGCACTCTCTGTGCTTCCAGGACTTGATTAACTATTTCCTATTTCCTTTCTCATATTAGGGAAGTTTTCAACTATAATCTCTTCATATATTTTCTCAGTCCCTTTCTTTTTCTCTTCTTCCTCTGGGACCCCTATAATTTGAATGTTGGTGCATTTAATATTGTCCCAGAGGTCACTGAGACTGTTCACTTCTTTTCATTCTGTTTTCTTTATTCTGCTCTGCAGTAGTTATTTCCACTCTTGTATCTTCAAGGTCACTTATCCGTTCTTCTGCCTCAGTTATTCTGCTATTGATTCCTTCTAGAGAATTTTTAATTTCATTTATTGTGTTGTTCATCATTGTTTGTTTGCTCTTTAGTTCTTCTAGTTCCTTGTTAAACATTTCTTGTATTTTCTCCATTCTATTTCCAAGATTTTGGATCATCTTTGCTATCATTATTCTGAATTCTCTTTCAGGTAGACTGCCTACTTCCTCTTCATTTGTTTGGTTTGGTTGGTTTTTACCTTGCTCCTTCATCTGCTGTGCATTTCTCTTTCTTCTCATTTTGCTTAACTTACTGTGTTTGGAGTCTCCTTTTCAAAGGTTGCAAGTTCTTAGTTCCCGTTGTTTTTGGTGTCTGCCCCCAGTGGCTAAGGTTGGTTTAGTGGGTTGGGTAGGCCTCCTGGTGGAGGGGATAGTGCCTGTGTTCTGGTGGATGAGGCTGGATCTTGTCTTTCTGGTGGGTAGGTCCATGTCTGGTGGTGTGTTTTGGGGTGTCTGTGACCTTATTATGATTTTAGGCAGCCTCTCTGCTAATGGGTGGGGTTGTGTTCCTGTCTTGCTAGTTGTGTGGCATAGGGTGTCCAGCACTGTTGCTTGCTGGTCGTTAGGTTTAGCTGGGTCTTAGCGTTGAGGTGGAGATATCTGGGAGATTTTTGCCATTTGATGTTACGTGGAGCTGGAAGGTCTCTTGTGGACCAATGTCCTGAACTTGGCTCTCCCACCTCAGAGGTACAGCCCTGATGCCTGGCCAGAGCGCCAAGGGCCTGTTATCCACACGGCTCATAATAAAAAGGAGAAAAAAGCAAAGAAAGATCGAAAAAGGTAAAATAAAATAAAATGAAATAAAATAAAGTTATTGAAATAAAATATACTTATTAAAAAATTAAAAATTAATTTAAAAAAAGGAAAAAAGAAATCAACCAAATAAAAAAAAAAAAAAAAACAAATCCAACAATAACAAGTGCTAAAAACTATACTAAAAAAAAAGAAAAGACAGAACGCTAAGACAAATGGTTAAAGCAAAGCTATACAGACAAAATCACACACAGAAGCATATGCATACACACTCACAAAAAGAGAAAAAGGGAAAAAGTATATATATGGTTGCTCCCAAAGTCCATCTCCTCAATTTGGGATGATTTGTTGTCTATTCAGGTATTCCACAGATGCAGCGTACATTAAATTGATTGTGGAAATTTAATCTGCTGCTCCTGAGGCTGCGGGGATATATTTCCCTTTCTCTTTTTTGTTTGCTCAGCTCCAGGTGTTCAGCTTTGGATTTGGCCCCTCCTCTTCGTGTAGGTCGCCTGAGGGCGTCTGTTCTTTGCTCAGACAGGACGGGGTTAAAGGAGCACCTGATTCGGGGGCTCTGGCTCATTCAGGCCGGGGGTGAGGGTGGGGTACGGATGCGGGGCGAGCCTGCGGCGGCAGAGGACAGCATGGCATGACGTTGCACCAGCCTGAGGGACGCTGTGTGTTCTCCCGGGGAAGTTGTCCCTGGATCACGGGACCCTGGCAGTGGCGGGCTGCACAGGTTCCTGGGAGGGGACGTGTGGATAGTGACCTGTGGTTGCTCACAGGCTTCTTGTTGGCTGCAGTGGCAGCCTTAGCATCTCATGCCCATCTCTGGGGTCCGCACTGTTAGCCGCGGCTCGCGCCCATCTCTGGAGCTCCTTTAAGCAGCCCTCTTAATCCCCTCTCCTCGCGCACCAGAAAACAAAGAGGGAAGAAAAATCTCTTGCCTCTTTGGCAGTTCCAAAGCTTTTCCCGGACTCCCTCCCAGCTAGCTGTGGTGCACTAGCCACCTTCAGGCTGTGTTCATGCAGCCAACCCCAGTCCTCTCCCTGGGATCCACCGAAGCTGGAGCCTCAGCTCCCAGCCCTACCTGCCCTGGAGGGTGAGCAGACAAGTCTCTCGGGCTGGTGAGTACTGGTTGGCACCGAACCTCTGTGCGGGAATCTCTCTGCTTTGTCTTCTGCACCCCTGTTGCTGCACTCTCCTCCGTGGCTCTAAAGCTCCCCCCTCCACCACCCGCATCCGCCCATGAAGACGCTTCCTAGTGTGTGGAAACCTTTCCTCCTTCACAGCTCCCTCCCACTGGTGCAGGTCCCATCCCTATTCTTTTGTCTCTGTTTTTTCTTTTTACTTTTGCACTACCCAGGTACGTGT
Source organism: Aethalodelphis obliquidens (assembly GCF_003676395.1). Classification (NCBI taxonomy): domain Eukaryota; kingdom Metazoa; phylum Chordata; class Mammalia; order Artiodactyla; family Delphinidae; genus Aethalodelphis; species Aethalodelphis obliquidens. The sequence continues at coordinate 5,457,918 of NW_020837998.1, forward strand.
GGAGTTTCTTGCCTTTTGGGAGGTCTGAGGTCTTCTGCCAGCTTTCAGTAGGTGTTCTCTAGGAGTTGTTCCATGTGTAGATGTATTTCTGTTGTATTTGTGGGGAGGAAGGTGATCTCCACGTCTTACTCTTCTGCCATCTTGAAGCTCCCCTCTGCCAACACTTTTAACACAAAATCCTTCAAGTAAATATATCGTGGGCAAAAATAAGGATAAAATTTCACTTTGTATTTGTAAATGTTTGCCATAGTTTTGATGGATATTATTCCCATAGTAAGGATTTGGATTTCTTTTAAGGAATTAAATGAGAATGAGGGAAAAGTTTTATAAATATTATCACTAGAAGCATCACCCGCATACTTACCTGTCTTTAGGCATATATCATTGTGGTAGATATTACATAAGACTCTCCAAAAATGTCTTATATGCTAGTTTGAGAAGACTTTTTCCCTAACCTGTCAATGTGTCTAATATATGGCAATAAAATAACAAAAATCTATCAGTTAAATTCACTGGTAGTCTTTGGTAGCTAAAATAAAAAGATGATTGTGACAACTTAGAATGTCACATTTCTGCAAAATCTGAGATTCTTGGGTTTCTTACCATTACCAAGAAAATGGAAGCATACTTACCTTCCTAGTGGGAAACCTGCAACCTTTGAGAAAGAAATGTAATTGCTGAATCACTGAAGCTCCTCTGGATTCTCATTTTGCTAGATTTTGAAACAATAATGTAATGTTGAGACTAGTCAGAAATATCATGATCTTATTCTAACTATGATTTTCTTACCATTAGATTTAAGTGGCAATAAATATTCCCAAAAGGGAGAATAAAGGATGCATTCTGCATTTCACCCTAAAAGAATCACAGAATCAGTCTGGGTTTGCCTGACCCAGTAGTTTGGGGATTAGTCAGGTTAAGGTATGCAGTTAATATGTTAAGTCCCTGAATCTCAAATTCTGTGCGACACTGTCAGGAAAATATTTGGGAAGAACATTTAGAAGGCCTTGCCATATTTAGAAGTTTCAATCTAATTATCTTGCTTCATAAGCCTTTTTTGTGAGGCAGTCGCAGTTGGAGAAGTGAATTTTATTCTTGTAGGTCACCTATTATTTTTTTAAAAAACTAAACCCTTTGGCCACTGAAAATATTTTCCAATTTATCACAAAAACTATATCACTGTGTATATTTTGGGCTATAATTCACATTTCTGTGAATGGAAATTTGGTTGAAAATTTCCTTACTTCTTGCCTGAGACAAAAAATTAGGGGAGATTTAATGCAGTTTTGGACATTTACTCTGAATTAGTGCTCCTTATTAGCCAGACTCTTCCCACATTCATAGATAAAGTCATTCAAACAGACTATAGACAACTTTTTAAGGCATAAAATTTCTGGATTCTGAAAGGTGAAATAAGATAAATGAACGTTTTATTTTTCTTTCATGTATGACTATTTCATTAGATCAACAGGGCATCACTGGTGAAATATTAGTGTCTAACGGATTTAATACATTTTTAAATAAAGTTGAATTCCCTTCCAATGTCTAAACTATGAACTAGTAATATCTGATAGATAAGAAGAGCCAATATCTATCCATCCTCTTGGAAGTATTATTATTTAATTTTTAGCAATAATAACAGTGACACTTCTCACAACTCTTTACGATCAACAGTAAGATGTACTTCTCACTTTTCACTATTGAGCACTGTCTTAATATGAACTGGATTAAAATGAGGTTTAAATCTGTAAAGACGGTGATTATTATAAAGCACTTTACTCTTTACTTGACAGCTTGACATCTGATTCCATAAAAGGGAAGATACATTTTGGTTCAGTATGTGGTGCATGTAAAGATACAGAAACATAGATCTGCATCTTATCTTTCAGAAGTCAATGATGAACCATATTTTGTTTTATTAAAAAGGTCAAGCATAGATTTTTTGAGCACTAATATTTCCTAGAACTGCCATTTCTCTCATTTGTATTATAGTTAATCCTCAGCAGTTCTGTATATTGGAGCTATTTTATTAGACCATTTCTTACTTATTAGTATTAAAACTATGGGGTTTGGTGGAAGGGAGAAGAGTAATGGAAAGAACATTGTTAGGGGTGGGAGTATTATCTCACCTTTAAATTGTTATTTTTGTGTGCAATATAATTCAATAAACTTTTCCTAATATTGAAGCATATTATACAATAGAGATATTTAATTGTCAAAGTTAAATGGACAAGATACATACACATAGCTTTAAGCATTTAACCACCTAATATACTATCCCTAATTAATTTAATGGACATTTGAATGTTGTCAGGCAGGAAAAATTTTACTCTGTCCTTCTAAGTTCTTCTGGCTGTTCTAAGAGTTAAAATGACTTGAGACAGATTAACAGGAGAAAATCAAAACAAAAATTTAATAACATATATACATGGGAGACGTCCCAGAAAACTGGATAACTCACCAAAATGGCTGAAACTCTCATCTGTGGTACGCGGGCCTCTCACTGCTGTGGCCTCTCCCATTGCAGAGCACAGGCTCCGGATGCGCAGGCTCAGCGGCCATGGCTCAGGGGCCCAGCCACTCCGCAGCATGTGGGATCTTCCCGGACCGGGGCACGAACCCATGTTCCCTGCATTGGTAGGCGGACCCTCAACCACTGCACCACCAGGGAAGCCTTGAAATGCTCATCTTAAATACCATCTTCAACTATAGACAAAGAAGGATGTTGGGGGTAGTGGTTTGGGTCTTTGATGCTGAGGAAGGCAATTGACATGGAGATGAGAAAGCAAATGTTTGGTAAACAAATTTTGCTGGGGCAAGCAGGGAGGATGGGACACAGAGTGGACTCTGATCTCTAGGCCCTGCTGAGTTTCCTCCACCTCACCAAGCTTATATTCTTTGAAAATATCTCTGGTGATAGCTCTATTCTGGGAATAGGCCCTTCATCTAAATGCTTTTAGGCAGTTAAGGGGGAAGGAACAAGAAAAATTTCCTGATCTTTCTGTTTCTTAGAAATAACCAGCCCAAATTAATCCTCATGTCAAAAAGATAAGTTTTGGGGTGGCAAATTTTGCTACCCTACAATGTGGCATGATACGTTTGACAGACTGACACACAGACAGACATAAAACTGCTCACAATTGACAGAAAATTTTAAAATCAGATTCTTAAACTGTGCATAGGAAATGCAACTCTAGTAGACTTGGTCTAAAAAATAAGGTTAAATCTGAGACCTGAGCACAAATCTGCTTGGAAACTATTGTAGCACAGGACACTTTACTCAAATACATTTGAGAATTTCATCTTTGCTTAGTGTATAACTATAAAATCACCAGCTGACTTTGCAAGTCCATCAGGAGTATGTGCTTAATTCACTTTCTCATACATCTGTCCCATCTTTCAGTTACATCTTCAGTCATATAGACCACAACCTGGATTTCCCTACCTTAGACCATATTGCTCTCTCTGCCAAAAAAAGTCTTCTCTTCACCCTCTGCATCTAGAGTCTACCAGACTTTACTTATTTCATAGACTTGGTCATTAATTACAGTTATTAGTTTGTCTTTTCTTTTCCTCTAGATCAGAAGTCAGCAAACTTTTTCTGTAAAGGGCCAGAGTAGTGTTGCTGAAACCTGACCTCTGTCACACTAAACTGAATCTTGGAGACAGAGTTTGGGGTGAAGTAGCAAAGAATAGCTTTATTGCTTTGCCAGGTGAAGCAGGCCACAGTAAGCTAATGCCCTGAAAACTATGTGTCCCAACCCATGGGGGCTTGTGAGGAGTTTTATAGTAATGGTTCAAGGGAGGCAGGGTTGCTGATAAGGATCAGGGTGCATGCAGGGCTTGCATTCCTACAATCCAGGGATCATCTGGTATCACCGTGGTCTTGTGATGGGCTTCTGTGGTTCTTGAAGTTATCAAACTGTGACCTTTTCTCTGGAATGAAGAATGCTTCATCAAGTAGTTAACATCTTCCATTTGGTGAGGGTTTTAGTTCTGCAGAAGAGCTCAAAGATATTGTTATGTACATCCCTTGAGGAGGTAACAGGACCCTGCCCCAAAGCTGCACTATCATTTCTTGACTGCTCCTCCCTTGTCTCCCAATCCTCTCCCTTCCCTGGTTAACAACTGTTTGAACCTGCCCTTTGGAACTAGGGATGGTCATGGAACCTGAATGAAGCTTATTTCCTACAAACAAGAAACAGGGGAGGCAGAAAGGCTTTTGTGTCCAGGAGCCCCACAGGGTCCTGCTCAGTTTCAGTAGGTTTTATATATAACAAAAGAGAAACCAAATTCCCCAAAAATTTCAATTGATGATATTCAAACCATCAAATGTAATAATAATGAGTACAATGTTTTATGTAATAGAGGACTACTAATGAAATGAATGGTCTTGTATATCTGATCTCAGAAAATGTCTTTTCACACAGATAGGTACTGCCCAATACTGATATCAATCCACAAGCATATAGATTTAACTCAACGTATCTATCCTTGGAAGGCATGTGAAGAGCTCTATTAGATTCTTTTCTTCATATCTGCCATTTAGCATGCCATTACATTGAAGATTAATCATTTCTAATTGACAGATAAAAGCTCCTCAATTCCATATTTATTGCAACCTATTGAAAATATGAGTTTGTGCACAAATGGAAATTCTGCTTCTTGTTTTAACTTCTACAGGGCTGGAGTGTATAAAGTAACTTACCATTACTTGTGACTCAAACAATTTTAGTTGTCATCAGAGTGACTTTACTGCAGTATAAATTTTGCATATAAGCACTCTTTTACCTTACAATTTTAGGTTGATTTATCAAACGGTATCAAGTTTTCAACAAAAACTAATTGCCAGAGTGATTCAGCATTCAATAATAGTGGTCAAGGGTACTTCTCATTCAGCAAAATTTCCGTCTTGGCTCTGAGCTCAAAAATAAACCTTTGCCACTTATAAGCCATCCAACTGCTTGTATGGTAAGGCAAGTCAGGATATTCAACTTGCAATTTTGACAAAAGTTCACAGAATGACAATGGTTCCATTAGCAATAGCAAATGAAGTTCACTATTGACACTCCTAGTTCAATAACACATGATAGACTCAAATATTTTGCACAAAGTACCTGCTGATGTATAATACAGTAAACAGCCATAGGTTTTGAACACCTTATGTTTTCCAAAGCATTGTATATTTGTCCAGCTAAACTTTTTTTCTGTGCAACATATATTTCACTCACCATTAGTTGTAACACACCTTAACAGATCCCACATCAGGTTTTACTGAATTAGTGTTTTGTCAAATTCTTTGAAAATATTCTTACCTGTTCTGTTCCACACAGACAATTCATTCATAGAGGCTAATTTTTCAGTCTCTTCAAACTTGGTATTGCTTCCTCAAGCAAGTAACAGCAATTAAGCATTGTTGGTAACATCTGTTAACTCACAAAGGAAAAACACTCCATACCATTTTCCCTTTTTTTTAAAAAAATTACCGTTGCTGTTGCTCTCAATGTCCTCAACTTTTTGAGTAACTGTACTTGGTGAAACGCTAATAGTCTTAAGTTTGTTTTCTCTAGATGTATTTCTTTGCTTGCTGTAAGCAAACCCTGTTTAATAACTCACCATCAGTGAGTAGTTCTCTCTGCTTGGCTAACAAATTAGCTTTTCAGAAACTTACTTTTGTCACTCATTTTCATTTATTTTTGTGATGAAATTCTGCTATGATGAGACCTTTCATTTTAATTTTCGAATTCTTCTAACTGTTGCTTTCCTGTGAGTTGGAATATTGTGATGAGTGCTTAGTCTGTAATATTAACGTGTATTGCATTCTTTTTGTCACAGGTATAGTGTCATTGCAGAATAAACACAATTTGCCATTTAAATGATAACAAAATAATTCTTGCTCAACTGGGCCTTAAAAATGTGATGTTCCACATCTGACTGTCTCTCTTTTTTTAAAAAATTTTATTTTATTATTTTATTTTTTGCTGCATTGGGTCTACGCTGCTGTGCGAGGACTTTCTCTAGTTGCGGCAAGCATGGGCTACTCTTTGTTGCAGTGCATGGGCTTCTCACTGCGGTAACTTCTCCTGCTGCAGGGCACGGGCTCTAGGCGCGCGGGCTTCAGTAGTTGTGGCATGCGGGCTCCAGAGCGCAGGCTCAGCAGCTGTGGCACATGGATCCAGGTGCTCTGCAGCACGTGGGATCCTCCCGGACCAGGGATTGAACCCGTGTCCCCTGCATTGGCAGGTGGATTCTTAACCACTGCTCCACCAGGGAAGCCCTAACTGTCTCTTCTTCTTTTTTTTTTTTTTTTTTTTTTGCGGTACGCGGGCCTCTCACTGCTGTGGCCTCTCCCGTTGCGGAGCACAGGCTCCGGGCGTGCAGGCTCAGCAGCCATGGCTCACGGGCCCAGCCGCTCCGCGGCATGTGGGATCTTCCCGGACCGGGGCACGAACCCGTGTCCCCTGCATCGGCAGGCGGACTCTCACCCACTGTGCCACCAGGGAAGCCCCTCTTCTTTTCTTGATTTGACATAATGGGCATGCAGGAATAATAAAAATATAAAAAATAAACTGTCATGGTAAGGCAATAGGAATGGGGCACTTAGAACTGTGTGGGAGGAAAAATAATTTTTCCTCCACCCTTTCAGATTCTTGGCTGAGACCCTCCCCCCAACCTCATAATAAAAGACAGATTAACAGGAGAAAAACAAACAAGTTTAATACCATGTATCCCTCCTGTATATGTGAGAGATACCCAGGAAATCTGAGTAACTATCTGAAATTGCCCAAGCCATCACCTTAAATACCATCTTCAGATAAAGGCAAAAGAAGATGTTGGGGGCAGGGGAGCCAGTTATGGGAGGCTATGAGGAAAAGCACAATAATCAAGGGTAAGATTGTTGTGCAGATTTAAGTCTGTTGCCTACTTCACTGAAAAATGTTTTAGAGATTTAGTCATCCTTCACTTCCTGGTACAGAGAGGGAGACACACTTACAAATGGAGATTTCCCTTATAAATGTAAATATCCTTTACAAAAGGGTAACTTTTCTTGGTTTTCAGAGCTTTTCTTATGTCTGCTGTTTCATAAAAATAATCAGCCTAAAATAATCCTTATGCCAGAAATATTTTGGGGTGGCAAATATGCTCTCCTTCAAAACCCTGTCAAGTAATAATTACATAACTCTAATTGGTAGTACACCAAACATCAGTATGAAGTCTTGAGAGTGTGACATAAGGTCTCTGTCACTGTTACTCTGTTCTGCTATTATAGCCCATGAGATTCCAACAGTCACTGAACTTGGTTTTCTTAGCTTCCTTGAAAAATTTCTCCCTTGGCTAGATAAAAGGATAACTTTTTAACCAAACCCTTTCCCCCATATACTAAAATCACATACATAGAAATGTGTAGAGTATACATTCAATATTTTTTAAAACAGAGAATATACTCTCTGTCCTGAAGAAAATAAAATGGATATAGACATCATCTTTTCAAAATCTTGATAATTATTCTGGGTTGGTATGCTAGTATCTCTATATTGGTTCATAAGCTTTTTGGCATTTATAACAACTGTTAAATATCTTTATATGATAGATAGCAAATTTGTGATGTGGTGGCATGCACAGGATAGATTTTAATTTCAGACACTGTAAATTTGCAAATACAAGCTGTTGAAGCCATTGAGTTGTAAAAGTATTGGACTGAAAGTCTCTCCAACTTAAATTTCAGCCATTTAAATGTTTTAAACTGCCCTCCACAATTGCACTCAAATGTTTAATGGAACTCTTAAATGTAACACTGGGTTATAAGCTCCATCGGAAAAGGAATTTCTTTTTTTTTTTTTTTGTCTCTTGTTTATTCCCAGTACCTAGAGGTGTGCCTATCACATTGTAAGTCCTCAATAACTACAATGTCTAGAAAGAGATATTTACCCAGGCACTATTTTACTTACCTGTGTTTGATGCATGTGTGCATTGTACTATGTTTTCCACATTTAACAAACAAAAATACTTCTATTTTGTTCCCCTTGTAAAGCCAATGAAGGAGGTTATACGATCTCGCACACCCATGAAAGAGACAACTACTGTGGAGATCTGGACTCATCCCCAACCACAGGTATGAAAGGAAACACTTGATATTTCCCTTTACTTGATTTTTATGAATGTATAAAAACCATTCTTTTTTAAATTTTTTTTATTTTTTAACATTTTTATTGGAATATAATTGCTTTACAATGGTGTGTTAGTTTCTGCTTTATAACAAAGTGAATCAGTTATACATATACATATGCTCCCACACCTCTTCCCTCTTGCATCTCCCTCCCTCCCACCCTCCATATCCCACCTCTCTAGGTGGTCCCAAACCACCGAGCTCATCTCCCTGTGCTATGTGGCTGCTTCCCACTAGCTATCTATTTTACGTTTGGTAGTGTATATATGTCCATGCTACTCTCTCACTTTGTCCCAGCTTACTCTTCCCCCTCCCCATATGCTCAAGTCCATTCTCTAGTAGGTCTGTGTCTTTATTCCCATGTTACCCCTAGGTTCTTCATGACCTTTTTTTCTTTTCCTTAGATTCCATATATATGTGTTAGCATACGGTATTTGTTTTTCTCTTTCTGAATTATATCACTCAGTATGACAGACTCTAGGTCAATCCACCTCACTACAAATATCTCAATTTCATTTCTTTTTATGGCTGAGTAATATTCCATTGTATATATGTGCCACATCTTCTTTATCCATTCATCCGATGAAGGGCACTAAGGTTGCTTCCATGTCCTGGTTATTGTAAATAGAGCTGCAATGAACATTTTGGTACATGACTCTTTTTGAATTATGGTTTTCTCAGGGTATATGCCCAGTAGTGGGATTGCTGGGTCGTATGGTAGTTCTATTTTTAGTTTTTTTAAGGAACGTCCATACTCTTCTCCATAGTGGCTATATCAATTTACATTCCCACCAACAGTGCAAGAGTGTTCCCTTTTCTTCACACCCTCTCCAGCATTTATTGTTTCTAGATTTTTTGATGATGGCCAATCTGACCAGTGTGAGATGATATCTCATTATAGTTTTGATTTGCATTTCTCTAATGATTAATGATGTTGAGCATTCTTTCATTTCTTTGTTGGCAATCTGTATATCTTCATTGGAGAAATGTCTATTTAGGTCTTCTGCCCATTTTTGGATTGGGTTGTTTGTTTTTTCGCTATTGAACTGCATGAGCTGCTTGTAAATCTTGGAGATTAATCATTTTTTGCTTCAAATGCAAAATATTTTCTCCCATTCTGAGGGTTTTCTTTTGGTCTTGTTTATGGTTTCCTTTACTGTGCAAAAGTTTTGACGTTTCATTAGGTCCCATTTGTTTATTTTTGTTTTTATTTCCATTTCTCTAGGAGGTGGGTCAAAAAGGATCTTGCTGTAATTTATGTCATAGAGTGTTCTGCCTATGTTTTCCTCTAAGAGTTTGATAGTTTCTGGCCTTACAGTTAGGTCTTTAATCCATTCTGAGTTTATTTTTGTGTATGATGTTAGGGAGTGTTCTAAGTTCATACTTTTACATGTACCTGTCCAGTTTTCCCAGCACCACTTATCGAAGAGGCTGTCTTTTCTCCACTGTATATTCTTGCCTCCTTTATCAAAGATAAGGTGACCTGATATATGTGCGTGGATATCTCTCTGGGCTTTCTATCCTGTTCCATTGATCTATCTTTCTGTTTTTGTGCCAGTACAATACTGTCTTGATTAATGTAGCTTTGTAGTATAGTCTGAAGTCAGGGAGCCTGCTTCCTCCAGCTCCACTTTTCGTTCTCAAGATTGCTTTGGCTATTCGGGGTCTTTTGTGTTTCCATACAAATTGTGAATTTTTTTGTTCTAGTTCTGTGAAAAATGCCAGTGCTAGTTTGATAGAGATTGCATTGAATCTGTAGATTGCTTTGGGTAGTAGAGTCATTTTCACAATGTTGATTCTTCCAATCCAAGAACATGGTATATCTCTCCATCTATTTGTATCATCTTTAATTTCTTTCATCAGTGTCTTATAATTTTCTGCATACAGGTCTTTTGTCTCCTTACGTAGGTTTATTCCTAGATATTTTATTCTTTTTGTTGCAATGGTAAATGGGAGTGTTTCCTTAATTTCACTTTCAGATTTTTCATCATTAGTGTATAGGAATGCAAGAGATTTCTGTGCATTAATTTTGTATCCTGCTACTTTATCAAATTCATTCATTAGCTCTAGTAGTTTTCTGGTAGCATATTTATGATTCTCTATGTATAGTATCATGTCATCTGCAAACAGTGATAGCTTTACTTTTTCTTTTCTGATTTGGATTTGTTTTATTTCTTTTTCTTCTCTGATTGCTGTAGTTAAAACTTCCAAAACTATGTTGAATAATAGTGGTGAGAGTAGGCAACCTTGTCTCATTCCTGATCTTAGTGGAAATGGTTTCAGTTTTTCACCATTGAGGACGAAGTTGGCTGTGGGTTTGTCATATATGGCCTTTATTATGTTGAGGAAAGTTTTTCTATGCCTACTTTCTGCAGGGTTTTATCGTAAATGGGTGCTGAATTTTGTCGAAAGCTTTCCCCTCCTCTATTGAGATGATCATATGGTTTTTCTCTTTCAATTTGTTAATATGGTGTATCATGTTGATTGATTTGCGTATATTGAAGAATCCTTGCATTCCTGGGATAAACCCCACTTGATCATGGTGTATGATCCTTTTAATGTGCTGTTGGATTATGTTTGCTAGTATTTTGTTGAGGATTTTTGCATCTATGTTCATCAGTGATATTGGCCTGTAGTTTTCTTTCTTTGTGACATCTTAGTCTGGTTTAGGTATCAGGTGATGGTGGCCTCATAGAATGAGTTTGGGAGTGTTCCTCCCTCTGCTATATTTTGGAAGAGTTAAAAAACATTCTTAAGATGTATTTCTCAATATGTATTCCATGAAGTTTCTTTAGGTGATTTTATGCTTGACTCTAGTGTGAAAATATGACAGTAAATACGTATTTCTTCCTAGTGTAGTTTGATAATAATATTGGAGGTAGTTTATTTTTTGCATAAGGTAAAAGTATTCTTCAAAATGCCTCTTCTAAATGGTTATCTATTCCACTGATGTTTGTCTAATCATGAGGTCGTGGAGTGAAAAAAAATTGAGAACTGCTGTTTTACAATATGACTTAAATTTAAGGTTTAGCATAATATAGGACAATTTGATTTTACGCTAATCAGGCAAATTTTAGTAAGACCTCCCTGAAAGAAACCAGTTTGAATTTTAAAGGAAATTATGTTATAAAGTATTCTTAAAGAATCCACTTTTTCTCATTTCAATCAGGACAGCTCAAAATGTGACTAACAAATCCAACCTAATTTGTTTTCTTCAGAGGCCATAAGGGGAATTTAAAAATGAAGTGAGGAGACCAATCTAAACATTTGTTGGCCATTTATTATTCTGTGGCTGGTTTACTTACTGTTTTCCATAACATAGAGGTCCTGAATTTGACCCCTTGGGTGCCACGTTAATAACCAGAAATTATCGGCTATCCAGTTATTTTCAAATGTCATTTATTTGTTACAAAGGATATAAATTTTAAAAATGTAGATACATAAATGCATGTCTAGAGTATTAGAAAAACAACCCAAATGGAGTGAGAAGAGAATCACATTGCTTATCCTTTGTTATTTGACGAGTGCTTCTGAAATTCATGGAAATCATGTGTTCTATAATAATAACATCCTACAATATTTTACAGTGTTAATTTATGCTCTTTAGGAAGAGTTACATAATTAATACATGCCCTGTGGAAAGAAATGGTTAATTAAATAAAGGTTCATTGCAACCCAGGAGCTGTCCAAATTGTGACTAGCTTTAAATTACTCAAGTCCGAATTCACGAAGTTTTGCCAAATTTCAAACTGACTTTCCGGTCTTGCACCTCTGATTCAGTCTCAAGAAAATTGGTGAGGATTTAGAATACACGATGATAGAATCCACATCTATATCCTTGATTAAGAGGCTATACAGTCTTCAGAATAGCTGTTTTGAGGAAAAGTACACAACTTTAAAATGTGTACTTTAAGGTCCAAAGATTTGAACTACTAATGTGACAAGAGATAGGACTAGGATAAATAGTTAGATGACAGATGAAATTAGACATTGTTATAGCACTGTTCCTCTATGAATAAGACATTGCTCTATGAGCAATATTTTTTACCTAGCCAGTTACTCCTGGTTGTATTCTACTAAAAGGAGTACAATATAAGTAATTCTACTAATTTCTTGCTGATTACTGATTCTCTTGTTTGTTTACGAACTTAAAATCTTGTTGGAGACACAATTATTTCTTTTTTAAAAACATTTTTATTGGAGTATAATTGCTTTACAATGTTGTGTTAGTTTCTGCTGTATAACAAAGTGGATCAGCTATATGTATACATATATCCCCATATCCCCTCCCTCTTGCGTCTCCCTCCCACCCTCCCTGCCCCACCCCTCTAGGTGGTCACAAAGCACTGAACTGGTTTCCCTGTAGTGGGTTCATTTTGCTTGAGGTTCTTTTATTAGGTAAATCTTTTAGATATCTGAGAGCCTTGATTGTCCTTACTGCCTGAGACTTCAATTGAAATTTAAGATGTGTCATAGAGTGGTGGATTGCACTGCATAGAATTATCATGAATATGATACAGATAGGGACTTTCCAACCTTGTTTTTGGTAAACATTGTGCTTGCCTCTGAAAAATTTAAAGAAAATATGTGTTTTATGAATAAGCTTTTATGGTTCCTTATATTTAGCAAGATATTCAATACTCATTTGTTGGATTTCGAAAGCAACAATCTAAAAATAGAAACTACTGAAACTAGAGTGTAACCTGACAATTAAATTATTTCTATTCCTCCATTGAAATCTTTAAACTCTTTGATTATCCCTCCCTCTACCATTCAGATGACAATTAAAGTCATGATACAGATGGTGACTTGGAGGGTTTATTTCTTTTAAATGAGCAAATACTACAATGGTGTCCCATAAAGCAGAATGGTTCTTAGCTGTAAAAGCCAACTGTTCAACTAATTAAAGTAACTTGTGAACCATGAAATAGGTCAACTTATTCTTTGACCAAAGAAAATCAAAATGAAAGTGTCCATTTCCTTACAAGAAATACCCTTGTAAGTCCATTTCCTTTAGCGGTTTTCTTAGAATCTTTAGAAAATATGTGTACAACTGGGGTGCATGTCTTGAAGTTCCAAGTTAGATTTTTTAAAATTAACGTGATTTTTAAATAACATTGGAAAAGGAATCAAATCACGCATAGCAGCTTTTCAATGTGAGGTGGACAGCAATGGGGTCATAAACATTCACTGTAGTTAACCTCCTAGCATCTGTGTAGTATTAGGGGAAATAGAGAGCTACTCGGAAATGGCTGTTGACCAGCTTTTCATATGCTGTTTACATATGCCAGTTCATGTGAAATTCTTATTTTTTGGTAATGCAGCATTCTATAATAACTCGATCTTTTCCCCTTGCATAATAAATTCTCCGCCCCCAATCACCTTCCCTGCCTTTGATTCTTAGTAATTACAATGCTCTGTATGCTAGCAAGTCTAAAACTGAATAACATTCTGTCAAAAACTTGAAACAAAATAAAACTAGTATATCTGGGGGGAGTCTTTCTGTGACTTTCTATGACTTTCAATTACAATGGCCTTGTTTGTGAAACAATTCTGAAGACAGTCTGATTATGAATATAGACATTAACTTGGCTGCCACTGTACTTCATTAAATCCAGATGTATTGTGATCATGACTTATATTCATTGAGAAATAAATAGCTTAGAACAGTAGTATCAGGCAACTGCTATAGAATATATGAGTGGAGAATGGACCCACTGCTTGACATTAACTCCCCAAACCTTAACATCCACAGCTAGTGACTTATGTCTCCTACAAAGAACACAGTTCACCTCTGGCACAGAAAGTAAATGAAATAGTGCAAACACTATGAAGGGATACAAGAGAAATAAGAAATGTAGAGCAAATTTTTACTTTGGAAAGATGACAGAAGTCATATGTGGCAATGGAATTTATTTCTTTTATTTAACAAAACCTATATAAACTTACTACATATCAGGTGGTCTTTTAAGCAATTAAAACATTAACTCATTGAATTCTTATTACAAACTTATAACTATTATTAAACCTATTATTGTTATCATTAACCCTATTTTGTAGATGAGGAAGTTGGGGCACCAAGAGATGATGGCAAGTACCAAAGACAGGATGCAGACTCCCTGGGTCTGGCTCTAAAGCTCATCTTTGTAACAACTGCTTAATAATTTCTCACCACGAATGAACAGCAATAATGGAAGGTGGTCCCTGGGACAAGAAATATTTTAAAAGGAGTCTCTTTCTAGTGTTAAACTAACATAATTTTCTATTCAGCTAGAACACCTGCTTGTATTTGCGTATGATAAAGGAAGATGACCTTGTTATGATGCTGGAATGAAAATAAAAGAACAATAAGACGTGTGGATCATAAAGAATATGAGGTTTAAAAGTAATCAGAAAAATGCAATTTGTAGACATATTAAATACAATGATAATCCTTAATGAAAATCTTTCTGCAGGATGAGAAATGCTAATTAACAGTAATAGAATGTGTGAGAATTCCCGTGGTTTTAAAGAATTACCTTGTAATCTTGGAATAGTGGCTAACAGGATCACTAATTCGATATGTTAACAGTAAAGTCATTTGATGAAGGAATTGCTACACTAATCTTATATTTTACCACAGCATGGTTAGGAAATCCACAGGGCTTTCTTTGGCAAATCAGTTTTCGTAAAGTAAAACCAGCTCTTACAGTTCCTTCCTATTCTAAATGGCCTACAACTACTGATAGAATAAGCTGCACGGTATTATTGTTTTTTTGTTTTGAAATAGAACTCCAAAGGAAAGTTTAGATGTTCACGATAAGGGTCAACACTAGTGTCTTTGCTTCTCTTGCAAGGAAAAAAAAAAAGATAATTCAAGAAAACTGCCTTCCTAGACTGTGAATAATTAAATCATGAAATGTTAGACTACACTTAGGCAGCATTTTGTTTTGATTTCAATATGTGTCTACTCAGTGGGGCCACTTGTAATGTTTCTTCATTAGCAGCAAAAGTATCTTGAAAAAAATTCATTGGGGTCATGAAACCACAAAACATTTTCCAAGGTGCACATACCATTAACTTCCGTTAGTTGCCAGCCTCGGTTTCACATCAGATGATATTTTTGATAATGCTTTTAAGATATACACTTATTTAAAAAATTTTTTTTGAACTACACACTTCATAATTCATGTTTTCCTCAAAGATCAAAGCACTTATCTTTTGGCTGGAAATTCAAGATGTGTTTTTTTTCTTGTTATGATTTCTTCATGTTGTAGAGAAAAGTATATGTTCTGTGAGAATGTAAGCTAATGATCATGCAGGAATCTGAGATCAGAATTTTTCCAAAGCTTAATCTGGGAATTTTTAAGAGTTATTTTCATCTTCTAGGATTATTTTGTGGAAGGCCTTAAAATGCTAAGCCAACTTTAGAGGTAAGTCTTGACACAATAGGAAGCCTCATTTAAAAAGAAATCAACATGCCTTGATGTGACATTATATATAACGTTTATTTTCAGACATATGGAAACTACTCAACATTGTTCTCCGACCAGACTCCTAAGATTTAGCCTTTGTCCTTGACCTTTAGTGGTGTGAGTACTTTACTTTTAGTCATTAATGACTTTTATTTTTAAGTGACTACTAAAAGCATCATGCTAGGTGCTCCACAGTAATTATTTCCTTTTCTTCAGTCTCTACAGCAGTTTTGTTGAGGTGTAGCTATAATATCTGCTTTTCTTAGTTGAGGAAACTGGGGCTCAGAGAGGTGGAATAATGCGCCTAAGTTTGCGCAGCTAGCGAGTGTTAGGGGGATTCAAACTTTAATGTTCTGATTCTAAAGTCCATGATTCTTCCCCAACTGCACACTGCCTCCCATTCTTATTATATTCACAGAGAATGTCTCTTCAGTGAACATGCATCCTACATGTGACCTGACATCCCTCTGATTCCATGGCTTATGTGTGAATCTCAGCAGCATAGCAGATTTGTGCCATGTTCACAGATAAAAGGCTTGTGAGCACCCACAGCAGATGAATACACACTGCAACAGATGGGGACCATTCTTCTGGAGCTCTTAGACTACAAAATATTGGCAACCAGTTTTGAAATGAAATTGCTAACTATGATGTTAATATCCACTTGTTATTAAGCTTTAAAGTAGAAAATAAATATAGACCTTAAATATCATTAGGTACAATAGTAATTCATAGGAATAAAAATAGGTCTCAATTTTCAAAACATAAGGAAGAAATCAAGGATGAACCTACTTTTACTATATTAATCATTTCTTTACATGGAATCTGGATTATGAGTTGTCAGCCTGCACATGAGTCCTCTAGCAATGCCTAGCACACAAGCAAAATAAATTGTATTTGTAATCACAGATGAAACCTTTTTGATGACACTGAAATCAAAGTGCTAAAAGCTCATCACTTGGTTTATCTATTATGTGGGCTCACGAATAAAGCATGTTGGGAATTAAAAGTAGGCCACATGAGGGAGGAATAAACATCAAATTAGGTAGGGCTAGAGTTGGGGGCACCGTTCAGGGTAAGGGTACAATCCTCACAGGAAAACTGTCAGCAAGCAAATTAGAATTCCCAAGGGGAAATATGATAAATTTGGACTAACTTTCAGAAACCAAAGGTCCTGAACTAGTGGGAGGGGTTCTGTAGAAAAGATATTTAAACAGTGCTGATAATCATGGTCAGGCAACCATATTATTGGGTTCTCTTTGTAGTAAGACTCCAGCCAATGGCTCTCCCATTAACTATGTGTGAAGCCTGGGGCCAGTGACAAAGTATTTGAATTTGTTTCCACATCTGTAATATGAGGATATTTATATCATTCTTATAGAATTGCTATGAGAGTTAACACAATATATTCTAAGGCAAGCACCCAATAGATGTTCAATATGCAGATATCCAATTCTTTTTTATTTTTTTCCAATCCCATCTAAAAATTAGAAAGTAAAACAAGAAGCTGGGGAAAATTCCAGGCATATGAGCTGGGCGAGTGAAACTGCCATTAACAAACATGGACATTCAGGTTTCCATGGCCTACCCTAGCACACCACACTCTGCACTTAGGTAGTGAAATGACTGGGCATCTTAAAATACTCCCAGATATCGTGCAGATCATTTCAAGCCCAAGGTAGAGTTGGCATTCACCTCCTACAGTTAAGTGGGCTGACAATCTTCAGAAGTATATATAAAGGAAAAGTAGATAATTGCCAGAGACATCGTATGTCCATGTCTCTTCATTTTGATAGGAGATACCTTAAAGGAAAAAAATTCCAGTTGATTTAATTTTATATATCAGTTTCTCAGATCAGCATGAAATTATATGCTTAAAATACTTCCTTTTGGCTAATCTAAAACTAATATAAGCAAATTAAAGTAAAGAAATTCTCTTGGAGGAAACACTGCTGAGTTTGCTCGGATTCATAGTAACAAGTGCATAAGGTCCCTAAGTTACTTTGATACCTGCTGATATAATCTAGAGCTAAGTTAAAAATTAGTAAAAACAAAAGTAAACTTTATCAAAATCTCATCCATAGGTCTATTCTATGACCTAATCATTAGACCAATTGTTGATTTCCAGCATAAATGTGATGTAAACCATTACCCTCATTACATATATATATATATATATATATATATATATATGTATATTTTAAAGGAATATATAATGACAGGGAGTTCCTTAATGTGATGTGGAAGTATTTCACCTCACGATTTTGGCAGATAACAATATGAATAGTAAATCTGTCATCCCAGGCCTTGTTTGTGTAGAATTCATTCTGTCTCACATGCAACAATGTCAAATTGCTCCATTTAACGTTAGTGCCTGAATGAATGTCAGGGAAACAATGCTAGAGCAATTTAGCAGTTTGCATGCCTCTGACACTAAAGATTTTCCTTTTTGTTTTGTTTGTTTTCTGTTTTCTTTGACTTTGCAGTAGGTAGTCCTTCTCCCCTGCTGTTATTTCCTGCTGCTAATTCCTATTAACATACATTGTAGAACATCCTGACCCCTCTGCAGTTGTCAGCCGTTCTCTATGATATAGAGCTCTTTTTTGTTAACTAAAGTTATTGAAAAATGAGTAGGGCAATAGAAGACTTTGTGCTCATATTGAAACTCTCACCAGGTTTCTACCAAAAATCTTTGATTAGATTTGAGTTACCTTAGAAAGAATTCATCAGTGAGTTTCCAAATATATTTCATCTACATATTCTTTACGATAAGGCTGCAAAAACACATCACCTGAACTACTGCTGTAAAACTCCATCTCCTCTCCCTTCTCCTAGATTTCTCCTATCTGTCTATTCTCGAAGACCTACCATATTTTTCATCCTAAATTCCAATACTGATTGGAAGGTCCATATGGAGGGTCCTACTTTAAAAATCTTCAGATGTCTCCCATTACTTATAGAAAGAAGTTTAGTTACAGTCACAGGTTTCCATGTTTTGGCCCACACTCTCTGGTCTTTCTACACTTTTCTTTCTGGCTCATTGCTCAATGCCTACCTTAAGTTCCAATCAAACTATACTCTTTACTCTTCCTTCAGTTTTCTTATTCTTCCCTACCTATTTATTTGTATCTATTTCTCCCCTTCCAAACAATGCTTCTCCCTTATCTCCTCCTGTGCTTAACCATTCGCATAGTACTCATCTTTTAAGGTGCCACGTGAAATACTTTTCCATCCACCCAACTGGCTATTAGCTCTTCATTCTCTGAGCTCCCATAGCACTGTGTATGTACCTCTCAAGGCTTCTTATCACACACAGAATTACATTTCAAATATTTGTGCCCATGTCTTATTCTCCCATTTCAATGTTAGTTCTTTGAGAGCAGGGATGGTTTTCAACTCATGACTCCATACCTAGTATAGTATCTTGAATTCAGTAATAGTTTTCCGGTGTGAGGCAAAACATTCTTCTCTCCCCTAAGCACTGGTATTCACCTACCCTTTTTTTGAAGAGGCAATATATCATGTTGGATAAGAATTTGCACTTTGGAATCAAGTCTGGGTTTAAATACCAGCATTGCCACTGACTGGTTATGTAATTTTTGCCAAACTATTTAATAGCTCAGAGTTTTATTTTCATCATTTGTCATGACAACACTAATACATCCCTTTTATCAGGAATTGATCTAGTTTATATACATAACCTGTATAAAGTACTTAGTACAATACCTGGCACACAGTAAATATTCAATCAATGTTAATTAAATTATATATTAATATATATTTAATCTTTATATATGTATGTATGTATATATGTGCTTCACCTATTGAACAACAGGTCACAAATCAGTGTTTTATAATGTAATGCAGCTTTGTTTATTTCTTTATCCATTTATTCTCAAAAAGTCCATGCTGCTCTCTCTTTCAACCTGTGTCATCTCACAGCGAGGTTTCCATTTTTGTTTTAAAGTCTCTAAAGAGGAAAATTACTTAGCCTTTAAAATCACTAATTCATTAAACTCTGCCCTTCTTTGGCAAGGGGTCAAATGGTAGGACTTAATAGAACAAGAGACCCAAGAAGCAAAGTTGACTGTTTCACTTTCTATCCATCATCACTGCTGCTCTTCAGAATTCCATCAGTGTTCTTGGTACGTGAGGCTAAATCTGAAACATGATCAAATGAACTCTGCCGCTAGGAGACTTCAATAATTGACATCCTAATTAAAGCTACATTTGAAAAATCAACTATAAGTAATTTGCTCAATACTATCAACTGTTCTCTTAAAATACTCCATAAAATAATTTTGAGGGTGGATTAGTTCTAAAGCATCTGTTCATACGTAAGCTACTTTTACGTTCTGTGTATTTACAATAATGGGAAGCTGCTTGCTAGGCATAAGTACTGAAGGTACACAAAGAGAGGATTTAGTGATCTGCCTTGCCTCATTAATGCACATGTTATTTGGACCATGAGAGATAACCGTGAGGACCACTTGGGCCATTGTTTTTCAGTTTTATTGAGATATAACCGACATGTAACTTTGTGTAAGTTTAAGGTGTCCTTCATGTGTAGAAAAAATTGGTTGTAAGGGAGCGTCTCAAGTGTTCTGATGCAAGGAATAAGAATGGCAACACCTCTGCATCCCAGCCCCTAACCTCCCTCCCCTATTGACCATAGGACAATGTGAAGAAGTATCTAATCGAGGTATGTTTAGAGTTAAGGCAAGATGAATATTCAGTCACATGTCTGTGCTGACTCTTCTTTGAGGCAGTCGTGCTTATTTCAGCTTATGATACTTGAAGGCAACACTGAGGTTACTTGACCAGCATAGCATGCCTTCTCACTGATGCCCTAAGGAGATGGTAGTAGAGAATGTTTATGGGAAAAGGAGGATAAAAAGTATTGCAGACTTTTTGATCCTTGGAAGTGTTTAATACATGTATTTATACAAGAAAATAATTAAATGAACAACAACTCCAGCAACCCCTTAAAAGTGGTACTTAATCACAGAACACACTCCCTAGGCATCATTTACCTTTGCTCTGTCTAAAATGGTTATGTCTTGGCTACTCAAGTGTGCTCTGAGAATTCTGTGGGTGTTCTCCACCAACACAATTGCCCTTCCTCTTCTCCGTTGCATCACCTCTGAGAGTTTGGCATTGTTGTCAATACGTAGCATAGAAACATATTGGGCTTCTGTTGATATTTTTTCTATTACAACAACTTTTAAAGCTCTGTTGTTAGTTTGAAAGGGAGTTTTACAACATGTCAAATGCAAAGTTTTTCTTTTAATATTCTAATAAAAACGTCTTTGAGAGTTAGCTCTTCTGAGGCAATATAATTTACACCTGTACAAAATGCATTTTGCTCTAAATGAAGGTAAATAAATTATTTGTGCCATATGTCCCATTCTCTCTGCTTGGTCTAATATTTTCCAAAGTAAGCCATTCGTACTATTTCTTTCTTGCTTTATTGTCACTTAACACAATAATTCAAAAAAACATTTATTGAGTATTTAGTTTGTGCTAAGTCATGAGGCAAATACTGGAAATAAAACCATGAAAAAGAAAAAAGAAAAATAATACAGGCCCTGTCTTCCAATAGCCTACAGCCTAGTAAGAAAAAATGTGCTAACCACTAATTATAAAATAAAATAGAAATAAATAGGTGATAAATACTTGAATAAGTAACAATACTATGATCATGGAAAAATGATTGCATTCGACTGGGAGTGGAAATCAGGAATGATTTCTGGTTGGAACTGGAATTCAAAGAGTAGGATAATAAGAGTACAATTAGGATCAATAACACATTTGTTAATTTTTTTTTAAAGCACAGTGACTTGTATTCAGCAGACCCTTATCAGCAGTAATAGTTATTATATCACAACCTCACATAGGTAGTAAGTGGTAGAGTTGGAAACCAGATCTCCTGTTTTACATAATAGTTTCTTTCTACAATATTTTTCTCTTCCTGAAGATAGCATGCCCTGATTAACAGAGTTGCCTCAATATCAACAGAAAAAATTTTAATTTGAATTGGATCAATTTTAGGTTCAACTGGATTACCTTGAGAACTTCCGTTTGGGGGAAAGAGTACATGAGGGAAACAGATTAAAGATCAAAAGTCATTTTTGATTGTCAGGAACTGAAAGGTTAGTTGAAACCCAAATGCAGAAGAACTCCAAATAACATTTTGGGAATATTAAGCACACATACACCCTTGTGTCATTTATAATTTTTTTTTTCTTTTTGCAGTACGTGGGCCTCTCATTGCTGTGGCCTCTCCCGCTGCGGAGCACAGGCTCCGGACGCACAGGCTCAGCGGCCATGGCCCACGGGCCTAGCCGCTCCGCGGCATGTGGGATCTTCCCGGACCGGGGCACGAACCCGTATCCCCTGCATTGGCAGGTGGACTCTCTACCACTGCGCCACCAGGGAAGCCCTATAATATTTTGATTCTGAGCTTTTATCATGGAAGCACATAAAAACTTAAAGAGATAAAGATGCCAAAACAGGTGAACTCTCAAGTGGCCTGTATTTAAAAATTTTAATCCTTAGAAGAAATTTTTGAAGCAGACAGGAAATGCCCCCAGTTAATCTATACTGTAAGTATAATTTAAGAGCACATTCAGTTTTAATAGTGAATAAAGTATACATTCTGAGCATCAGCAAGTTTGCAAGTGACTGTATATATTATTGTCTTTTCTCTCATACACACTGACCCACATATAACATCAACTTCCCTCCAAGGAGTGCACTTAGAACTTCTGCATTTGAATTTTACTCCTTGGCTTTTCCCCAGCTTTCCTCTGTTTCTTTTATTTAATTGCCAAATGTAACACCTGATCCCTGCATTGGTCCTATGAAATATGCTAGTTTTAGCTCCTCTTTCTATTTTTTTTTCCCCCTGGCATTACTTAGTATGTCAAGATCTATAAACTTGATGCAATTTCAATAAATTACAGTCATTTGTATTCACTCAAGTTTATTTTCTGTTCAGAAATATATTCTCTAAGATAATGTGACAATGCTCCTGGTTATGCCTAATAATCCTAATGCTGCTGGGCTTCCTGGCATATATTATTTTATTTTTAATTTTTAATAAATGAACCTGTGTCTTTTGTTCATTGAAATAAAATCCCCTTGTGATTGTTAGGCTGTTTTATATCCTTCTGAACATGACTTGAAGGTTGCACACTGTATTTTTAAGATGAAATGCCACCAAAACTTAAATAATATTACCGTGGACCTTTAAAAATCAAATCTATAATTCAAATTGTTGTATTTCTGAGTTTCTGTACTCCTTGGGGAGAGAAACTAATGTGTTAGTGGGGGGCGGGGCGTTAATGATTCAGATCATGACAGCTTCACATTTACTTTTCTACTTTCGTAGACGCTGTAGTGTAGACACTATTAAGATACAGTAACAGCCTATAGAAAGATTCTGCTAATCATTACAATTCAGACAATGAAACAAGCATATTCCTATAACAATGAACATGGAGAGCATTGCTCTATCAAAGAATGAAAAATAGATGTATATACTTTATAAAAAGATTGTGTCCTTGAAAGTGAATCATGTAAGTAAGCAGTTATAACAAGACAGTAAAAATTATTCCATAATAAAATAAAATAGAAATTGACTGAAAAGAGACATGAAAAGCTATGTTATACCTGCTACTGAAAAATTATCAATTTATTTACCTTCCCATTTTGATGTTCTCAGTGTTTAAGAGAATGTAGCCTTACCAACCTACAGCCAAAACATGTTGATCTAGATTTTTATTTTCTGGTGTCTGCTGGCTAGTTGGACATTGAAGCTTGTGTTAAAAAATCTAACATATTGTTTTCCATTACCCTGTAAACTCAAGCAATAAATGTGTATTGATTAACTGAATGATCTACTGACCTCAAGGAAGTGAAAGATGTTTTTCATGTTCCCTAACAGATACTTAGAAAATACTAAAAATCCTGGCAAGACAGAGAAAATGGGTGTTTAAATTTTGGGGTTCATGCAATATATAAGAAAATGAAATACTCATTATTTATTTGATGTACTGTTACTATTTATTGGTACTAGTCTTATAATGATATAGGGGCATATAATAGGCAGCAAACATGTTTTGTCACCTCTGGTACTCCTTTTACATATTGTTAAATTCCTGTGATTCATGCTATAGAAAGGGGAAAAGAAGTTTGTTAAGTGAATATGTATTGGATTTAAAGAAATTTACTGTAGAGATACTACAATTTGATTTGTGCAAAGAGCATTTAAATAATCTGTACTTAATCTAAAAATCTTGAGGTTGAACTGTTTTTTAAAGGAGAGGCTACCAGATATGTACTAACTGGGCTCAGTGATAGACTAAATAATGATACATTCAGAAGACAACAGTAACTGAAGAAGTAATTTATGTTGTCCCAATGGGAGGGACTAAGAATAGACTTTTCTTTTAGTGGATCTCTCCTTCCTTTATTTTTTATTGAGATCAAGCTATTTAATAGATAAAAAAAGTAAACTTGGACTTTTCTGCTAGAGGCACAGAACTTCAAGCAACAATATAAAAGTAATAGCAGTAGACATAGAATCTAAGAAATCTACATGAATTCAAACATTTTATATCTAGACCATGTTTGGACACTCCCATAACTGGCACTGCTATTCAATCATTTGACATCTTAAACAATGACTAAGAAATTTGAGGACCTGATTTTTTCTTTGGGACTTCAGTTCATCAGCCTTGGTACATACAGTCAGCTAATTTGTGCATACTAAGTCTTAGATCAAGTAACTTTGAAGCTTAAGTATGAAACAAGGATTTAGCAGAAAGGACTTCCATTGGTTTCTCTTTCCTCCTTTACTAAACATGTCAAAATGAGAAGGTAATGGTTTAAGTCACACTCAAATGGGGGATTCAGAGGCTGCTTTGAAACTGCCGAAAGAAAATGATCCAGGCAGGGAGACTGCAGGGTATCTCTAAGGTCTGCCCCTGTGAATCTATTTATATTCAAATTTGAAAGCAGAAATTCTGCATTTACTCCCTCTCCACTGAATTCAGTTTCACTTTGGGGAGACCATAAAGCATACTTCATGCTTAAAAAACATGGGCTTTGTAAACAGGCACACTGAAGTTTGAATCTTGTCTTTGCTAGTTACACAGCAATGGACAAACTAGTTAATTTCTCTAAGTCTCGGTTTTCTCATCTGTAAAATGGAGATGATAATAGCATACCTGCTGCATAGGGCTAGAAGGATCAAATTCAACAATGCATATAAAACAATTGGGCCAGTGATAGTCAAAGCTCTAAAACAGCAGCTGTTGGGACTTCCCTGGTGGCGCAGTGGTTAAGTATCCACCTGCCAATACAGGGGACACAGGTTCGAGCCCTGGTCCGGGAAGATCCCACATGCCGCGGAGCAACAAAGCCCATGTGCCACAACTACCGAGTCTGAGCTCTAGAGCCCAAGAGCTACCACTACTGAGCCCGTGTGCCACAACTACAGAAACCCGTGCGCCTAGAGCCCATGCTCCACAACAAGAGAAGCCACCACAATGAGAACCCCACGCAACAAAATGAAGAGTAGCCCCCACTCGCTGCAACTAGAGAAAGCCCGCATGCAGCAACAGACCCAATGCAGCCAAAAATATAAATACATAAATAAATAAAACAGCAGCTGTTACTATTTCTTGAATCTATTTTCTTTTAATTTTTTAACATCTAAAAAGGAATATTATCTGGGCTGCTTGCTCTATTTATCTTCAAGGACTAGTAATAGCCCTTTTTTTTCCCACTGAAAAGTGGTGATTAACACCTTCACTACTTGAGACTTTATCAATCATTACAGAGATCTTGCCCAAAGTGATTCATCAGATTTTCAGGTGTGCATTGTACAGGGTAAAGGATATACAGATATCCAAAGACCACTTCTTTCTTCCAAACCTATGCCTTGGATGGGGATGTTACCGAGCAAGTTTGTGTGCCCATTGCACAGTGAGGCCAAACAAACTGAAATGCCGGAGTTTGGAGCAGAGAAAGGTTTATTGCAGGGCCATGCAAGGAGAATGGGTGACTTGTGCTCAAAAAACCGAAACTCCCCCAAGGGTTTCAACAAAGCATTTATTTTTTTTTTTTTTTGGTGCAAGATCTTTATTCATTTGGGGCAAGTGACTGTGAAGGGAATGAAATGGGGTGAGATGATGAAGGAAATGAGATGATGAATTTATTGCCCCAGCCACCCCCCTGCCCCCAGGTAGCCGAATTCAATAGGGCTGGCTGGTGTTAATGCCTTGTGTAGAGGCTCACGAGTAACGTCATGTGTGTGGTTTGAGAAACTCGTGGGGCACATACAGATAGCATGGCCAAATATTCATTTCACAGAGTGGATGGAGGGAGAAGAAAAGAGACAGAGAGTGCAGGGAGCTCAGCTCAGTGTTCTGTGATGACCTAGATGGGTGGGATGTGGGGGGTGTGGGAGGGAGGTCCAAGAGGGAAGGGATATATGTATGCATATAGCTGATTCACTTCATTGTACAGCAGAAACTAACACAACATAGTAAAGCAATTTTAGTCCAATTAAAAAACAAAAGGAAAAAAAAATCACAAATCTGCTTTAAGTGCTAAAATTGTGCACTGCAGAATTTCGATTCTGTAGGAGCTACAGACTAGTGGGACTGATGTATGCTGTACTACCCAGTAAAGCTTCTTAGAAAAGATGAGATTGGAGCTGGC
This sequence comes from Aethalodelphis obliquidens, assembly GCF_003676395.1. NCBI lineage: Eukaryota > Metazoa > Chordata > Mammalia > Artiodactyla > Delphinidae > Aethalodelphis > Aethalodelphis obliquidens. The sequence goes on from NW_020837998.1 coordinate 5,484,270, forward strand.
CTTCAGAGATGAGTATGATTTGGATAGAAGAAAAAGAAAAAGTAGAATATTCTAGTGAGCTGTAAAGTGGGGAAATTACCAACAGTGTGAGTAAAGTCATAGTAGGGGAAACAAAAATGCCATTTGTGGGGGAAGGAATCAGATCATAAGGACAACATGCAGTAGCCATCAGGCCTCCCCTCGTTTTGCCAAGGCCTCATTTTTCTTCTCAGACAATTCCCAGAGATAACCAAGTGATAGTAATGCTTGGCACAGAAGAGTTTAAATTTATTTTCTTCCCTGCTAAGTGATTCTGAAATATAAATGCTAACACCTAGAGAGTTGCGCTTTCAGCTTACTGTGTAATTCCATAAGGGAGCCATTAATAATGTCAGAATGCATTAACAGCCGAGAGAGGAGAAAAACTCTAGACTTGAAACTTTCATGACAGCACCTGAAATAAATTGTTAGCTTATATCAGAGGAGTGGCTGGGTTGACATAAGTTTTTTCTGGGTATAATTATATCATAGTTTTTCCAATTTTATAATTAAGTCATTAGCCATTCAGGCCACTGACAAGTATAAAATCAGATTTTAATATTTATTCTGGATAAATTGAAATAAAAAAAGAAGGAAGTTGTAAGTTAGCTTACTTATTTCTCAGAGCACGACCTCAGTTGCTATGAGGCCTAGGCTCTGATACAGTCAGTGAATGAAATTATGTGATTTTGTTTTACAATCTCGCTTTATTGAAAAATAGTTTATGGTTACCCTAAGAAATGACTTCTAAAAAAACACAAATGCCTAGTTAGGCACAGTTTATAATACCTTATAAAAGTGTATTAAAACCATTTTCAAGTTGAAAACCCCAGAAATGTTGATGACTTTATTGCTTTGAACTAATGTTGTGTGGATCACACTGGGTAATTAAAGTCAATGGATGGCAATCACAGAAAATTTGGATAATCTGAAAGTGAGAATATCCCATTTTTGTAAGAAAAAAATCTTGGTCATATTCTGAAATATGCTTATGCTAAAAATAGTTGAAAACTATTTTAAGTGTAAGGAAAATTGTTTTAGAGCAATATCCGTGTATAAAAAATATAAGCTCTGGGCTTCCCTGGTGGCGCAGTGGTTGAGAGTCCACCTGCCATTGCAGGGGACACGGGTTCATGCCCCGGTCCGGGAAGATCCCACAGGCCGCGGAGTGGCTAGGCCCATGAGCCACGGCCGCTGAGCCTGCGCATCCGGAGCCTGTGCTCCGCAACGGGAGAGGCCACAACAGTGAGAGGCCCGCGTACCACACACACACACACACACACACACACACACACACACACACACAAATATATATATATAAAAGCTCTTTTATTTCTTGTAATTTGGACACCAGAGAAGGTAAAAACATAACCTTAAGACAGCCTGAACAGGTACTCTCACAGTGTCCCCTGGAACTCAAGTTGTTCTCCCATTGTCTTATTTTTGTTTTTAATATCTCAATTTTGTCCTAAAACGTCTCTGTCTATGCATAAGGCTTTTATATACCTCTCATGTTGGAAGGCAGGCACACTTCTCTGTCCAGAAGTCATCTTAGTTTGGCGAATATGGATGTTGCTAGAGCAACCAACCAAGTTAGTGTCCAGGGAAATTGTTCCTTTACTTTTCAGTGACAAAGAGACAACAGGAAGATGTTGCTCTATAACTTCCCAGAGCTAGTGACAAATGTTCTGCCACTGTCAGCAAATATTCCAGAGAAGCCATACAGTGCAGGGACATTCCAATTTGATTCTCCATTGCGAGTCTTACCAAAAGAGAATATGGCTGTGCAGAAAGGCCATGAAGTTCATTAGTCACTGTTTCAGGGACTTCTTATTTTCAATCTGCCACAACTATAGAATATAGTTTGGAGGTACAGAAGGTGGCAACAGGGAATAAGCAGTAGAATCACTGCAGTTCTCCACTAACATCTGTGATTATGGAGAAGAAAGACAGCAGCTTTAGGCAGTTTTCAATAAACACTTCACTTCTAGTAGAGAATTTGTCTATGTATAATAGGTAACTTCAACCATAGTAGAAATGGAAAGAGGGCTCAGAATCCTCTTTCTGTCAGAGACAGAATCCTCTTTCTGTCAGAGCCCTCTTAATTCTGTCTTAGTAGAGAAGAGCATTTTATTTTTCCGTTTGTTTTCCCAAATGTGCCCATTTTTAGGTACCAGAAGAGAATTAGAAATAAGCTTTTTCATTGTTTACTAACTGAAAAAGTAAGCTAGTGGGGAAAAATTCCACTCATTTAAAATAATTTGTAACTCTTCTGTGTAATGTTTGATATTCTATAGCTGAAGATCTAAGAAAAACAACTCCAGATCATCTGGAAGAAAGAGCATCCCTGAAAATTTCATCCCTTTTTTTCCCCCATTATTTCAAACAATTCTAATAACAGCAATAAAAATGTCAGTGGGAGGCTAGGTGGGTGAACTGGGGAAATTCCATTCTGGTTTAGGGAAACCAAGTGCTAGGAAGCTTATTGTTTGTATTAGGCCACAGGGCCTTTAATATGTTTGTATTTGCCCTTTGCAGTTGTGTAGAGATATAATGATTTACTGCTACAGTTAAATATGTGGTTTCTGTTCTTTAGTCATTAATAATTAGTTGAATGAGAACCTTACAAGTACAAAAAGGATCATCTGGTGTGTGAAAATGTATGTAAAATAAGAAATAACTAGACATATGTCAATTTTAAGTTCTATGGACATAGGCTAGTAAGATACACTTCTCCCCAAGGATTCCACTTGGCCATGGGAAGTCACAATCCATAATGCTGTATTATTGTGCAAAAGCTCACGGGGCCATCATGAATCTATTGAGTACACCTTTGGGCTGGATTAAACAAAGAAGACTCATTTCAGTCAAATGTGACTATGCAGACCAACTTCCAACGTAGGCCACACACTTGATGATTTGAGAAACTATGAGGAGGGCAAAGGTCCATATAGTGCTCCAAATGTAATATCAGTTTTGTGAGGAAAGATGGATGATTGCATTTGGGATTCACCCATTCTTTGACCATGATATATATCACAGCCATTATTGTTGCATGAATCAGGTGTCTGATGCAAAGTTTCTGTAGTTTAAGATGAGCAATGATAGAACAGATTTATGGCAGTGGATATTATAAAAGCTATGCTGATTGTGTTCATTTCTCTTCAAAATAATGGAATAGAATGGTTAGTGGCAACTGAAGCAAAGAGAAGGGATAACACAACTATAAAACAGAATTGCAAAACAAGAACCCTGTGCAGTCTAACACTAGAGGATATTGTCATGTACCACACTGAACCACTAGATGGTGCACTCTGCAACTTTGTTGATTACATCTTCTCCCAAATTTTGAAAGATACCCCAAATGCCCTGTGTATATGAAATATTTAAATGTTCCTTTTGAAATTCTTAGAAATATGGAATATCTGTCTTACTTTTAACTCTCTAAAGGTAGTGCATACAACTCTACTTGCCAATTAATATGCTTTTGTTGCCCCTGGGGGAAAAACACATGTAACGAGTAACGTCATGTGTGTGGCATCCATATATTCACTCATTTTTTTTTCCAGGCCATATATATATATATATATATATATATATATATATATATATATATATATATATATACAACGAGCCCAAGGTTGACAGTGTAATTTAGAGACTCACAACTAGGAGGAAGATTGCTCATCCTGACATTCAGGCATGGCCTAAATATAGTTCAGCAGTAAAATTTGACTCCATCTCAACTCCTCGCCTATTCCTACCCATTGCTTCTTCTGATTTCCTGCACCCTAAACCTCACTTAGTGCCTCAACTTTCTTAAGAAATAACTCATACTGTGGATTGCTTCCTTATATTTGGTAATATTATACTATGGTAATAAACTATGACCTCATTGATTGCTTATTTATTTCTCTTATTGTCATACTTAGTACCTAGTAGCACACTGTCTTTTCTCATTTGTTTAATAATATAGAAAGTATTATGTAACATTCTGTATAATATTAATTTAATATGCAATTCATACATTCCTGGAACAACATGCCATACGCCTGGTAGTAACTTAGATGTTTCTTTGTGTTTTACTTGTCATGCAAGGTCAGAGCAAATTTTATTGCTTAACTATAAAATTCAAACACCTATGAGTTACAGTAGTATGTATTTCTCAGCTCCTGATATTTTTATTTTTCCACTTTTACTTAAGTTTTCTCTATTTTATCCTGTGCTTTATCATGTAAGACTAATTCAAATCATTGTTGGAACTAATCGATGTGTGTGTATGTGCGTGTGGGTGTTTTAGCTCAAAGAGAAAATTATTTTCATTTTCGAATTTCTCTCTCTATATATTTATTTACTTGAAACCAATGTAATGAAGAATATACTTCAAAGCTATGGGTATTTTTGAATCCAGAGAGTAATTCTGCTATCCACAGATATTTCAGATGTGTTTGAATCTTAAGTAGTAAAGGCTATTGTCAGTCACTGATGCAAGAGTAGTGGTGTTTCACTTATACCTTTATTACATTTTTTACAACATACTTCATTCTTTTTGCAGTATTCATTGATTTTTAAAAAGCCGTTCTCCCAAATGTAAAGGAACTCCAAATTTATGACTATGTGAAGACATAGTGGTTTCAGTTTTCTATGGCAGTACTCACTTGGTTTTAACAGTTTGACTTTCATAGAATAATGCAATATCTCTAGACCTCATGTTCAAGGATGCCATCAAAGAGCCAAGACAATCCAGATAATTCAATAATATTGTTACAATTAGTGTCTAAAATGGGAGAAGCACTTGCTCTTTTTCTAGGAAAAAGATGTTCTTTTTAAATACATCATTTGCTTTTAATTGGCATAAACTCTACAGCAGGGGTCCCCAACCCCTAACAGGCTGGTACCGATCCAGGGCCTGTTAGGAACCAGGCCGCACAGCAGGAGGTGAGCGGTGGGCTAGCTGCTCCCCATCGCTCGCATTACCGCCTGAACCATCCTCCCTGCCACCCCAACCACCTTGTCCGTGGAAAAATTGTCTTCCACGAAACCGGTCCCTGGTGCCAAAAGGGCTGGGAACTGCTGCTCTACAGCATTGAAGAGCACAATTTTTATCTCTGCCTGCCTATAGCATGTCAATTGTTGTACTGAATTAAAAGTTACCTACAAAAAGAAGACCGGCTAGTCAGAGCATGCACAGAAAGTGATAACTACAGAGATAGGTTTGACAGGCTGATCTGGGACAGCAGCTGCCAGCGTGGAGAAAGAAGGGGCTCTCACAGCCATACCAGAGGAGATTCAGGGGGCAATATCCTCTGCAGAGTTATGCATTATTATTATTTTTTTGTGTGTGTGGTACACGGGCCTCTCACTGCTGTGGCCTCTCCCGTTGCGGAGCACAGGTTCCGGACGCGCAGGCTCAGGGGCCATGGCTCACGGGCCCAGCTGCTCCGCGGCACGTGGGATCTTCCCGGACCGGGGCATGAACCCATGTCCCCTGCATCGGCAGGCGGACTCTCAACCACTGCGCCACCAGGGAAGCCCAGAGTTATGCATTATTAAGGCATGACTGCATGTACTCAATGCAGTAGTTAAAACCAGACAATATCAAATCTAACATATAAGGTAGTTTTTATCACTCATCTTCATACTGGCATTCAACAAACTCATCATGCTTTTTCGTTTTTAGGCTCTCTTTTCCAAGGGACTTGTACATATATATAATGAATGTACACTGTAGCACTTTATGACAAAGCTCATGGAACACATAGAATATCACATTGTTTGCTCTAAATGAAACGATGAACAATATAAAGGATTATTGTACTTATTCTAGCTCCAAAAGCACTTTTCTTTTTCTTTTTCTTTTTTCTATTGTTAGCATTTACATTTGGAGCAAACTATCACTTTAGTAAGTGGACCATGAAGGAGCCAAGGTGTTTTACTCAAATTCTCAGAAGGAAGAATTTTTATCCTTGGATAAACCATGGCTTTCTTAAGAATTGGTACATTAAAAGATAATAAAATAATTCCTTCTCCCGTGTGTTGTTTTAATTGTAAAGGATAATATTTTTTAATAAATTATATATCTTCAAACTATATTTTAATACATTAAGAAAGAAACTTCAGAAGCATGATTTTTTTTAATTGAAAGTCCTCATTGATACAATAAGAAAGAAAAAGAAATACAAGCACAAAATGTGTTCCTTTCTTTTTTATAGCTATATTACAGTCCAGGAATCCAGTAGCTTGCTTATATAGATGATTCTTGGTTGTATTCTTGGATTTTCAAAAGTAACCCTGAGACTCCCTGAGGCTTTGCATGGTTGGGTTGCATTGAATTCTAGCTGTCAGGTTTGGGTTATGATTTCAGTAACAATGTTAATTCTTAACGAATTATGTAAGAGTTTTGACAAATAAGGCTCCTTAATCCTCATACAGATAAAGATGGTATAGTGTAAATGATAATATGAAACAGAATATAAATAAAACCAACTCAGAAATATTTTCTCCCTTGTAACACAGGAGTTCTAATTTTGCTTTTGTAGCTGGTGTGACCTCTCAAAGTCTTTTGCAGATGGACTTGGTTATTTCATTATCATGACTGTAGAAAATGGCAATGTTGGTTTGCAGCTCTAGCGCTTTGATAAAGCCAGCAGAGCAACCCTCCACCGTTCAAAGCTGTCTTTATATGCCTTCTCACATAAGGGAGGGAAAAAGGAATAAGGGGTGAACTTTTTAAAGAACCAACTTGCAAGCCCATGTAGTGGGATCATGTTGAGAGGGATCCAGGTTTTTGTACTTGCTTGAACTGCATCTCAAAATCAAATGATTGTTGATCAAACAATAGCTTGCACTGCACCTCAGAATTGGCTGCCATCTCTCATGTACAGCTTTGTGCAGGATTTTTGTTATTTTCCTGGAAAAACTAGTCAACTCAAGATTGAATTGATGTTTTCTTAAGAAAAACAGATAATATTGGCTTAGATGACCTAACCAACTTCTACATCATTACCTTATCCTGATATTTCCGTATGCTAAGGTAACTATAATAAAACGTTCTTTACCTTTTAGATACTAAGAAGCTAACATCTTCTATTAAATATATTCTATTTCTCAGAATTTTAACAGAAATCTGAGATTTATGCTCTGTTAAGTAGATTTAAGTACTGTTTACTTTAAACATCTGAAGATCAAAGAATTCATGTACCATGAGGATTAATTAAGTTAAGGCCTGGTCAGCTGAGATCTGAGAAACAAATCCAGAGCCCCTACTTTAGTCTTGACTGAATAGTATTATTAATGAATGGGATTTGAAACTCAGAGATGGGAAAATGGTTTTTTTTAAAATGAAATAATCTATATTTATTTGCATTTTGACAGAATGAATAGATAATAAAAAGTGAAATCAATTATTTTATATTTTTTTCTTAATAATGATTTAAAAATTTATAAAAGTAGCCCTTGTGCTATGTTCCTAAACAGTTCCTCTCCTGACTCATTGACTTATTTCTGAGTTTCTAGAATTTCACCTGACTGCCATGATATCCCACAAGAATGATCAAAGAATGGGTTAGTGACTGGGAAAACGTATACAAGGTAAAGAAGATGTAAAATTTTTAAAAAGGCTAAAACATATTTCTCAAAACTGCTAATAAGAATCAAGCTAGCAAAAAGAGAAATCTGACAGGTATTGGCTTGTGATACTGGCCATTTTTACTGTGTTGCTGTACAAGAAAGTCTAGAAAAAAATGTTTAGTGTATTACAGAAATATCATAGCTAAGATAAATTCTTTTATCTGGTTAATATGTTCATACTGCTTAATAGGTCCACAAAGAGAAAATAAATTTCTATTAAGTAGTCTTATTAGGAACTGTCCACAATATCCAAGTGAAATACTGATTTAGGCAGCTTGATACTCACTGACATTACCAGTAAAGGGATCTATTCATTTGTTTTTTTCTTCTCTAATAATGACAGTTTGAGCTGATAAAATCTTTTGCCAAATAAATGACAGTTTTAAATCCAACTTAGGAACTGTAGGTTTCAATTCCTTAAAAGTTGTCAAAGAACAAAAATAAAAAGACACCTGCCATGATATACCTGCTAGCTTGGGATCTGTGTGAAAGGAGACTCTAATTTCATTTTTAACTCATTTCAAAAATCTGAATTTTATATTTAGATATCAGCTAGTATTCCACTGTTCCTTTTCACTTCTATCAGTCATGAAATGGCAACTTTAACAAAGAGCATAATGTTCTATTTTGACATTGGGAATAAATTCACTCAAAATGACTGTTGTGAATTTAAAGTTTAGAACTCTTTTACAGGCAGTCGTATGTTTTAGTAGATTTTTAATGAAATTATAATTTATACAAGTGTTATTTATTTTTAAATTAACCATAATATATATATATATATATATATATATTTTTGCGATACGCGGGCCTCTCACTGTTGTGGCCTCTCCCGTTGCGGAGCACAGGCTCCGGACGCACAGGCTCAGCGGCCATGGCTCACGGGCCCAGCCACTCCGCGGCATGTGGGATCTTCCCGGACCGGGGCACGAACCCGTGTCCCCTGCATCGGCAGGCGGACTCTCAACCACTGCGCCACCAGGGAAGCCCCATAATATTTTAAATCTATGTAATAATGAGGTATTCTGTGAGGATTTCATTGTTCTTAAAAATTGTAATAGTTCATTTCCTATTTTTCTTTTTTCCAGATTAAATAAATGTATGTTATTTAATATTTTCTTCTATATTTTGTTTTATCTTGATTTATTTTTGTTTTATACTAATTTCAAAAGTGGCATTCCTTTTCATTGTTCTAATACAGAGGTAAACATGGTCTTCTATAAGAAAAGGTAATTGGCTTTCAAAAAGTGTATCTATAAAATTGGTTAAATAGTAAAATATTCTTTATTATTTACCTGAAATTTATAATTAGATTTAGATTAAGGAAAATGAAATCCATAAGGATCAATAACTTTGCCAATTACTTTAATGTCAATATATCAAACTTTGGAATCAGATAGGTTCGGGTTGGATCCTTTCTCTGCTCATTTTAGCTCTGTCATCATGAGCAAGTTGTTTACCCTCTTTACTTCATTTAACCACTTAAATTCTGTATGTTTCAGTTAATTCATCTGTAAAATGGGATAGTGACAGTTCCTAATGCAGAAGTGTATTTGGAGAATTTAATAAGAATGCATGTACAAATAAAGCATAATGCCTGACACAATATAAATCCTCAATAAAAGTAGCTATTATTATTTAAAATTAAGTTTCTATCATTGCTGTAATCCAATTGTCAGTACCAGGATACAAATTCAAAGGAATATATAAATTCCTTTTAGTAGATTATCAATACCCAGTAAGTAGCTATAATGAGTACCTCCTTAGTCTTGCCTTATTTTGCAAAGCAGTGACTCTCTTCAATCTTCAGTTCATATTTGTTGTTGTTTCCTTAGGTTTCTGGGCCCATATTTAATTACAGATGATGAAACAAGTCCATCATCTATGAAATCATTTATGCCGAGGCATGGTTAAAACAAATCAGCAATTTAGTACAGAATCACACAATGGCTAACAGTTTGCAGCTTCAGAACCATAATGAGTTTACTTATTGAGGGCATTAAATTAATTTGTGCTTGTGTACTCTACCTATATGTCTCCATGTTCCTGTCTATCATTATGAAAGTAAGTTTATTCCAGCATTTTATCCATAGAAAGCTCATAGACTTTTTAAGGTGTGCCTTTTCTACAAGATAAACTTCCACATCTTTGGATGAAAACAAGCCTCAGCCCAATTTTTTTATTTCTGAGCATCATGGGATGCTCTCACAATTTTCAGAATTTTTTTTTTTTTTTTTTTTTTTTTTTTTTTTTTGCGGTACTTGGGCTTCTCACTGCTGTGGCCTCTCCCATTGCGGAGCACAGGCTCCAGACGCTCAGGCTCAGTGGCCATGGCCCACGGGCCCAGCTGCTCCGCGGCATGTGGTATCATCCCAGACCGGGGCACGAACCCGCACCCCCTGCATCGGCAGGCGGACCCTCAACCACTGCGCCACCGGGGAAGCTCCCTTCAGAAATTTTTTAAAACTAAAAAATTTTTAAAAAGACACCTTGTTATCTTGAAAAGTTTGACTTTTTATCTTGCTTGGATATTATAATATCAAAATAAAGACCAATACTTTTTATGTGCGTACTGTGAATATTTTACATAGACATCTAATTGTCTATGATCATATTATATAAAATTGTTATTTGTAGACAACATCATATTCACTAGGCAGGCTGGCATTGTGCATGATGATAAACAGAATTCAGGCAGGTATACATTGAAGTCATATTTCTGTCATTTACAAGGTGACTAATTTGGGGTGAGTTATCTAACATCTCTGAGCTACACTTTCTTCATCTATATAGTGGAAGTAAAAAAAAAAACAAAGACTATCTCTTTGGGTTATTACACAGGTTAAATGAGATAATACAGATAATAATAACACAAGGACTTGTAATAATGTCTGACCCTCAGTAAGTGCTCATAAATTCTAGCCTTTACTGTTGTTTATAATTGTTCTTGCTGTTGTCCACCTATACAATTAAGTAGGCTAGATTGGGAAAATAGTCATACCTAACTCTTACCATTACATTAATAATGCATATAAAATACATGTAAAGTACAGTGCTTAGTAAATAGAAGGTGCTTAACAAACTGTACTTTAAAAATTATCAATACTGCACATTCCTTACATACCCATAGTCTTCAGCAACTATTGATAGAGACTTACATGTCCATCTGTGGCTGGTGACTCATAAGTGCTCATCACAAAACATTCCAGTCATTATTTTGGAAAAATAAAAGTTGGTTTGCTTTTTATATTTCCTTTCTATCCCTAGATACATATCTGTTACCTTTCTGCAAGTCTTTGAAATAGGTGCTTTATTTATCTTGCTTGTAGTCATTTCACTTCATCTCACCAGATATCATCTGCCTTTATTTCCAGCCATCATTCATTCCTCATTCATTTATTTTCCAATGGTCTCATATATTGGAATTTGGAATAAGAGTTTATGAAATGAATGGGTCACTCCTTAAATATTGATTCAAGAGGCAAAGATATGAAATCGGCATTTTGCATTTAATATGCAATGTGTTATCCAAAAGCGTTCTGTGAGGCACTGATATTTGGCCATCTCTTTTTCTTGTTTAGTTAATTCACATATAGATTGTGGTTTTGGAGTCCACCAGGCATAGATTTAGCAGTAACATAGATGGTTAGTGCTATGCAGGTGCCAAATTTAAAACACATTATGCAGAGAAATAAAATGGTTTCAAATGGGAAGCATATATGCTTTGCAATATCCATGGTAAATTTCACTTTCAATCAATTTTAATATACCTAATCATGAAAATTAACTTAAAAGTACTGATATGGAGGAACTGCAATTGAAATGACATTTTTTTTGTCTATGAGACTTTTTTTTTAATTTATTTTTTTTTGAGACTTTTTAAATGATCTTCACTGAATCATGCAGTTCCATATCACTGACAATACACATTGCTTTCTTTCCGGACAACTAGGGAGATGGATGTGCCAACCTTTAGTTCATACATTAACTGACCCAACTGTCTGATTGAACATTGTTATGTAACTCAGAGCACTTTATTTCTCCTTCACTATGTACCACACACTGTAGTTATTTATTATCTTCCATTAGCCATATCTGCACCCTCTGGCACATACTCAGATGAATTATGCTTGAGATTAGTAAGTAGCACTCTTTATTTCTCCACTGAAACCAAAGCTTATTGGTCTGAAGATTAACAAGCCACTTCTCCAATATTGCTCACCCTTTTAGATTTTTCTTCTTATCTCAACATTTAATTAAAAGAATGTTCAAATATACAACAAAGTTGATATAATGTTCCAGTGAATACTTGTATAACCATTTATTAGCTCTCTCCTGCTAGCTAAAACATACTTAATAGCTTAAAAGACACGCACAAATTTATTACCTGAATATAGGTTGGAAGCCCAGGCACAGTATGACTGGATTCTCTACTCAGGAACTCACTGGGCTGAAATTAAGGCATGGACTGGGGCTGTGATTCTCATCTGGGGCTCAAAGTCTTCTTACAAGCATACTGGTTATTGCCAAAATTCATTTGTGGTTGTAGGACTGTAGCCTTTATTTACCGGCTAGCTGTTGGCTGGGTTCAACTCTAGAATCAACCGACAGTTCTTTAATATGTGACCTTCAACATAGGCAGTTCTCAACAGGAATGCTTGTTTTCTTCCAGAACACCTGCTCTGCATCTCTCTGACTTCCTTTTCTTTGACCAGCTTGAGAAAACTCTCTGCTTTTAAAGGGCTCAGGAGACCCAACCAGGACAATCTTCCTTTTGTCATATAATATAAAATAATCTAACGTAATCATGAATGTGACATCTCATAGGTTCTACCCACAATCAAAGTACAGGGGCTTAGACAAGGGTGGGGATCATTGAAGGTTAGCTACGAATTCTGCCCTGCACAAACCACCACCTATATTGTCATTAATATTTTTACAGTTTCATTAAAGTATAATTAGATATATAGTAAAAATTCAGACTTAGCTCTTAAACTTTAAAGCCCACATTTTAAATTAATTTTTTGTATTTTTAATATTCATTTGATCAATTTTCCCAATTATAATATTGGTATAATGGTCAAATATGTGGCTCTGCTAATGGAAAGTTATACAAGTCTGTTTGTAGAAGTTGCTGTAGAATTACTATTTTTTTAAACAGTTACTTTTCTCAGTCACTTGAAGTTTGCCCTCTGACTAGACTAGAACCAGGCTAAAAATGTCTCCATGTCAGACAACCACAGTTTAATGCTGGCCTAGGGGGTTTTGTTTTTTATTAATCTCAGCAAAAACCTTGAAATTATGAATAAGGGGATAGTTTGTGTATACATTTTTAATGCAGGTTACTCTGCCCACGAAAAGTGTTGCCTAGTATATATTCATGTGATGACATACAGGAGCTGATATTGAAATAGTAATGATAAAGTTGCACTGATTTTAATGGTGTGCATTTAAATATAAATGAGAATAGTGGTCCAAATAAATTCCATCATATTTTGAACAGAGTTATTATAAATTAGGGTCACCTTGCAAAAAGTAATAAAGAAGACCCATTGGCTGTGATGTTACTGAGGACTAACACAAATGAATATAGCTCTAAAAAAAAAAAGTGGAGACACATATCATATTATTTTTTTCTTTAACAAACTGCTAAATAAAATTAGAAAGAATAGAATGAATGCATCAACAAAGAAATGGTGTGCAGTGACTTATAAAAAACAATATACTCTTCTCAATATATCTAATCTTATCACTTACAGCACACATGAAAGTTGTGCTCTAATGGTGTCCAAATCCAATATTCTCCATGATGAGATCTTTCCAGCTTCATAGATAGATCTTATTTCATTTTCCACTTTTTATTTTCCCTTGTCATTTCTTTAAAACAACTGAGCATTAAAAACTCCAGTTACAAAGAACTAAGAATTTGTTATAACTATAAAAATTGGACATACCTGTAAGTAGAAGTCTGCAGCACCAGAGAAAATGTTTATAGCAAATATATTTTGTGCCAGACATGGCAGATTATTGGCTTCTAAAAATTTTGCTTTTCCTTGGTTAGTCTCTTTTAAACTTAAGTAAGCTTTGCTTTTTAAATTGTAATTTTTATTGAGATAATTCTAGGTTTAAATGAAGTTGTAAGCAATAATACAGAGAGTTCCCCTGTATCCTTTACCTGTTTTCTCCAAAAGGTAACATCTTGCAACACTCTAACATAATATCAAAACCAAGATATGGACATTGGTACAATCCACCAAACTCATTTAGATTTTATTAGATTTACATACACTCATTTGCGTTTATGTGTGTGTGTGTGTGTGTGGTTCTGCACAACCATATCACGTGTATGTTCATGTATCCACCACCACAGTCAAGAAACTGAACAGTTCTATCACTAAAACCTTCCCTCTTGTTGCCTTTTTATTAGCATACTCATCTCCCTCAAACCATTCCTCCCCATGCTAATCTCTGGCAACCACTAATCTATTCTCAATTTTTATAATTTTGTGATTTTAAGAATGTGTATAAATCAAATCATACAGTTTGTAACCTTTGGGTAGCGTTTTTTTCACTCAGCATAATTCCCTGGAGGTTCACTCATGTTGTTTCATGTATCAATTGTTAATTCCTTTTTATTGCTGAGTAACATCTCATGGTATGGATATATCATAGTTTGTCTAACCATTCACTTGTTGACAGGCATCTGAGTTGTTTCTAATTTTTTAGCTGTTTCTAATTTTTTCTTGAATTAAGTATGAATTAAACTGCAATGAACATTAGTGTTCAAGTTGTGGTGTGGATGTGATGTAAGTTTTAATTTCTCTGAGATAAATGTCCAAAAGTGTAATTGCTGGGTCACATGTTTAGTTTTATAAGAAACTGTCAAATTGCTTTCCACAGTGTCTATACCATTTTTATTCCCATCAGCAATGAATGAGTGATTCATTTCTTTGCAATCTCTCCAGTATTTGGTGTTGTTACTATTTTTTTTAACTTTAGCCATTCTGATAGATGTGTAGTGTTATCTCATTGTGATTTAAGTTTGTATTTCCCTGATGGCTAATTGCTATGGTATGGATGTTTGTGCCCCACCCCCCATGCATATGCTGGAATTCTAACCCTCAGGGTGATGGTATTAGGAGGTGAGGCCTTTGGCATGTGATTAAGTCATGAAGTCAGAGTCCTCAGGAGTGGAATTAGTGTCCTTATAAAAGAAGCCTGAGAAAGCTCCAGTGCCCTTTCACCATGTGAGAACACAGCAAGAAGTCACCTTCTACGGACCGGGAACTAGCCCCACACCAAACATCGAATCAGCCAAGTCTTGGACTTCCAAACCTCCAGAAATGTGAGAAATAGATATTTGTTGTGTATAAGTTATCCAGTTTATGCTATTTATTTATTGCAGCTCAAACAGACCAAGATGGTAATGATGTTGAACATCCTTTCATTTGCCATCTGTATATCCTCTTTAAGGAAATGGCTGTTCATATCTTTTGTTCGTGTTCTAAATGAATTGCTTGAGAATTTTTTACTGTTGCATTTTGAAAGCTCTTTATATGCTGTAGATACTACTCCTTTGTCAGATGTATGAATTGCAAATATATTTTCCCAAACCATAGGTTGTGTTTTCATCCTCTTCACAGGGAAAACATTTTAAATTTTGATGAAATCTAATTAATCAATTTTACTTTTAAGGAATGTGCTTTTGGAAGTTCAAGTTTTAATTTTTTGAGGAATCTCTATACTTTTTTCCATAGTGGCTGCACTAATTTACATTCCCACCAACAGTACGTGAGGATTCCCTTTTCTCCACATCCTTGCCAACACTTGTTATTTGTTGTCTTTTTGATAATAGCCATTTTGATGACAAAACTCAGCCTCTGTACACTGGTGCCAAGTTGAATCTTGGAGACAGAGTTTTGGGTGAAGTAGAAAAGAATAGCTTTATTGCTTTGCCAGGCAAAGGGGGAAACTGTGGGCTCAAGCCCTCAAAACTGTGTGTCCCAACCTGAGGGGATTTGGTGAAGAGTTTTATAGCAATGGTTCAGGGACAGTGTTGCTGATAAGGAAGAGGGTATGTGCAGGAACTGCATTCCTTTAATCTGTCCTCAGGTGGTCTCCTGATGAGCTTCTGTGGTTCTCTGATGTTATCCAAACTGTGACCTTCTCTCTGGAATGAGGAATGCTCATTAAGTAGTTAACATCTTCCATTTGTTGGGGATTTTAGTTCTTCAGAAGAGCTCAAAGAAATTGTTATGTATATCCCTTGAGACAGAACCAGGACCCTGTCCCAAGGCTGCACTATTGTTTCTTTTTTTAAAAAAATACTTTTCAACATACACTATTTTATTTAGTATTTTTATAAGAATGTATGGTATAGTATTCATGCTTTTTACAGATACATAAACTGAGGGTCAATGAAATTATATAACATGCTTAATATTAGTAGTAAAAAGTAGTGGGAACAAGACTAAATTCCAGCTGACTTTAAAGTAAACACTTAATCTGCCTCACCTCATTACTTTGATCTCACTGATATGATAGTGGTTTAAAGGTAATTTAAATACTAAAGCTGAACAGATATGGCCTGTGGCCCAGCAATCCCACTTCTAAGTTATATACAACACAGAAATGTGTACATACATTCACCCAACACATGCACATATATACGTAACAGCATAATTTACAGTATGGAAAAGCTAGAAATAACCTAGATTGTCCAACAATACAATCAATAAATTGCCATATATTCATCCAGTGGAATATAATACAGTGCAAAAATTAAATTATTGGCACAATTTTCCCAAGCACATGAGAAAATTGGACAAACCAAATGATGTTGAAAGAAGCCATTCAAAAATAAAGAGTACAGTATGATCCCATTCTTATAAAGTACCAAAATAGACTAAACTAAACTATGAGGAAGTGAGTGGACTACAGCAGGATGTTGGGTTCTGGATGCTACTTCTGTGCAATTTTTTGACCCAGATTATGGTTATGGAACACCCAGGGTGTGTTCACTTTGTGAAAATTCATCAATTTATAATGTTGCACTATTGTTTCTTGACTGCTCCTCCCTTGTCTCTGCATCCCCTCCCTTCCCTGATCAGCAACTGTTTGAACCTGCCCTTTGGAACTCAGGGAAGGTCATGGAGGCTGAAGCCTACTCCCTACAAACAAGAAACAGGGGACTCAGAAAAGTTTCCATGCCTGGGAGACCCACATGGTCCTGTTCGGTTTCAAAATGCTTTTTCTGCATCAGTTGATAGGACCATATGATTTTCCTCCTTAGCCTGTTTATATGCTGGATTACATTGTTTCTCCAATGTTGAACAAGTCCTGCACACCTGGAATGTTCTTGGTCATGGTGTATAATTATTTTTATACACTGTTGAATTTGATTTGCTAATATCTGTTTAGGATTTTCGCTTCTACAATCATAAGAGATATTGATTAGTAGTTTATTTTTTTATATTTTTTTTGTCTAGCATTGGTATCAGGGCAATAATAGCCTTATAAATGAATTGGGAAGCATGCTTCCTCTTATTTTTCTTGGAATATACTTGGAATCAACTATTCTTTAAAATTTTGGCAGAATTCCCTAGAATTCTAATTGTACCACTGTATTTTTTTCAGCTAACAGAACATTCTCCCTTCACTTGACTCTTGTTTTGATATATTCTCATTCCAAGGAAATGCACGTACATTAAATTCTGCTTATTTTAGCTATGACCTTATTTAGAGAAACAATGAGACAGTCCTGATCTTTTAATGTTGATATGCTACAACCTGGAAACATGTCTTTGTGATGAACAAAAAAGTCAGAGTGATAACTCACCTACAAAGAGCATACAATTAAGATAAAACTTTTGGAGATTATCAGGCAGGGCTGACTGAAATTCACTTTCTACCCTTTCTTGGGGTAAAAGAAAATAACTAAGGTTGCCATAACTGTGAAAGAAAAACACATTTTTGATGGCCCCAAGGGTAAATTTGACCTTCACTGAAATTAAAACAGATTTTGTTAGAGCATTTCTAATGATTTAACGTTTGTTTTGGCTTATGGTATCAAGCATTGTTCCTGTAGCCCATTTTAAAGTTTTGATATCTATCTGTATAGTACTAGTTATGAAATATTTTGCTTTCTGCTGTTCTTTGCTTGCAATGATTAATTCCTAGTCAGGTGATGAATGTGAATAAAGGGTGGCAATTACAATTGCTTTAATCACTTAATAATGTGGGTCCAGGGCTCAATTGAGATTTTAGACATATATCTAAACGAATTATACTGAATTTTCTATTAATCACTGTATCCTTAGTGCTGACAAGGTCTCTTTCTAACAATAGATCTAATCATTTCAAGATTAGCCACAATTAGAATGAATATGATAAAGATCTCATCATCTGGGCCAAGATTCTGATCCCATGAGCCCAAGATAGAAACCTCTGTTTCACTACTTAATTTAACATTAAGGGCCATGCATTAAGTCTTGTGGCTCTGGAGATTTATAAATGTTTAAAGCCCTTAATAAACTTAGCTTTTTACTTTTGGACCATAGTCACTAGCTGAATAAAATGTTTGATTTTTTTTGAAACTGGGACTTTATTTTATATGCTTCAGGCAAACTAGATCAGTATTATACAGTTTTCTATAATTCATTTTCATAAGGTGATTTACTTGCGACCTCAAAGCAAAATTTTTCCCTCTCACAGTCTTTTACTACCATTCAAGGCACTTTTGTATATATCAGAAATTAATTCATTGATCATCTCTAAGTATTTTTTAGTAGCTGACTTGGACAGTAGATTGTAAGATTCTTCCTTGTTATAGTGTACTCAAGGTTTCACAGTGCATGGTTAAAATAAAGGATGATGATGTTCATATTAACAATAACAGACAGAGTTTGTTGAAAGCTTACTATATGATGGTGTTAAGTGCTCTACTGTATTAACGCACTTAGCCCTCACAAACACTCTATCATAGTGCTACTATTTTTATTCTTGGTGTTTTACAGATAGACAAGCTCAAGCACCAAATAGAGTATTCAAGCAGCTGGCCCGTGGTCACACAGTTAATAAATGGTAGAGCTGAGCTTTGAGCCAGGCAGTCTACTTCCAGAGCCCATGATCCTAAGTACCATGCCTGTCACATAGTAGATGCTCAATAAATATTTGTTGACTGATAAAATTCTATAGTTAAAGCTCCCAAGAATTACAACTCTCTCATTTTTCTAAAAATACTAACGATAAATAACCAATCATAAAAATAAAAATGTCCTGAATACAGAGCTCTGCTGAGAATAAATGCAGCCAGAGAGATAAATGGAGCCATCCACTGTTTTATGTTGAATTGGAAGCTGAAAATAACAATGTCAATGTGGTAACTTGGAAAAAAAATGAAAATCGACACGACAGATTCACAAAGCAGTAAAAAATGTACAAGCTTAAAATATTTTAGATACTTTAAGAGCTAAATTCTGGGAAGACGCCTGAGGCGGATGAGCCTCTAGGGGAATGAAATACCTTTTTAAATGAAGCTCAGACCCTATCTTATGCAGTTTTAATGTAAGTCTTTGATAATTCAAGACTTTATGGATCACTCAGGAGGAGTGCTTTTATTTCTGTATTATAGAAATCTGGCAGCATCATAGATATTGGAGTTTAGCTATGGTAAATATTCATTTGTGTGTTTAATTAATATTCACTTTATATTTCTGCTAAAGCTATAACTAAATGTTTAGAAATTATTCTCTGGGAAATAAAATTATACAAGGATACCTCTCTATTATTGAGGGAAAAGCTGCCAAATTATTTTGAGATCACAAGTATTGTAATTATCTATATTCTTGTCTCTGTTCCCTTATGAAGACTATAATCTCTGTAAGGGCAAAGATGATTATTTCTATCTTGGCAATCACTGTATCCTAGTAACTAGCCTGGTGAATGAGTGAATGAAGAAGTTAGAGGTGATGGAGGAAACAAAAATTCATTCTAGGTTGTATTTTCCGAGCACTGTCACACTGGGTAGTCCTTCTTACCTTGAAGGGCAACTAGATTGTGAATTCTTGGTCTTTTCTCCACAAATAAGATGCTCTCTTTACATATGATGTATCTGACTTAACCAGATGGAAACTGAACAAAGAATTAAAATGGTTGAATTGGAAAATTGGTCAATTATACAAGTTAGTAGTTTGCCTAGATTATAGAAAATGAACTAATACTAGAGGCTCCAGATTATGCAGCTGGCCATGTTACTTGCATATGTAAAAACATTGAATATTCTAACTGTTAATATTATTATTATTATTATATATATTTTTTTGCGGTATGCGGGCCTCTCACTGTTGTGGCCTCTCGTGTTGCGGAGCACAGGCTCCGGACGCGCAGGCTCAGCAGCCATGGCTCACGGGCCCAGCCGCTCCGCGTCATGTGGGATCTTCCTGGACCAGGGCATGAACCCGTGTCCCCTGCATCGGCAGGCGGACTCTAAACCACTGCGCCACCAGGGAAGCCCTGTAACAGTAATTTTTGAGGGAAAATTAACTTAGAGAAATCCAGTAGGTAAATACAAATGTAACTGCCTAACGTTAAAATCAATGCAAATGACTACTTTATAGAAGCACATCTGAATGTACTTTCTCTAGCATAGAAAATCATTAGTTAGGAAATAAAGTACTATAGGGGATATATAATATTTATTTGGAATTATTCATACATATTTGAAACATTATTCATCATCTAATTTATTTATTGCTAGATATTGTGGCACATCGAACATTAACTTCTAGTAGTATAATATTTATTTTTGATGCATTTCTACCTAAGACATACAACAGGCTTGAGTGAAAAGAATATTTCCTTCCTGATTCATGCAATTTTGGCACATAGTATAAATTTCTGTACCTCAGTTTCCACACATGTAGCATTAGCATAATTGTATTTATATGATGAACTATTCTAAGGATTAATTCAGATAATGTATATTAAATAGCTAAGAGAAAGTCTGATTCATAGGACTCTTAAAAACAGTAGATGTCCGGGCTTCCCTGGGGGCGCAGTGGTTGAGAGTCCGCTTGACGATGCAGGGGACGTGGGTTCGTGCCCGGTCCTGGAGGTTCCCACATGCCGCGGAGCGGCTGGGACCGTGAGCCATGGCCGCTGAGCCTGCACGTCCGTGAGCCTAAAAAAAAAAAAAAAAAAAAAAAAATAGTAGATGTCCAAAATAGTTGGGAGAAGGTAGGAGAGCTATGAATTGTTATTGTTATCTCCATTTTACATATCAATAAACAGATTCAGAGAGCTCAAAGGACTTGCTCAGGGTCACACAGCTCTTTGCTCCCTTGTGGTATGATAGTATTTTATTCATCTGCTCATTAAAACACTTAAAATGTAATACTGTAATTATCTATTTCTACCTCTGGCTTCCCTATTAAACTGTGAGATCCTTTTGGGCAAGGGCCTTATCCCATTCATTTTTCTATAATTTAGAAAATTTGTACATAGTACCAAATAGGCTTCTGCTAAATGTTTCACAAATGAGTGAGTGATCTGGAGCTGGAACGTATGTCACATTATTCAAAACCGGATATTCTATTTCTCTTGTACCATATGCTTACTTATAATCATCCCAGTCCTCCAAAAACTTACATATTAGATGAAATATAGTGATTTGCATTCAGTAATCTTTCAATGCATTTTCGGTTTGATAATCATAAAACAGAACAACCTATTTTCTATCCTAGTGTATTGTTTTCCTGAAATGGGAGTATATCCCCTTCGCTCATTGTATTTTTAACTAGGACTGCCATAACAAATTACCAAAATATTTGGTTAAAACAACAGAAATTTATTCTCCCACAATTCTGCAGGCTAAAATTCTGAAATCAAGGTGTCCTCTGAAAGCCCTAGGGAAGAATCCTTCCTTGTTTCTTCCAGCCTCTGTGGGCACCTGGCAATCTTTGGCATTCATTAGCTTGTAGCTGCATCCCTCTAGTCTCTGCCCCACCATCACTTGGCCGCTTTCTTTCTGTCTGTGTGTCCTCTTCTTACAAGGGCACCAGTCTTTGGATTTAGGACATCCTGAAATCCAGGATGATTTCATCTCAAGATCCTTAACTAACTAACATCTACAAAAGCCCTTTTTACAAATAAGATCAAATTTTGAGTTTGGAATGGACATGAATTGTTGGAGGACACTATTCTATCCACTAAAGCTATTATGCTTCATTTGAGTTGATAGTATTAAGACAAGCTTAATGAAATCTCACAAACCTAAAAGCAATGAATTCAACTGGGGAAAAAAATGAAGGGCTTTGAGTTTCAGTTTTTTCAGATGATTTGAAATAAAATTGAAAATTCTACAGAAAATGCACTAAAAGTGGAAATTCAGTATGGAATTGCTAGAGGAGTTTGAAATAGGGGAGAATATATCCATAATCAGCTAAGAGCTCAAGAAAACTATGGTGATCCCAGAAGAGAATGTTTTTCCCACCTAGGAAATAAGCAAGAAATGATAATGGGTATCAGACAATTATAATAACTTAGTCTGCTGTAAGCTAGGTAACATTAGATTAAAACTAAAGCTGAAGGATACATTAAAATGAATGCAACTATATCTTAGGTTCAAGTCACAATCAGGAAGTCATATGCTTAACTAGTACCTATGTGAGACCACTATATGAAAATTTAACGTTCACTTGAATCGATGCTAATGAACTAATGACACTGTTTTAAAATACCCTTTTGTTATCTCAGGGTTTGATATAAAGGCAGGCACATAGGTCACTTTTAAATTTTTATTTCTTATCATAGATCTAGTTAGTCATGCTTTCATCTAATATAAAAACCAGGCATTCACAGAATTAAGCAGTCTGGTAGCTACTGCACATTAAAACAATGATTTCCTTTTAACTAATGAGAAAGATCATTTGTATTCTGATGTTTATTCTTATAATCACTTTATTACTTTGATGTTCATTTTGTAAACATCTACAAGCTTTAATAGATGCAATGCAACAATCTCAGTTTTACATTTCACGAGAATGACATGTTAAGATGTTCTGTAATTTAAAGTGATATCAGAGACAATTGCATATGTCTTTAGCAGCAAACAGAGGTATCTTTATGCAAAATTCAAACAATTAAAAATGAAACACTGTTCTGACTGACATGCAATATTTTAAGAAAGCAGACCTGTCTGTCACATTGATTTTGTTATTGTCACAGTATAAGAATGTTTCAGGGCAAGAGTAGGGTTTTGAATAAACCAGAAAGATTATGTGAGAACAAGTGTAATAGTATTCTAACTTAATCCTGCCTTCTCATAAGAAACTGTGATTTTCGTATCATCCATAATATTCCTCTTCTATGTCACTTTGAGAACATTTTACTCTTGTTTAGCTTTGTTAGATCAATTCTAGTATCAATCTTGAATAAAGCATTGGTTTCTTTCCCCCCTTAGTTTGACTCTCATTCTGGTACTCTATATAATCTCTGCATGTTCCAAATCCAAGACTCAGCACCCATGAAAAAATTATTTCAACTGGATTTAATCAGTACTGTCAATCCCTTTCCCCCATATTCAGCAAATGCAATGTCATTGTCCCATGATATCCTATGTGTTCTTCCAACTGTTTTATCAGACTTTTAACAGTGATATACTATAAAGTAGGTGGATTTGAATAAATAATTTGACAAACATTTTTAAAAGTTTCATTCACTTTAGCAGAGGGAATTTCCTTAATATATTTCAAATTATATGTAAATTAATATCAAGAAATAGATAACTTTTCAACCCTCTCAACGGATGGGTTTGGCAATCTGTTCAATGGTATCTTAGTAACAGGGAATAGTACATTAAGCTCACATAGTAGAATAGTTTATGCTACAGTTTTATTGATCTAATTAAAATAATTTTGGATGCCAGTGTATAGTTTAAAAAATATTTAGATAGGAATTTAATTCTAAGTATTCTAATATTTAATTCTAATATTTAGACAGTCTTTAATTCTAAAGTTAAAAATAAATTACCTTGAGAGCAAGAATGTGAAGAAATTGGAACCCTTGTACACTACTGATGGGAGTGTAAAATTGTGCAGCTGCATTGGCAAACAGCCTGGCATTTCCTCAAAAGATTTAACATAATGTTACCCTATGACCCAGCCATTCCACTCATAGGTATATACCCAAGAGAAAAGAAAACACATGTCCGTGCAAAAACTTCTGTATGATGTTTATATTAGCATTATTCATAATACCCAAAAAGTGTAAATAACCCAAATTCCCATCAATTGATGAATGTTTAAACAAAATGTGGTATATCTACACAATGAAATATTATTTGGACATAAAAAAGGAATGACTTACTGAAACATGATGCAACATGGTTGAAACTTGAAGACATTATTATAAGTGAAAGAAGCCAGCCACAAAAGACCACATATTATATGATTTTATTCATAAGTCCAGAACAGAGAAATATACAATAAAAAAACAGAAAGTAGGTTAGTGGTTGTCTAAAACTTGGGAGAAGTGAGAGGTTAGGGGGTGATAGTTAAAGAGTATGGGGTTTCTTTTGTTTTGTTTTATGTGTTTTTTTTTTTAAATATTGGGGTATAGTTGATTTACAATGTTGTGCTTTAGGGTTTCTTTTCGAGGTGATGAAAATGTTATAAAATTGAATATGGTGATGATTACAGATACCTGTGAATATACAAAAAAAACATTGAATTTATACTTTAAATGGATTAATTCTATGGTATATAAGGTATATTAATAAAGATGTTAAAATAAAACACCAGTAATAAGAGCTAACATATATACACTATTCAAAGTGCCAACTACTGTTTGATGCCCCTAGTTTACTGATTTAACCCTTGTAACAAATACTATGGAGTAGGAACTCATATTTCTCTATTCTACAGATGATGAAACTAAGGCAAAATGACAAGAAGAAACATGTCTGGAGTCACATAGGTAATAAGTGTTAGAGACAAGAGTTGAATCCAGTCAATATAGCTCCAAAATTTGTGCTTTTCAGTAAGATTCATAATCAATTATTACAATCTAGCTCTAATTATCTATGTAATTAAATAATAGAGGAATATCTTGTTATTTGATTCAGTCTATAAATATTTATTGTAGGTCTCCTTAGTACCAGGCACTTTTTTAGGCATTGAGAATATAGCAGAATTCCAAACTCCAAAATGACAAAATGCCTGCTGCCACGGAGCTTACATTCTAGAACTTTAGAATCCAGAAGATCTGGATTGAAACCTCAGCTCTATACCTTACAAGTAGAGTGATTAAGTAAATTTCTTCATCTCTTTGATCCACATTTTCCTCTTTGTAAAATGGAAATGATAATTTTCTCACATCAAAGTGTCACTATAACAATTAAGTTAGATGATATTTGTCACTATAACAATTAAGTGAGATAATATTTGTAAAGCATTTACTAAAATGCTTCATACTCAATAAATGAAAGGTGATGATAGCAGTGGCAGTGATAGTTGTAGTAATAGTATTCCTGTCATTGTCACAATCATCACCTTCATCATCATTAAATGTAGCTAATGCCTTGGATTCAGTGTAGGAGGAAGACATAGCCTTCTAAAGTTTTGCCTGAATAAGTTCACATAGCTACTTGTGAACCCAGGACTGAAACCTGAATCTTCTGATTTCAAATTTCATATTCTCTTTACTGATGTATTGAAACTATGTATACAATTTTTATACCAGTCTCAAATTTAGAAAAAAGAGAATAAGACAATAAAAATCCATAGATACATTCCCTTGTGTTCTTTTCAAATGGTGATTTACATTTTAGAGAGGAAATAGATAGTAAACAAACATGTTGAGAAGGACATTTAGGCTTACTATTATTATTAGATTCACCAGTATCTTTTCTTTAAAGCCAACAACACTCTAAGTTGCTAACTGAATAAAGTTCTGAAATACAATGTCACATGTACCAGCCTACTAAAAAAATAAACTAGGCTGTGATAATTATATGGAGATTTAAGCCAAGTAAAAAATACACTTCAAGTTCTGATATTTTTAAAGCGTAGATTAGGGGGAGGGGTTGGATATTCCACATGGTATAGTATTAGAAACCTGACTCCATAGGCTTCTAATTTTTTATAAACACACATGCACACACTGCGATAAAAAACCTTCTTCCCCAGTTTTTTCCATCTGTTAGACAAATATTTATTTAGTTGTGTACACAGTCATAACTATTTTCATTTGACCATGCCATTCAGAAAAGTTACCACCACAACCCTGCTGGTGTCATTGAAAGTGTGTTTTGTTAAATCTTGACCACTACTGGACATCTCAAGTTGCTATTACACCTGATCCAGCTGACAAAAATTTAGTGATGGTTGAATGGACCTAGAGATTATCATACTAAGTAAAGTAAGCCAGACAGAGAAAGACAAATATCATATGATATTGCTTATATGTAGAATATAAAAAATAAATGATACAAACTTACAAACTTACATACAAAGCTTACATACAAACTTACATACAAACTTACATACAAAACAGAAATAGACCCACAGACATAGAAAACAAACATGGTTACCAAAGGAGAAAGGTGGGGGGGGACAAATTAGGAGTTTGGGATTAACATATACACATTGCTATATATAAAATAGAAAACCTACAAGGACCTACTGTATAGCACAGGGAATTATACTCAATATTTTATAATAACCTGTAAGGCAAAAGAATCTGAAAAAAAATAGATATATATGTATGTATGACTGAATCACTTTGCTGTTTTCCAGAAACTAACATTGTAAATCAACTATACTTCAATTAAAAAAAGAAATTTAGTGATGGTTGATGCTTTATTGAGTGATAATCATAATCAGCTTTTAAAATAAAGCTGTGCTTATCAAGTGCATTTTCTCCTGTACACATTCTGTTCTATTTCTTTCCTAATAAGCAGGCAGAGTAGTGAGTTAGGATAAGCTCTGGTGTCTTTGTCCTCTAATAAGTTTCTTCCTCTTTCTGTTACCTGTGTTTAGAGATGTGGCTGCCTTGACTTCTGACTCTAGTCTTGTTCCCTCTACTCTGTCATTAGGCTTAATGATCAGAAATTCCTAATAGTTGTGTTCAAGAGGACAGCTGCTCTATAAGCAGCAGCAATACATGAAGGCAGAATGAAGGTAACAGCTGTACTGTACACAAGTCAGAAAAGGAAAAGAGAAGTAGTAAACTTGGAGATGGGTAAAAGAAGGAGTTAGGATTTTTCAGAGACTGCACAGAGGCAATATTCTTTTGGGTTAGAAATCTCTTCTTGTGTTGACCCCACCCTTTGTCCTTGTTGTGTTCATTCTGAATGCACAGATCAAAAACAGACAAAGCTGAAACACAAAAGCACATAGATATTGAGAAATACCAAAATCATTTGATCTTATTTCTTCCAATTATACCAATACAGCTACAGCCTCAGTGTCTACTTGAATAACTCTTCACTGTGGTGACTTATCTGCCACCATACTCTACTGTGCTAATGCTGTATGATACAGAAGAGAGCTGACTAAAATTTGAGGATGCTCTCCTAGTTGGATCATCCCCTTGGTATTAACAGACTTTACTTCTCTTGTATGCTATATCTTGGCCCTCTTTTTCATTAGAGTCAATCAGCTCTATCACTCTAGAAAATTAGATATAATAGGAGAAATATTCATTTATTGGCAGTTGGAGTTAGAATTTATTCACTCCTAGAGGTTAATAAGAACGTATGAAAACTACATGACTAATGTATACTATAGAAAATTCTGAGCCCATAACATTCAGACTGGTGAACATTTCTCCCTACCTTACTATATATAATTTAGTTTGAAGAGTGATTTTGTTGATATAATTTTGGCCTCTTGGGAGTCATTTTTAAAATAAGGGGATAAAAATCCATGTCTCCGTTAAAATAGAAATTGCTTTTCAGCATGATTTTCCCCTTCCAGAATTGATTTTTTTTAAATGTTTCTATCATCAAATCTGGTATCAATTTGCCAACCTACTCACATGCCTGCCAATATATTTCTGTGCTTTCTTTTAATTCTAATGCTTGTCTAGTTGTCATGAGATAGGGCCCACTTTTGGTGACAGATTGTGTTCTGTCTGTGTGGTGTAGAAAATGCAAAGACTATCATTTTAATATTTCCCACTTGATCTATTTTAAACTTTCTCAATAGAAATTCTCAAACAAGGACAAAAGGAGCACAGCATAGGCAATGCTCTTAATTAAAATATATAATTTAGGGAAATAAACACATTCTGGAGTTGTCTTTTTTCACTGCAATGGTAAAGAGGTGCTCTCAATACGTTGACTAGCCTTAAATATTTTCATTACTTTTTCAATAATTCACTAATTTACCAAGATAGATATAATTAATATTTTCACATCTTCACTTGTCTTGCTGAGGATTTTGCATTGCTCAGTAATAAGTGGTAAAACATCTAACTAAAATCTACTGTTTTCTTGACAGTAAATTCTAATGGAGGGAATATAAAAAGATCTATCATGGTTCTATAAAATAAAGAATGGTAATTTTTAATATTATATTCTTAAATATGGGTAAAGTTTTGAGGGTTTTTTGTCCATGATATTATTTCTGTTGGAAAGTTAAAATTTTTAACCTGTTATTTAAGAATTATCATTCATGATAGAGAGAGATGTAAATACCAATTGTTTAAAGATATTAAAATCCAAGGACACTTTCTTGAAAGAGATTATTCAAGGCATTATCCTCAGGCTATGCCTTCACAGACAAATAGAATTCTATCACTGAGCCACTGATGGCTGAATTTGATCAACACATAAGGACAATAAGAATATCTTAGGCTAAAAATAACTACCCAAAGTGGAAAGAAAAAAACACACTTTGATTTCCTTAGATAATAGATTTGTGACCATGTCTGGATACCTTCCTCAAAAGTCAATTTTGGAAACTCACGTTATATTAAAATGACAGGAAAAAAACTATACCCTTTTTGGTCTGAGAATAAGTCATTGAATAACAAAATACAGAGCCTTTGTTTTGTTTCAAGGCAAATTATGCTCAGAGACTGAGATTATCTTTGCCAATATTTTATTTAACACAGGTCTACTGTGGGAATTATAATTTCACAAGCCAATAACATACAAGATAATGTCCTTTAATAAGCCAATAAAGAAATAACATACTCCAAACCAATGATTGATTAATTACACTATTGTTCCAGGCAAAGGGCACGATGAAAGGAATAAAGTCCAAATTTAGTTGTGGTGTACCTTTCTGTTGCAGGAAGGGGGACCCCTTCCAGGGCCTAGAGTGGGCTTTTGTCTAACACTCGCAAATGAATTGTCCAAGGAGACACATGTACTGACAAAGCAAAAGGCTGTATTGGAAATGGGCACCCAGGCAGAGAGCAACAGGGTAAAGGAACCCAGAAGAACTGCTCTGCTACATGGCCTGTGGTCTCAGGTTTTATGGTAATGGGATTAGTTTCCGGGTTATCTCTGGACAATCATCTTGCATGGCCCATATTTGATCTAACTAAGTGTCTTCCCTGGTGGCATTCACCTCTCTCAGCCAAGATGGATTCCAGCATGAGGGTTTCTGGGAGGTGGACAGGACATGTCGTCTCCTCCCTCCTTCTTTTAGCCCCTCCCAAATTCTTCCAGGTTAGTTTTACAAGACATACTATGGGTTGGCATGTCCTCCTTCCTTTGGCCCCTCCCAAATATTCCTGGTTAGTTTTTGGTGGCAGCACCACATTCTTCATTGAGACCTCCTGTTGCAAGACAACTCAGGCAAGAGGTTATCATCATGCCTGGTCAAGGTTTCAGTCAATGACTCCCTAACATTTTTATGAGCTGGTTCTCGAGAGAGAGAGCTTAGTCAACTGAGAGCTAATGTCCAGCTGCCAGTGCAAAGATGAAAGTCTCTTGTTGTAGAGCACATGGCTAGGAAATGAAGGCATTGAGGCTGGCAAGCATGATAATCTCCTTCCCTGGGGCTGCTTCATGGTTTTCACCACTGCTGAGCAGAGATCCACCTTCCTAGGCAGGAGCCAATACCCCAAAGTCTTCAAAGAGCTATTTAGATCAGCAAAGAGTCATCTTGCCCAGACCAAACACTCTCAGATGGTCCTCACACACTCTGGGTATTTATACTCTAATGTCCCCTTGCCATAGCTGCTTCTTCATATGTTCTTATTGATAAGACCCTGGTGGTGCCCCTCAGCAGTTGAGCTACTACTGAGTGCTTGTCAGCAACCGCAGATGTTGATGATGACATCCTGACACAACAACTTCAATACTTTTATTGAAACAACTTTACTTATAAAAACAACTGTATTCTTAGATCAAAACAATTTTTGTCATGAACAAATAGATCTGAAATCATATCAAACCACTAAACAACAGCATTCATCCTCTTACTACATTTGTATCTCTCTTTGTATATACCCTTATTTCAAATTCACCTCTATCTCCTCCCCAATTTTCTCTGATGCTCAGAGAAACTTTTGCATAACTGTAGCAATGACATGGAACTGAGGTAAATTTTGAGGAGAAAGGACTTGGGAGCATCGTTAACTAGAAATGTTAGACATGTGATCCTTTTATCATGTGATGTATTCATCCTCTACAAAGGAGAATGAATCCAAGCGACAAATGGCCTAAATGCTTCTGGAGTTTTCAAAATCAATTTACCCCATTTCCTGAGGTTGAATGGGGGAAAAAAGAAGTCTTAAATAAAAATGAACAAAATGATTTTACCAGGATGGCTGCAAAAATTATTTAGTTGAACAGAATTGAATTAGGTGCTCCTAAGACCCACAAAAATTAATATTTAGAGAGAGTATCCAAAGCTGTATAGATATTTATGTTTACTCCTAATTCATAAATCTCCAACTAAACTAGTTTTTTTTTTTTAAGAAATGTGTTCATGCTTGAGATAAAGACTCATCCATTTAAAAATGGATGGAAAATAAATAAGGGAATATATAATTGGAAATATGTCTTTTCTTGGCCAATGCCTATGTGAGCTAAGGATTTAATGACTTTTTGATGACCATTGAAGATTTTTATATGGCTCTACATATTGCTGTATGAGATTTACAATGTTATATCCCTTTCCTGAAACCACTGAAGAATGCAACAGATGAAAATAGTTTCATTAGAAAAACAAAATTGTGTATTATTGCACTTGGAATTTTGGCATGTTTTTTAAAAAATATATTTGCAATAACAAATTGGAGCTGATTTTTGTTTTGTTTTGTTTTCCTTTGCTTCCTTTGCCTCCACTTTATCCTAAATCAGCAGAAATCCGAGGGAAAAAAGGCAGGAAAGGTAAGATTGTAAATTTCAAAGAAAATTGATTTCAAAATACGTTGTGATTTTTTTCTTGTATTTCTGAAGCCACAGTAGCTACTAAGTGGAGTTAAAACTGTAAGTATTTAAGATGACATATGTTGTAGTTCTGCCTCAAAAGAGCTTCAAGCTGAGCTGTCTCTACATTTTGTATCACTTACACAGTCCTGGAAGCAATTTTCAAGTCTTATTTTATTTTATTTTTCATCAACACTTTCTTTTCCCACTGTGCCAAAACAACATACTGCTGACAGCATCACTTCGTGAATATTCTGGTAATACAGTTATTTTATGATAAATTTTAGCAATAAAAGGGACCATTTTGGTGTCAATTTACAATTTAACAGTGACAGCAAAAGTTAGTGAATATGAAGCATGATGATGTCTGATAAGGTCACAGAGAAAAATAGCATAAACTAAACATGGTTAATCAGTAAATTGATGTTCTCTGAGAAACTGGGCTTTAGAATGTCATCTTTCAATGCAAAAATTTTTTTCTAATTGAAATATAGTTGATGTACAATATTATGTTACTTTCAGGTGTATTACATAGTGATTTGACATTTGCATACATTATGAAATGATTACCACCATGATAAGTCTAGTAACCATCTGTAACCATATAAAGTTATCACAATATTATCGACCGTATCCTTTATGCTGTATATTACATCAGCATGACTTATTTATTTTAAAACTGGAGGTTTCTACCTCTTAATCCCCTTCACCTTTTTCAACCACTTTCCTCCCCTCTGCCAACTGCCTTTTTGTTCTCTGAAGTCTGTTTTTGATTTTTAGATTACACATGGGATCATACAGTTGTTGTCTTTCTCTGTCTGATTTATTTAACTTAGCAAAATATCCTCTTGATTCATCCATGTTGTCACAAATGGCATGACCTTTTTTTAATGGCTGAGTAATATTCCATTATTATTTCATAATATTTGGCTTCCATATCTTGGCTATTGTAAATAATGCTGCAATGAGCATTGGGATGTATGTATCTTTATGAAATAGTGTTTTAGTGTTTTTGTGCTGGATCATATGGCAGTTCTATTTTTAATTTTGTGAGGAAACTCCATACTGTTTTCCACAGTGGCTGTACCAATTACATTCCCACCAACAGTGCACAAGGGTTCCCTTTTCTGTACATCCTCACCAACACTCATTATTTGTTGTCTCTTAATGATAGCCATTCTGACAGGTGTGATGTGGTATCTCATTGTGGTTTTGATTTGAAGTTTCCTGATGATTAGTGATGTTGAGCATCTTTTCATGTGTCTTTTGACCATCTGTATGTCTTCTATGAAAAAATGTCTATTCTGTTCCTCTGTCCATTTTTTAATCAGGTTGTTTGTTTTCTTGACAGCTGTATGAGTTCTTTTGGATATTAACCCCTTATCAGTTATATCATTTGCAAATATATTCTCCCATTCTGTAGGTTGCCTTTTTTATTTTGTTGATGGTTTCCTTTGTTATGCAAAAACTTTTGAGTTTGATGTAGTCCCATTTGTTTATTTTTGCTTTTGTTTCCCTTGTCTGAGGAAATAGAACCCCCAAAATATTGCTAAGACCTATGTCAAAGACCATGCTGCCAATGTTTTCTTCTAGGACTTTTATTGTTTCAGGTCTTACATTTAAGCCTTTAATCCATTTTGAGTTTATTTTTGTATATGGTGTGAAAAAGTATCCCAGTTTGATTCTTTTACATGTAGCTGTCCAGTTTTCCCAACACCATTTATTGAAGATAATTTTTCACATTGTATATTTTGGCCTCCTTCAATGTGAAAGTTTTAAGTTCTGCTCACATATATATGAACAGTCTAGCTGTCTAGAAAAATTCGGTTTTCTACCATTAAAAAAATAAACTATGTCACACATATTGTTAAATTTTAATTACCTCATTGGTTAAACTGCACCACCACTAAAAATAAACAGTTATTTAGCTGTTCACTGACATTTGTTTTCTAGAATTTATGCCTTGGTTTCTTCACCATGTTTTGAGGTTTGGAACCAAAATGTTGTCATAACTATACGCTAGGTTAAATATGAGTGTTTTTCTAGTTTGAGAGACCAAATTTTGTCTTTGAAAAAGAACTTGCCAAAGGGTGGTCTAGACTATGCCAGAAGTACTCTGTTAGCCCTGGATGGCTTTATCAAGTGTGAGAATTACCTGAAAACGGAGCCTGACTAGAATGTCAAAATGAATTTTCATTAGTGTTTGAGAGATAAACTAAAATAACAGCATTAGAGAATTTTCACTCAGTATACCTTTCTGAGAGTTTTCAAATGCCCGTCTGAACCATCTTATCACTGTGACCTTGGAGTGATGACTTTTTGAGAATTAACTCCTCCGAGAAGGCAAAAGTTTATAGAAGATTTCTCCAATTAAAAGGAGGGAAGCAAGGGGAATGAAATGTCACTAGCTATGTAAAGTGAAAGAGAGAGGGAGAGAGAGAGAGAAGCTCTACAGATTTTAGGTGTTCTAACATTCTCAACCATTCTGGTAAATTTAGGAAAGGACCTGTTGCTCAGTTATTTAAATGTTGGAATTTTGAAGAACATAAATATTGGCAGATTTTATCTAGTATAGTTATTCTATAAATAGAAAAGTGTTTTTGTTTTAAAAAATTAAGACTGTACACAGCACTCTGGGATGAACTCAGAAAACACCTGGGTCATGAAACTTTAACATAAACCACTTCAATTGTGAATATTAAAACAGTAATATAATCACAATATAAGGAGCAATGGAAAGTGTGGTTTTTAGTGATGGATACTTTTTTTTTTTTGTCAAATAAAACCAAATCTGGACTTAGAGATTTTATTCAGAATAGAGAAAAGGCTCTGACCTCAGAAATCTGCAAGGTCTTAAAATCTAACAGAAAAAAGGTGCTTCTTTTTTTAAGGTAAAAAGGGGTAAGCAGAGATAAGCAGAATCTTTTAAGAAGAAACCGGACAGGCCAGATAAGTGGCCAGTGGGGTCCACCAGGAAAAGTGTCTTGCTGTGGTCAGCTGATTCCCAAGAGACCCTGATAAAGGGGATGCATTCCACATTTTTAGTGCTTGCTCATTACTTGGTGGCAAGCAGAGCTCAGGAGCCTGTAGGAAGGAGAGATTCCTGACTAAAGTTTGGTCAAGACAAAGTGTTGTAAGAAAAGGAGGGAGCCAAAGAATGATCATATCCCAGGTTTCAGGCAAGGCCCTGGGATGGGTTCCCAAGTGAAGGTCTTTGGCTTCATGCAGGAAAGAATTCAAGAGCAAGTCAAAGTAGAGTGAAGGACGATTTATTCAGGGAGATACACACTCCATAGATAAAATTTGGGCCATCTCAGAAGGCAAGAGGGCCCTGGGGTATGGGTTGTTAGTTATTATGGGCTGGGTAATTTCATAGGCTAACAAGTGGGAGGATTATTCCAACTATTTGGGGGAAGGGGCAGAGATTTCCAGGAGTTGGGGCACCACCAACTTTTGGTCTTTTATTGTCAGCCTCTGAACTGTCATGCCTGTGGGTGTGTCATTTAGATGTTAATGTATTACAATGAGTGTATAATGAGTCTCAAGGTCTACTGGAAGTTGAATCTTCCACCGTCTTGGACCTAGAAGGTTCTAACCAGTTTTTGTAGTATCCTGTTTTTCTCAACGGCTGTGTCATTCTTTTAATTCTTGTGCCCTGCCCACTTCTCTCCGGTCTCAAAAGCAGAGTATAAGAAAGGGACAGCTGTGAGCACTTGGTCATTTTTTCCCAATACTGTTCTATACCAAAGTAAACACAGTAAAATTAACTTACTAATATTGTGCTTACTCTGTTCCAAGCACTGTGTGTGTGTGTATACATATAAGTGCATATGTGTATACTTCTATATCTATATCTACATCTATATCTATATGTCTATACCTACTACATATTTAGTCCTATAAACTCATAGTTTAATCCTATGAACTCTTTTACAGATGAGGAAACCATGGTGCAGAGAGCTTAAGTGCTTGCCTAAGATTATAGAGCTCACCAGTAGAAAAGCCATGAGTTGAACCCAGGCAATCTATCCAGAATAATTAAAAAAAAAATAAAAGAGAAAAACTTGAATCATAAAACAAATACTTCTTTTATATCAAAATAATAGTTTTATTGTATTTTAGTAATTACCCTGAATATATTTAATGTTTTAAGATGCTTCTAGAAGAATAATATTTTTTAAAAAATTTACTTCTGTCAACTCTGATGATGCTACAGACCTATTATGAAGCCCTTTTCACTAGTCTATATGCATTCTATACCTAGTCTGATATAATATGGTTAACATATACCATGGATATTAGGTCTGTCCTCTGACACCCTTTATTTTTGGTTCATTGCGTTTATGTATTTGAAGGGTATTTTGAATATTAAATTCAAGAAGCTATAAACCTTAAATATATTAAGTGTCAGAATATTCATTAACTTTGGATTTACTGCAAATATCTCCATAAAAAGTCGAATTAATCTCTTGAACCTCACCTATTTAGGTATTTTTAATATAAATTATAAAATATTACTTTTACGTTCAGTTTAATTCAGAGTAAGTGAAAAATATAAGCTTCCTGCATTTGTAAAAAAATAGGGCCACATATTAACTTAGCTAAGAATGAAGTATCTAAATGAATGCTTTATTGTCCTAAAGTCTCAAACATCAAAGGACCTAGAGTCTCAAACTTCAAAGGACCTATAATTTCTCAAAGACTTCCTCAGCTATTTGCATTTAAATGACTTCAGAGACCTCACCAAACAAGACTAGTTTTAGATTCCAAATCAGAGTTTTAAGGTACAGAGATAGATAGACATGTTTTTCTACCTCTCTTTTAAAAGATTACATTTCACAGGGAAGCTAGTGGCATTCAAAGAGCAGAATAAAAGCAAATGTCATACTCCATACTTCATTCATTCTTTAGTATGGAATGGCTAAGAGTTAATTAAGGGGAAAATACATTTCAACACATAGCCACCTGTGACTTAATAGATTGGTGATAGCAATGTTTGTTTTCAACTAAAAGAGAGAAGTACAATTTTTGAACCTGGTTAATATAAAACAAACATTTCTTGCTTAAACACAAACTGATTCCCTAAGTTAGTACTAACCTAAAAATTTCCAGGTAGATTTTTTTTTAAATCTCTCCCCTTTGGCTAAGCCTGAGTTTAAATTGCCCTCAGGGTTTGCACAAATGGCCATGCTTGTTAAAGAGTATGTTCACCAAAGTGCTAAACTGAAGTTGGCAGAAACAGAGCTGACTGAGATTCTCAAAAGAGTATATTTCTTATTTCTTTATATTTGCCTGAGGTGAATTTACAAAGTGTTTTCTTTCAGACTAGGCTAGTTGGTAGCAGAAAGAATAGCTATAGGAAAAAAGCAAATAAAAGTCATTGCCTGTTATTGGCCTCTCTTCTTCCAGACTCCTGTCATTTGTGTAACCATTTGCTCCAAGGCTACATGAAGAAGAGGGAGGCAATGAGAATGTTCAAAGGAACATATATTAAAGTAACATTTTACTGGTGTCTCCAAGCTACTTCTTCTTCCCTTATCCTATTCAACAATCCAGAAACTTTGGGAAGTTTCTTCATCATAAATTGTCCTAACTGTATAATTTAGAAGTTTGAATATGGCACAGCATGTTGAGATATTTTTTAAAGGTTTTCTCTAAATGAAACTAATTCTAAGGTTACGTTTCTGAAGAGATGTATCCACAAGCCTTGGCTTTAATGAAGGATTATTTTCATACATACTTTTTGCAACATGATAATCTAACAAATGCATGAAGCTAAATCTATAGCAATTGTGAATGCTATTTCTTCTATACTAACCAGTTTTCCTTATCAGGCATTCAGTTGAATGTTAGTAATGCTATGAGAAAGTTAAATCACATAAGAGTTCTAATTTAGCATTACCAACTACAAGCAAACCTATTTACCTTTTTCCTACATATGTTCCATAGATGTGATCTTCCAGGGACATTGTACTGCAGGTATACTGAGTCCTTTGGTAGTGTCTTAACAGCTTCTTATTTTGCTTTGGAATAGATTATTTAACTCAATGGGTAGTGACTGAAAATTTAGTTAGTGGCAAAAAAAGTGACAGATTTTAAAGGACATCTTTGGTTTGATCTTTGGATTCTCCTTCTATGCTTATTCAAGACTTCTGCTTGCACTATTCAATGTTAAAACTGTTAATGTAGCTATCACCACAAATCGATATCTGTTTTGTCTTACATGTTTGTTTTTGTTGATCTGTTTTGGATTTTGTTGATTTTTGTTGCTCGGTTTGTTGATTCTATTGCCCTTATATGTACATATGTGCATTCCCTGGATGTTATTTTCACGTGATTACAAGGACTCCATGATTTTGAACATTGTCCTCTCTTTTTATGACCATAACTTTATTATCCGCCTTGTGTTATCCTCTTGTGAACTTGAACTTTCCCTTCATTAGGTCCTCTAATTGCTCATCCCACTTTATGAAATTCCTTCCTGGTTACATTCCTCTCCCCATCTCATCATTACTATCCTTGACTTTTCATTCTTGGTTTCTCACTCTGTTTATGGTGCCAATTTCCAACTGTAGTCCCCTCACAGATTGTATTCTCCACAGGTCACTGAACACTCTTTGGCAAAAAAAAAAAAAAAAAAAGAAATTACAAAATTGTACTCAAAATCTAGCTTACTACACATTCATAGTATTAAACTTCTGCTGTGGCTCTAGGTATTGTTCAGAAGTCTTTTTATGCTCCTTTCCATTAACTTTCTATCCTGGGCCTTGAATGACTATCCCAAACCTTTTCAACCATCTTCAAATTCCTTTTACAATTTCCAACCCTGAATTACCAGCAGATAACTTTAGGTCCTACTCTCCTAAGATAGAGACCACCTTTGTAACCCCAATATATTTCTGAGTTCCTTTCTAGTATCTCATTTGTTCCCTTTCAGTTATTGAAATATCTAGCTTTTTAGTCTCTTTATACATGCCACTTCCATTTTTCCTTTAAATATACATAAATGTCATTTGTCAAGGAAAATAAATATGAAATAACCACCCCCCAAGTAGAATATATCCTCTTCAGCCATTGCTGTAATTCACTACTAAATTGAGAGAATCATCTCTCTATTAACTGCATTTTCTCACTACATATTCCCTGCTATAATTTGTTATTTTTACTTCCAATTAAAATATAATCCTTTCATCATTTGTCCAAGATTTTCTGCTCACTGGCTCCAGAATTTCTGTTACATTTGACATTTTAAACACTGTTCCTCTCCCAGTATTTCTGGAAACCTTTTTCTATAAAGCCTTCTGTGATCTGTCCATCCATTGCTACCCATAAATATAATGTTCACAACTGGATTGTGAGTTCATG
The DNA here is from genome assembly GCF_003676395.1 of Aethalodelphis obliquidens. Classification (NCBI taxonomy): domain Eukaryota; kingdom Metazoa; phylum Chordata; class Mammalia; order Artiodactyla; family Delphinidae; genus Aethalodelphis; species Aethalodelphis obliquidens. The sequence continues at coordinate 5,522,671 of NW_020837998.1, forward strand.
TTAATCAAGTACATATTTCTTCTGTATTCTTTCGATTCCTAGTGTAGGAGAGGAAAACTTTTCCCTTTCTCTCTTCTAGGTTCTTTGGCTGGTCTAATAATTAAATTGACATAAGATAGATTAACAGGAGAAAAACAAATTTAAGTTTGTACATATGGGAGCTCATAAAAATATGATGCTCAAAGAAGTAACCAAAGCCGGCAGCTTTTATATCTTTTAGATAAAGAAACAATAAATTTGTAAAGAATTGACAAGACAAAGGGATTTGGGCTTAGGGTAGTAAAATTAGTAAAGAAGTAACAAAGTTTTTGTATACAACTTTCTCGGCCCTGAATTCCCTTTCTCTGGTGATGAGGATCTCTATCTTTCTCCTTGTACAGGGAAAATACCTTTCACATTGGAGATTTATTTCCTGTTTTTAGGGGGACAAAGGAGGGTCAGAGTGTTCTTCTTGCACTTGCTATTTCTTAAGTTACTTTAATTCCAAATAATCAGTACACTGAAGTAGTGTATCTTGGGGTGACCTGCCCTGAACCTCATCACTAGGACCTATCATATTTCACTTTTTATAGACATTTAGTGTATTTGTCTTGTTTTAAATTTCCTTTTTTTTTTTCTTTTGCGGTACGTGGGCCCCTAACTGCCATGGCCTCTCCCGCCGCAGAGCACAGGCTCCGGACGCGCAGGCCCAGCGGCCATGGCTCACAGGCCCAGCCACTCCGCGGCATGTGGGATCCTCCCAGACCGGGGCACGAACCCCTGTCCCCTGGATCGGCAGGCAGACTCTCAACCACTGCGCCACCAGGGAAGCCCTAAATTTCCATATTTTGATAAGAGCTTAACAGAACTGACTTAATCCAAAGGAAACTGATTTCAAATTTTCCAGAATAAAATGTGAAGTATTCTACTAATGTAATAGCAAATGCTCGATTATACAGGGATTTAAAAATCTTCTTTTTAGGGTCCTCTGACTTCATGTAAAACAGAAAGAAATATGTGGCACAAATGGTAAACTACTCCTTAGCCTAATTCAGGCAGTTGTAATCCTGTTCTTTAGTGTGCATAGAAGTATCCTGGGAAAATCAATGCTGAGAGGTGTCTTCTTTGTAAAACTCTGATGCTCTGAATATTTTTTATATATATATTTTTTTCTGTAAGGTCCCAGGTGACTGAACTGTCCAATTTGGACTCTTTATTTCTATAAAAATGTTATTTTTCTTTGCTCCTATACCAAAAAAGTGGAGGGGGTGTGGCTATATGATCACATTGCGTCCTTTTCTCATCCCTTACTGAAAGACTCTAAACCTCCCTTGAAAATGTTCTAAGCCTTCCTACCTACCATTGTCTCACCTTGCAGCATCAAAATTCACCCATTATATCTCTGAGAAGTAGGTGTTTTCACTCTGTGTGTGGCATAGTATTGAGGATGGTCTGAAATAAAATCATATATATTCATTTCAGCTCTATGCCCTTTTCTGAATGTATGGGAAACAATAGACAGTGATATATTAAGTAAAATAAGTCAAGGTTTTAAAAGGTTTCAAAATATATTTTATTCAAAGCAGTAGAAAAGAAGAAAGTAATTTCAAGGTTTATTTGAATAGCACTCTTATGTGTATTAAATACACTATTCTCAGGTCATTAGCTTTACAATAGTGTTAGATGTAGTTACAGATTCAGCCTTTCGCATATATACTCTTTCCATTTTCACAGATTGGGCAGTTTTCCATTCATTTTTTCTAGCAACTGTTGAAAGTCCTTGCTTCTGTTCATTCAATGCCATCTGAGTCAGTACATAATTTAGAAGCCTTGTCTTCTACTGTCTATGACTAACTCAACAACTGATACATTGAAATCGATACTCCAAACTATAGAGCTCAGATTAGGATTTATACTTCTGATCTCAACAAAACAATTGAAACAATTATAATTCTATTCTAAACTTAGATTTTCATATCAGAAACAGTGACATAGCTGTCCTCACTGCTGAATTCATGACACCTTTGAAATGTAAAATTCCCCTATTTTAGGATAAAAAGATTAAATTTTCTTTCACTTTCTTTTTGTTTAACAGCTTTATTGGAGATATAATTCACGCAATTAAAGTTTAGTTTTGTGGGTTTTTTTTTTTTACTTTACTTTCCTATTTATTTATTTATTCTTTTAATCAAAGTATACAATATTGTGTTTGTTTCAGGTGTATCACCTTCTTAATTCATATCTTTTGATTTCTGAAAGTAACTCGGAGAGGAAACTTTCTTAGGCAATTTATTGGATAATGTTTTCTAATAACGTTTGCCAATATCATTGCTATAGAGATAACGTTGACCACTCTCTTTTGGACTACTAGACAAATCATGTTTATTTCATTAAATCATATGTTTTTCTCCGTGGCTGAGCTGAGGTTTAGTTATTCTATGATCTATTGCTTTCTTGCCACCAGCAGGGGACAGATTCTTTTGCAGTTTCTACTGAATATATGTCATCTTCACATGTGTTATACCATGTTCTTTTGCAATGATGCCAGTTTTTCATAGTTTTCTAATATTCATAATTTTGTAAGCTTTATAGTAGTAAGATATGTAGACTTTTCATTGAGTCTTTCAATCATCAAAAGCTCCTTTATTATCTTTTCTTAAATATTTATTGTATGTGTTATGTCCCTTAGGCAGTATGGTTTGAGGACTAGAACAAGCACACACTAATGATAAATGGTATAAGTAGATTAGACCCATGGAGGTGAACGAAGTTTGGCAATGCATGAGAGTACTGATTCAAATATTTTGTCTGTTTCTATGACAAAATATCTGGATTTAAGAGTGCAGTATAAGTCCTCGGTAATAGTGACTTAGAGCCATCTCTTTTCTACCAAGAAACATTTATATTGGAAGGTTAAGAAGTTTTCTTCTGAGCACACATTTCTTCAGTAGAGTTAGCAACGGTTGCTGAATCAGATATTGAGACATTTATAAATAAGAATTGAGATTTCAAAGTCTCATATCTTGTGATGATTACGTTAGAAACATTATCTTTGGCATACTTCCTCGTATTCCTTTACTTCTCACATATTTGCCCCTCATGCATTTAATTTTTAAAGTAGGCAAGTATCCTACTTAACTCCGAGGGGACTCACAGGGAAGCCTCTAAGAATTAATCATCATTTGTTATTTTACCAAAAAATTATGAATATGTTAGTCAATTTCCTAGCCCATTTATTGAGGATCCCTGTGACACTAGTCTTCTTCATTTAGTTGAATTATTTCTTAATTGCTTAAAAGAAGTTTATAGGATTAACTTTTATGCTTTAGAGACACTAAAGCATAAATTTTACAGTCTAATGTTGAGATATAAAGAATTAATAATTCAAGATGTCTTATAAGTTCCTTTAGTCTATGCCTAACACACTACTTGAAACCTAGTAAATATTTAATGAAAATTTGTCCTTTGTTTAACAAACATATATGGAATGCCTTCTATGTATCAAACTCTGTACTTGGTAATGAAAATATCTAAAGGAATGAGATAGTTTCTTTGACTTCAAAGACCCCCTTGTATAGTAAGGAAAATAAATATGTAAACCAAAAATTCAACCTTATATAACAAGCTTAGTTTACTATAATAACCTATTTAGAATATTTTTCTTGAATAAAAATAAAGTCCACTCACTTGTACTTAGGTTTTCTGTCAGGCTTACTCATTTAGAGGTAAGAGCTTCCATAAATTCACTAACCTTTCTTTAAAATATAATGGCTTCTTGTTTATGTTTTTGAGCACCTATATTTTGGTCTCTTTTAGCTTATATCAGACACATATGCCAGTGTATTTTTATTCTGTTTAAATTTCATACCCCTTCCCATTATATTTGCCTCCTCTTGGCTTACAGTATTTATCAGATACCCTTTAACAATAATAATAGCTTGTATTATTATTTATGAATGAGAGCTAATGTTATCCAAATATACTTTAAACATTGATTTAAGAGTTGGGTTTTCTCTTGAAGTGCATAATACTTCAAACAGTGTAACTCTTTACTAACATGACAGATTATCCTCCTTATTTTCTTGAAAGCAAGATGTGTAGTGGAGCAAATCTCAAATACTGACCTTCAGTCTTTTCCATAGTAAGCAATTGTGAATGCAGTGCTGTAAATCTCTAGCATTAAAGAACTGTCTCTGAGATCTGTTTCATATTCTGTAATAAAGGTGATTGCTGGGAATTGTTTGCTGTGTAACTCCGGAACAGGCTGTGTATCATTTTTATTGATGAGAAGATACCATCTCTGTAATGCCTATGTAAAGTTGTCTGGGTGTTAAATTGATTTAAAACATTATGCTTTGAATTAGCCATAAAAATTGCAGTGAGTATTGCAAAACAGGAAATCCCATTACAAGACTGAGCAAAGAAGCCACCTGCAGCAGGAAAAAAAAAAAACCACACTTCATGGCAGAAACCAATGCATTTAAACTTAGTAAACAAAAGTTGCTAGTGGGTAAGCTTTTTGGCTTTTGTTGGGCTTTGGGAAACAAGTAGATAGCAAATGCTCAATTAGTCCATTTGCTTCTCCCAATGTCCTTATGATCATCAGTCAGCTAATGTGGCTGACTGCACAGTGATTCTTGAGTAGGGAGGGAGTTTTTCTAGTACTTCTCAACTCTGGCTGCGTGTTAGAATCACCTAGGGACTTTTGAAAACTGGCAATGTCCATTTTGCATTCCAAGCAATTACATCAACATCTCTGGGGTGGGACCCAGGCATTGGTAGTTTTTTAAGCTCCCTACATGTTTCAAATACAGAGCCAACTTTGAGAACTACTTTATTCAATTCTTACTGCCTTTAATTTAGATTTAGCAAATTTTATTTGTTTCTGTGGCAAATCCTTTATATAAAATCCTAAGTTTCGTTGAGGAAAAAAATTGGATTGATCGGTCTTTTCATGAATGTTATTAAAATAGTGCCCTAATTTTATTGATGTAAAATATAGTTTGCATGCCAATATAGGACCAGTACCCACAGAAAAGGCAAGCAATGACCAGTAACATATTTGCCAATGAGGTTAATCAACCCTACTCTATATATGCATGTGTGATTGTAACGATATAAAACCTTCCAAAAAGGCAGCTCGTGCTTTCAATAGGTTTATTCAATCCCTGGTTAATAGAACCCAGTTAGAGTGTTTTCCCAATCTTACAATTTAGTAATGTTTAAAAGATGCTATGATGATTATAGCATACTAGATTTCAAGTCTACATATTGAGTAAGGATAGTAATGTACCCATTTATTTATGTTGATCCAAATAACAACCACAATATGTATAATTTCCCATATTTTGTTGTTATTGAATGAAGTATTGAAATAGTATTGCTTCTTGACACTCTCCCAAGCCAAGGTAACAGTATATTAAATATACTCATTTGAAATCTATAAACATGTAATAACTGAATAGACTTTCCATTCTTTCTGTGATTATATTGTAGCGCTGCTGGATGAACAAAAGCTTTGTCAAACAGGAAAGATTGCAGGAAAATGATCAGGGTAGTTGGTATCCCACTAAAGTGGAGCTCAAATGAATTCTGAGGGTAAATTAAAGACAATGGTAACAAATAAAGTACATAAGAACTGGATGGCAAGAGAACACAGGGCACACATGAAATAAAGTTCTGTAAACTGATGATATATGTGAGTACTCTTTGACCTATTTACAAAATGTGCAAAAAAACAAGTTTATATTGCTCTTACTAAAGAGTGTGAATTGTGAAGCCTTGATCTTTCACTCTGCACTCATTATTCAAGTGGCTGTTATCAAGAAATCTGTTTAAATGTGAATGGCACCCACAAATCCTTGATGTATTCTTGGCAGTGTATTAGAGGATTAGAGAATTTTCTTAGATATAGAACCTTGTAAAATAAGTGTCATTATCTGCCTAGCATATACTATTCAATGTATAAAACTTGTTTATGTGACACATAACAATATTTCTGAGAGATGTATTCACTGTGCATTGAGTTGTTACAACACTCTATTATTAATACTTTTTCTAGCAGAGAGTATTACTGCTATTTCAGGATCTCTGTTGGTATTTTAATATAAAACATCAGAAATTCAGCCTCACTGGGACACTTTATACCAAGCACTAACCATATTTAAGTTAATATTTAGTGAAAGTCTTCCTCATCAGCACTATCAAGAGAAAGCAAACAATGTAATTTTCTTTTATATTCTATGTGCTTTTGGTTAAGTTTATTTTATCATATGCTTTCACTATAGATAAGAATATTCTCAATAGATGGAATCTATGGTGTCATAGGCATAACATCCTATCACTGCTTTCTAATTCCATGCTGCTACCATCACTATTTGGAATTACCTCGCCTTGTTTTGTTTAAAATACATGACAACTTTTGTTAAGAAAATATATGCTCTTACACTAAGCATTCATTGAAATTTGAGGAGTTGTGGCTTAAGACATTAGAAGTTTGGAAAGAAAGAATATTATTCATATCTGAATATTATTCAACTCCAACTTTAACTCTCTCCTTTGGAGGTGTGTAACTTGACAAGGACTATGCAACTTTTCAAGTGGGGGTCTTAACTATATTGAGAAAGTGCTCAAGAATAGATTCAGCATTTTCTCACATCAAAAACACAATTCAGACATTGGCTGTTGAAAAACTGTCACAACTTAGTTCATTGAACATCTTTTAGGACACAAGTTAACCCATATTTCCTCAAGTCAAGAGGAAGGAAACTCATGTGTATTAGTTGGGAATTATTAACCCATTGGGAATGCTCCATCCTAAGGTATTATAGATCTGTCTTAAGTCATGTTTTACTCTATTAAAGCAAGTGTGGTTCTCTTCCTAAGAAGTCTTTTTTCCTAAGTAGAAAAAATGAGCTTATGATAATACACAAAATTTCTGGTTAGAATTCAATGTATTGGATTTCTACCTAGCTTTTTACATTAGGATATATTTTTTTATATATAAGTTATTTCATGTCAAACAAAGTGGCAATAAAAGACATTGAGGGCTTCCCTGGTGGCGCAGTGGTTGAGAGTCTGCCTGCCGATTCAGGGGACGCAGATTCGTGCCCCGGTTCGGGAGGATCCCACATGCCGCGGAGTGGCTGGGCCCGTGAGCCATGGCCGCTGGGCCTGCGCGTCCGGAGCCTGTGCTCCTCAGCGGGAGAGGCCACAACAGTGAGAGGCCCATGTACCGCAAAAAAAAAAAAAAAAAAAAAAAAAAAGACATTGAAATGATTTATAGTAATTGAACAGAAATAAAATAATTTCTAAAAACATACTGAATTCCCAAATTTAGATGACTTACCATGGTCAACTGTGACTTTAGATACTATAGCTATAGATGTATATATACATACTGGTTTTGAGACTAATAATAGCCTAGATTTTCACATTTGTCTGTTAGAAAGTATCTAAACTAAAAGCAGACATGATTTGAATGTAATTGTGACATTTTGAAATGACAATTTAATAGTGACTGAAAAAGATAAGTTTGTAATTATTGAAAGTAATATCCATTTACATATTACAGTGAAAACATTTTCAATGCAAGTTTAAATACACAATTCATCTCAGTCTTTGGTCTATGGTTATATCTATACTCATAGGTAGTTTTACCATTTTTATTATTGGAGTGGCATATATTGTGAATATCCTGGGTTGGAAATCAGAAAATCCAACATCTGTTAATTACATGACTTCCTATTTAACCATATCTTAAACTGAATTAGTTAAAGGAATTTTTCAGTTATTCAGTAACTTTAATTTTCTCTTTTTGCTTCTGATAATTCTCCTCATTAGACTAACTTTTTTTTTTTTTTTTTTTTTTTTTTTGCGTTATGCGGGCCTCTTACTGTTGTGGCCTCTCCCGCTGCGGAGCACAGGCTCCGGAGGCGCAGGCTCAGCGGCCATGGCTCATGGGCCCAGCCGCTCCGCGGCATGTGGGATCTTCCTGGACCGGGGCACGAACCCGTGTCCCCTGCATCGGCAAGCGGACTCTCAACCACTGCGCCACCAGGGAAGCCCTAGACTAACTTTTCATAATGGCACTTTATCTTTTCATTCTTTTTCCTTAAGTCTTATGCTTATATCATATCAAAATAGTTTTTCTAGAAAGTGGAAAAATTGTCTAGTAATTGTGATGTTAATTTTGGAAATATGTCGATAACCAAGCTATATGGAAAAAATTTGTTCATTAGTTGATCAGGTCACTTTTTACCCACACATTTCATATCATGTAAATACAAGTCATTTTTACTTATTCCTTCTTAATTAGAAGTCTCTTGAGTTAATTAATGGATAATCTTTTCATAATTCTATATATACCATGTTTTGACTAAATTGAAAGTACAATTATATTAAAGAATTTGAAGTCACTTTTCAACAAATTAAAGAAAAATATGAAACTTGAATATAAACTTCCAATTGTCTTGATTTCTAGTAGAATACTAACATTTAATAATTGGAAGCATCTTTAGATAGAATAAAACCCAATAATTTTATTTCACACATGGGTAAACTAAGGCCCAGAGGATTAAGTAACCTTCTCAAAATCATATGTCTTAGTAGAAGAGTCAGGAATAAAGCCTAAGCCTTCAGAATTCCAGCCCAGTGTTTATTTACTATGACTTGCTGAACAAAGATAAGTTAAACGTACAGTAAAGATATAATAACTAGTTTATTATCCCTTTCTTCAACTCTGAAGGGCAGGTGAGTAATAACAAAGATAGTTAACTTATCCTTTCATTCTCAAAGTTGATGTGCGCCATGATAAATATAGCGTAGCAAAGTAATTTTTACTTGGCAATACATTACTTGGTATATGTATTAGTTGGCATATATTGGCAATATATGAATGGCTATTGTCTGGCTTATTTTTCACATTTTTAATTATTCAAAATATTGAAATTTCAACTTAATTCACTGCAGATCTGATAGATTTAAGATACTAAATAAAAAGCAATTGTTATATTTCACTCAAGAATTTTTTCTTATACTTTATTGTCCAGTTCTGTATCTTTCACATATTTAATGAAACTCTAAGAAAATTTTGCTCCAAATTAAGTGATTACAAATATGCAGTGATATAGAACTAAATAAAGACTAGGTAGAAAATGGGAAAACAAATGGGTTACTTTGAACAAACAATCCTTTGAGATATAAATCTATTTAGTCTAATAGATATTTAAAAATTCTGACATTATAGTGAAAAGTAGCTCTTCATTTATTGGGTCTAGTATCAAATGTGGAAAAAACTTGAGATCTCATCTAATATTACTGCTAAAAATAAATCTATGAGATAGGAAGAATAAAAATTGTTTTCAGCAAATGAACCAAGGAGCTGACAAAAATATATGTTAAAGTTCAGAATGAGTTCCCTCTGTAGTATTGTAGGCATGAGCATCTGTTTTTTAACAAACTGAATTTTAAGTATCAATGGTGGTGACGGATGAGGGCCATTTGTGTCCTGAGCTCATTCGACTAAACTGACTAGAAGATGATGCACCAGCAAAGCTTGCTTCTCAATGTCTTACTGGATTTTTCTATTGGCCATACCACTGCTTATCTCCATAACAACGGAACCTCCTTTCCATTTCTGAATCAAGGATTGTTTACATACGGTCAAGTATCTGTATTTCAATCTACCCAACTTTAATTTGTGCGTGTTTCCATATACACATTGTGGAAAAATAATTGGTGGTTAAAAAACAAAAACAGGGCTTCCCTGGTGGCGCAGTGGTTGAGAGTCCGCCTGCCGGTTCGTGCCCCGATCCGGGAGGATCCCACATGCCGCGGAGTGGCTGGGCCCGTGAGCCGTGACCGCTGAGCCTGCGCGTCCGGAGCCTGTGCTCCGCAGCAGGAGAGGCCACAACAGTGAGAGGCCCGCGTACCGCAAAAAAAATAAAAATAAACAAAAATAAAAAAATAATAATAAAAGCAAACTTAAGCAGTGACAGTAAAAGTTGCAAAGCTGGATCTGGCAAGATGATTAAAAAAGGTAAATAGTCAATTTGAAACAAAATATATATAAATATGATTGAGTGATATACAATTTATAGGGAAAATTAACATCAATTAATCTTAAATGTCTGAAATTATGAGGCATAGAATTATAATCTCTGTTGATTGGGTTTTCTGACTCCATTGTCACATGGCTTTTCCTTCAAACAGCAAGAGTCCAAATTAAGAACATGTGAATTATGGATATTGACCTATCCCATATTTTTAACTCATCTGGACCCTGTATCATGGCCTTATATTCTTCTTAGACTAAACTGGTAGCTGGTAAGAACGAGCCTGCTAAATGATATGTCTAAAATACATATTATCATGTATGCTAAGGAGACTCAAATTCATTCATTTATTTAACAAACATTTATGGAAGTCCCACTGTATGGCAGGAACTGAACTAGTTGTTAGGTTGTGACATTTACATTCAGATATATAGACATTAGTCAAGCTATTTAAAATTTTTGGACCTGAATTTCTCTGAGAAGAAAGAAGAAGAAAGGGAAGAGTTAGAGGAGGACAACGAGAAAGAAGAGGGAACAGCAGGGGAGGGAAGAGAAAAAGGAAAACAAAGAGAAGAAGGAGGGTAAAGGGAAATGGGAGAATACCAGCAGTTCTACAATCATGTTTATGGAGTTGTCATTCCATTCCATGGGAGCTTTCCAGCAAATGATTGCCTGAAAAATATCTAATGGATTATTAAATTTAAATTGTATTTTAGCTCTTGAAGTTGAAATTTGATAGTGCTCATATTCAAAAATGAATAAAAATTATAAAATTCAGAGGCTGTTAAGCTTCACATATTTAATGTCCTACAAAAATAATATCCCAGTTCAATTTTTGGAAAAGGTATAGAATTTTAATGTCATGGAATTTAGTAATAATAAGAACTGAAAGAGGACATGGCTCAGTAGTACAGCTGACCTTTGAACACACAATTCTCATTGCAGATGAGTTGAAAATATGGTATAGTTATCAGGTCAATATCCATAATTCACTTGTTCTTAATTGAACTTAACTGAACTGTGTGGGCCCAATTACATGGAGATTTTTTTCAATACACACATACTACAGTACTACATGATCTGTGGTTGGTTGAATCCGAGGATTCGGAACCTCGGATACAGAGGCCTGAGTGTAAAATTATACATGGATTTTTATATTAGTTCCACTATTTATAATGGGAAGGCATGGGTAGACTGTTAAGAGATTTTTCATTATTGGAAAATTATGAGTACTATTTTCTGTAATGCTGAAATTGTTAATCTATTGTGCAACATTGAAAAAGACACATAAAATCAATCAGTCTCTTGATATTAGGAAAAGAAGACCAAAATTTATAAAAATATTTATCTATCTATAGGTCTACCATTGCCCAAATTTGTGGAGCACATACCATATGCCAGGATGTGTGTGAAGCTGGGATTTGAAGACTCAGTATGACAGTAGAGCCAGATCCCTTGAGCTAAAAATTAAACTAAATAAGACAATCTATATCCCCAGCTCACTACATGATAATTCCAATTGGGATTAATTGTTTTAGCAACACTTATGGCAATTCTTACCTCCATATAAAAGCAGGTATTTAAAACTGAAAAGATTAACCAAGTTATGCTGCATTCAGGGGTATGGGAGACAATTATTAATTTTCTTGCCCCTGTTCTCCCTAATGACAAGAAAAACTATGTAAACAAGGATTTCTTTACAATTTCTATTGAAATTGTCTACCTTTATTATTGTTACTTTCATCCCCTAACCATGAGTGGACAGTGCTGCAGCATGATTAAAGCAGAATGCACTGAACTTCAGATTCATACCTTTTCCCAGTCAGAATTGAAGATTTTCTTTTAGTCCAGTTTTCATGTCATGGCCAACATTGATGAGGCAGTGATTTAATATGATTTTATTTCATTTTATTTTTGCTGTTTACAACTATGTTTAGGTTTCTGATGCCTGATTTTCTTCCCACATGATTCCATTCTTAGTTCCACAAATCACCTTTTCTAATACAAAGATGTTGGCCCTTTTCATGGTCTGATGAACAGTTTTGCACATATGCCCATATAAAATGCTATATCATCATGTAATATAACCTGTGGTTCTAAGCATATTTATTTCATTAATTAACCTCTCATTAGTTTTACAGCTTCATATAAATTATTTTATTTGAGGTATATATTTTAGACTCTTTAGATTAAATTTTTCCTTTTACATGAAGTGGAGTATGGAATGATGGAAGATATATTTCTTTTATTTTAGTGTATTTTCTTTTTTAAAAATAAATATTATACAGTGTTCATCAACTGATTTAAAATTTCTCATTTTAGGCAAGTTACCTTTTTTATTAGTTGACTAAATTACCCATGTTTCTTTTAGTGGATTCAAATTTTCAGACTCTCTCTCCAAGCACAGACTGACTGAAATTACCATTTTAAACTGATTCTTGTAGTTAACTTTTTCCTAATAAAATTCAAATTAAGACATGTGAATTCTATTTAGAGTTCTATCGATAGTCAACTTAGTGAATTATTAGTAACATAAATCAATCTATTTATGTAAATTTAGTGACAAATATAAAATTTTCTTGTTATCTTTTACTATACTTGGGAGAAAGTTAGATTAGTACTAATCATTATAATGGCTCATATTTATTCCTGTTGGCTCTAAGGTTGTGCTTCTTTTTTTAAATTTATTTATTTATTTTTAATTTTTGGTTGCATTGGGTCTTTGTTGCTCTGCGCAGGCTTTCTCTAGCTGTGGCAAGTGGGGGCTCCTCTTCATTGCGGTGTGTGGGTTTCTCATTGCGGTGGCTTCTCTTGTTGTGGAGCATGGGCTCTAGGTGCACGGGCTTCAGTAGTTGTGGCATATGGGCTCAGTAGTTGTGGCACACGGGCTTAGTTGCTCCGCGGCATGTGGGATCTTCCCAGACCAGGGCTCGAACCCGTGTCCCCTGCACTGGCAGGTGGGTTCTTAACCACTGTGCCACCAGGGAAACCCCAAGGTTGTGCTTCTTGATTGTATTTTTAGAAAGAAAAAAATGTCAAAGCTGCATGTATGGAATAGAATATGTGTAAGACTGAATCAAACTATTACACATTGTAAATTGCTATGTGTTTTTAAAGCAATTATAATTTAACACAAAAAGAAAAAGTTATGCTGATATCTGCTGTAAAGTGTATTCTCTTACACCTCCCCAGAATAAAAAACATTGAACAACAGTATTTTCATCCACCATGAATGTCCATGATTTAGGATAATTCTAAGAATGGGAGAAAGTGATATTACTTAGCCTTTTCTTGATAGGTACACTTAATAACTGCCAGCAAACACAGGATAAGAACAATTTTTGCTGAGAAGTAGGGCCACTTTTTTCGGAAGCTCTGAAGGAAGCTAAAATTGTTTGTGCATAAGAATATTTCTGCTGCCTAAAAAATAGTTTATTTTTATGTTTAAGCAGGATCTATTCTAATGCAATGTAGAGATTTTATTTGGGGGATAATCTGGTGTCAACTCTCAATGGCTTTTTGCATAAATTTGTGTAAAAACAAGCTGGAACTCTGGGGTTTAGTGTACAAAATACTGTCTTTTCACATCTGAGACTGCATTTCAAATTTAATCTGAAGGACTTGATGAGATATGCCAAACTGCCTGAAAACAATTTGGGTAGCTAGTGAACTGTGGTATGTGAAGGCCCATAGACACTGAAGGCACTTTTCTTTGCTTTTTTGCTTTTCTGCTTTCTCACTCCAAATAACTGCATATTGCATACAAGCAACCTATACTGATATTGCAAGGAAGACACAAGCACAGATATTTTTACTATGATGAAAGATGACATTTATTCAGTGCCTAGTTGTTTTATTATTATTATTATTATTAGGATATCAGTATGTAACGAGATGCAGATATGCTAGTAAGGTCTATGGTACTGGTCCCACGTTATTATAGAGTATGGATTTTCTGATAGCAGCATATTTTAAGAAAAGCAGTAAGTTAATCTATGTATGTAATAATGTATCTTTATGCTTTAAGTTTGAGTTTTATTAGAGAACTAAAATTGAAAACAAGGAAACATATTGACCTAAATTGTATATTTTTCTATTCATATATATGGAATATTTATTAGAAAAAAGTTTTTTTTTCAAAACTGCTTTATCATTCCTCAGTGGTTTCTGCTTTGCTTTCATTAACGAGCTTAGAAAAAAAAATCTTTATTGTTGGTGCACAAAAATATTCCAGCATTCTCAGAAGATTCAGAATTAACCCTTAATTGAGGGGTACTGATGGTTAGCCAAAAGTCCACTTGACATTTTGAAAAGTAGAGTGGAATGTTAGGCATTGTTTTTCTTAATGCTTGAAATGCAATTCAAAAAGTAAAAGAATATATAAATAAATAATAAAGGAAAAGCAAATGGATGTAGTGACAATGGACTCCTTAAAAGAGGACAGTTATCTCATTCTAAATTAAATGGGCTTCTGTACTTTCAAATTGATGCTTACACAAAGGTATGTTCTCCTAAATGATCTTACTAGTTTCCAATTCTGTAGATTCTCTATTAGAGAATTTAGTTCCCTTCTTAGTGCTATTTAAAGATTTCAAAAAGAAAAAGTAGCAACTACTGAAAATCTGAAAATATAACAAGAAGGGGGTTATAATCTACAGATATTGGTCCCCTTCGAAAGATCTCACATCTACAAACATGAAATCATATTAAGTGATCAAATAAGGTCATTTTCAAGGTAGTAAAATGAAGATAATAATCATACTTCATTGAGTTGTTGTAAGGATTTACTAAGTGTATATTAAATAACTTTATGTATCTAAAATTAATCTTAACCATGCCTGGTATACAGAAGCACTATGCAAAGTTTAGCCATTATCATTATTATTAGTGGTAATGTTAGCATGATTCAATGCACTGTATTTACATGACTTCAAAACAATGGATACCAAACTAGTAGCTTGTTTTTGTAATTGAGTATCAGTAAAAAATAAAGTGTGAAAATACTGATTCTGTTTTACCTGTCCCAATATATATCCCTTTCAGTTTCCACCATCTGCATTCTCTGTCTCTCCAATGTCCTCATTCAATCATCCAGCAGCACAGATAATTGTGTTGTATGTCCCAAATGATCTAACACTATTTGGACAATATCCTGGATTGTAAAATTGTTCTCCCTGCCACCCCCCTTTCTTTAAATTTTCCTACCTCAACATGTTCTTACCCAATATCTTGTTTCTTCAGGGTTTATTTTCTACACAGTAAACAGACAGCTAGCTAATTCTACTAAAATAAGTCTGTGCTATTGGATTTAAAGTATTACTACTCTTAGAATTGCACTTTCCTTTCTGACAGGGCGATTGCAAAGTCAAAAATTAATGGCTACTTTTGGGAATTTTAGCTCTGTTATGAGAGGTCTGGGATAGTAGTCAGTTGGCTCTTATCCTACCTTATGAAAGGATCTGCTTAGTCACTGGGAGATAGTGAGGTCGCTAGAAATTTTGAGTTAGTTATTTTTCTAAAGCTGTATAGATAAATCCAAGCCTTAAAAAGTATTTATTTTTACCAGTAATCAAGGAAGGCTGTCATTTCTTTGCACATGCTATGGTATTTACATTGGCTAAATTTTATTGTCAGGGTAGAAAAATAAAAATCATAGGAAATACATTAAACAGCTCTTTGGTTTATCTTTTTAAGTTGATCCTTTTTAAATCTTAATGTGATTCTTTCAAAAGCATATACCAGGTTTCGTATTATCCCAGGAAACAATTCCAGTCTGCATTTCAAAATGTTTTTAAGAGAGTATCATGAATATGAACATATTTTCTTAATTTGATAAACTATCAGTTGATCAATATTTCTATAATGTAAAAGAGAAATTAATGGATGCTATATTGAAAGGTAACCACTCTGCATTTGATCCCACTATAATTTCTATTTTTTTAAGAACTTTGAATCATCAACTAAGACACTGAAAATATTTCTCTTAATTTAGACTGTATGTAATTTGTCTTTTAGGGAATTTAGTACTAAAACTATCAAATAGAGTTACTACTTAATCTTAACTTGGTTCAATTTTTATAGGTGCTCCTTATCTGCTGCATAACTCAGACCTAGTTACTGAAATTCTTTCAAAGTGTATTACTGTGTTTTGGGTTTTTTTCTGTTTTTTGTTTGTTTGTTTGTTTGTTTTCCCTTCTACTCGGCAACAGACCCGGGTCCTCCCTCACCATCAACCACTGCCGCTGGTTTTTTATTTACATAATTAAATTTTATATTAAAATACAAATTGTTACTATTACATCTATATTATTAATGATTACAGTGAAGTTTTTATCTGTATTTCAGTCTATATACTTAAAATCTCATATGGAATCATATATTTTCTGTCTTTTCAATGAACGTAGTATGTGACACCAAAGTGAAATGTCTATTAAAGTTGTTTAAAAGTGTTTATTAAAGTTTTTGGAAATCAGGCTCTGTTTTTCCAAGTTGGTATAACAAGGGCTGAAACATAGCTTCTGAAGCATTAGGAAGTTAAAAAACTGCATTTTCATGTTTTAAATTACAGCCCGATTTATTTCAGCTTTCACTTATATACTTAAAATGGAAGATGTAAATCTTATTTTAATAGATTTTAGCGAATTAAGAGCTGAGTACTATTGAATGAGAACAAAAAGGAAAAGAAATTTGTGAGGATGATAACATAAATACCATATAGTTATGACGAGGTCAGATATTTAAATTCAGCTAAAAAGTACACCTATGTTTTACACTCTGTAGACTCGGTAATTGGACGGATAATCTAGTGAAAGATCATAATTTAATACACAGAAGCCAATATACTTTTTAAAATTTTTCTTTTAACTAATTAATAGATATCATAATTCTTTATATGAAAAGTTTCATAGAACTATCATCTCATCTAATAAATATTTCCTAGGGAAGTTTATCATTTATTTAAGCTTTCTTAAATCATAGCTTGTTTTAACATATTTTTAAAGGAATTGAGTCATAGTCAAGAATCTGAAACACATTAGTCTAAAACACTTCTTTGATATAAGGGTAGTAGCAGCAATGACAGATGACATTTAAAATTGTCATTAAATAAAACTGCAGTTTTGATTATTTTTCTTTAACAGTTATAGTTTGATTATGATCAATGCAAGGTTCTCATTTGTTTGATATCTAATAAAATCATTAATGAATCAAATTAGTGAGTGTTAATTACACCTTCATAGTTTATTTACCTTCAATTTGCAATACATATGTTAGAGATGATAAAGTATAAAATATGCTAAATTTTACAAGCTATTGCAATCCAGTGGTTATTTCTTCCACTGTAGTTGGAAAGAGGTTAGAATTGGTATACCACTTCCACAGATTCACTTGATGGTTAAAATACATTGTGAAAGCTATTCAAGGAAATAACCAAGGAAGAATAGTTGACTTCTAACATCTGGCTCCACAAGCAGACGCTTTAACCTTAATTCAGATTCCACTACTTAAATAACACATCAGATCATTTTAGTCATAATAAAGATACTTTCAGTGATTTTATGGAAAGCATATCAGTGTGTTGACTTGTGGAGAAATTGAATTTATTCTCTGTAAAAGCAAAAAATCAAGTGTTTTGAGGAAATTGCCCTTCTATGTTGTCATGTTTGTCTGAAATAAGTTTAATATTTTGCAATGACTAACCAGTGGCATAACTAAGTGTGCAAATACTTTCAAAAGAAATAAATCTGATCGAAGTCATTGGGCCCATTTTATCAGTCATATTATTTCAGTATGCAAAGTTATTGTATAGTGGTTACATTTGCATAGTGGTAAGAACAACGTACCACCACGTATTTATTAATTATATGATTTATACTTTTAGAGTCTCAAAGTAATTTACATAGAGGATGTAATTAGTGGATGAAAGATGAACTGAGAAAGAAATTTTTGTTTGTTTAAAGATACTGGTATAACATTGTCTTTCTAAGCATTTTTGCTTATGGAATCACTAATAAGTCCGTGTGTGTGTTTAAGGTGGAGAGATATATATCCTGTGTCCTAGATGCATGTTTGGTAGCTTTAAATAATTAACAATAATTTCAGAAAAAATTGGAATGCTCCTTTTTGTTGAAATCACAGAAGATTCAACCTCTTACAATATTGAGAGAACTCACAGATGGATACACCACATTTGTAACTTTTAAGGTTCAATAAAATATAACACACATCAGCTCTAACCCAATTCCAACCTTTTAAAGCCTACGCATCCAACCAATACAGGATAAAAGTGGCTATGCAATCTTAAGCTAGCAAAACGAACTATTTAATTACTCCATGTTGCTTAAAATATAGGAAAGATAATTAGTTTTTAGTTTTGTTGTGAGTTTCCTCCTTTTGAAAAAATTCCATAAACTATTATTAAAATTATATGCTTCACTTTTATTTTTCATCTTTGAAATGAATCAAATAGTAGTTTTTGTACCTGAATGTGCAGAGGTGGAAAAATCCTACCTTGAACAAAAGCATCAGAGACATGATTTATGATTTTGTAAATACGTCTAAATCATAACTTTGTCTACTGTGTGGCATTATGAAAATGTAAATTCCTGAAAATAGTATATATGAGACTTTACAGAATATTAATAACACTTCTTTTCAGGCAGCAAAAGATAGCTTTCTAAGTAAAAAGCAGTGTGGAACTCAGATAAATTTAGCCTTCTTTCCTGAATCCATATTCAACTCTTTGAAAGTACAGTTACACTGCACCATTTATTTCTGTGAATAGGACAGAGTTTGAAAAATAGAAAGACCTGAAGTCATGCATTCAACTGAGCTATCCCCTGGCTGTTGAAAGATACAGCTGTGGTTGTCTGCTCTTTGCCCCTGCTGTTTTAGACTGACTCCTTACATCAGGGAGTGAGGATTTTGTACAGTAAAGTTGCTGTTTTTTAATCAGAGTGAGGGAGAAAGTTCAGGTTGGTTAAACTTAATAGTTATCAAATATTATATATCATCATTTGATGATCATTTTTTTAAGCATTACAATACAATATAGAGTAGTTGACACTAAAAACATAGCAAATATCATTTAAAACTTTTCCTAATAATCTAGAAGGTCCATATGAATTTCACCAGTTGAGAGGAATCATGAATGCCAATCATCCCTCTACTTGGTAAAATGGATAAATTGTGGTTAGTAGAGATTTGCAGCAGACAGAATTGTAGGCAAGCATAGTTTACTATAAATTTCATCCAGAAGTGTTGGAAAATGTCTCCTCCCTAGACCTATTTTTCAGTTCTAAGAGAAAAGAACATAGCAGCAACGCTTCATCATGGAAAATGATAGTAGTATTTTAGAGTCATACAAAGCCCAAAGGTGGAAAGTATCTTTTTTTTTTTTTTTCTCACTTTCCCGACTTGAAATCCAGGGAAGGGATTAGAAAAGGGGGATGGCAGGGACAGGGTTGTTGAATGGATGAATGGAAATGATAAGTGAAAGAAGAAATCTTTTTTCATGAAGAAATGATCTTTTCCATTATGTAAATGCAATCCCTTCCTTGGATCTCAGGTTAGAATTGTAAGGAAAAAAGGATAGTTTCTACCTCTGTCCTTTATATGACTCTTAAGTTACCATGATGAAGTTTTGCTGCTGGCTTTTCCTTTAGAACTGAAAAAAGGAACATGGGAAGAGACATTGCCAACACTTCTTGGTAAAAATTTATAATATCAATAAATGCTACTTGCCTATAACTCTGCCTACTGCAAATCTATTTTAACCACAATTTCTTTGGTAGAGCTACTGTGATTTTTGAATTTGGATTGTAGATGGGATAAAAGGTAGTGAGCTGATTGGCCAGAATAAACTTGAAGTTTTTTAAAAGCATTGTGAGATAAGTGGCAAGAGTGGAATAGGCCTGTGACAATCTGACACCCTGTCTTCCCTTTCATTCTCTTCTTTCCCTGATTTGCTTTCATTTTCCTTCTTTTTCCAGTTTCCCTTCAAAAGCATCAATATCTTTCTTTAATTTCCCCTTCTTTCTTCTCTTCCTTCCTCAAGAAGAGAAAATAAATATCCACATTACTAACTTATTTTTTCCTAAATTTCTCTTGTAGTTACTGGATTGCTTGTGAAGAAGAGTAACAGTTATTTATAGAGAGCTAGATGCAAAGGAATATGGAAGAGAACAGAAAAGGAAGTGTATTCTAGGAAGAGCGGGAAAAACATGGAAACCATTTCCTATCCAAGAATCAGTAGTAATTTTACAAGTACAGGAAAAACTTAGAACAATTTGAAACTTTAAAATAAGTTGCCAGAAGTCTACCTGAAATTTCGTACATACTACTTATATACAATAAACTGTCATACTGCACACAAAAATAAGTTGGAAATGTGAATAAAATAAACTTACAATAACATTTTGTTGGTACCATCAATAGGGTTATGGCCCAATCCAGGAAAAATTCCCCAAAGTAAGCTTTTTGTCTCTAGTAAATTCTCCCTTCAATCTGCCTGGTGCTTTCATGCAACCCATGCCAACTGGGTTAGAATCATCCCTGCTTAGGCCAGGCATGACCCATGGCATGTCTCTTTGTGCTCCCAACTTCTTATCTGCATTGTCCTGTCTGTACTCCATCCTCTGTTCTCTACCCTGAAAAACTGATAACTGTGATAAAATGGTAAGAAAAATGGAAGCTTCTTAGCTCAGTCTTTAGCGGTAGCATATTGACCTCTTGGCAATGTTTATGATACTGCTTGGAGATATCCATATTAAATGTGTGACTGACACTTTAGGAATTAGAGCCAAGCAGGAGAGACAATAGCCTACCACGAGCAAGCTTTACAATACCCATTTACTGTGTGAATCTCCTTAAATCGGACTTATGGTCAAATTGTTTCCTCACAAATAGATAAAAGTCTTTCAAAAATCTCAGAAAATGTGTGTCTTTGCTACACGAATTACTGATACTTGGTAATTTCCTAAATTGTCAATAGTTTGATACACTCCTCTCTCTTTCTACAAATTGAATTTGATCTCATTTTTATCTCCGTTGTGACTCTTAGTTCTAAACTGAAATTTTGATGTTGGTAGACATACAGTACATTTCCCTGACTGCTTCTGGAGACAGATGACCAATTTTCAGTAAGTTAGACATGAGAAAGTGATTGCTGTAATTCTAATTGGCTTCCTGTTGTGCAGAAATAATCAAGAGTAGCCTGCTGGTTGCAGTCAAAGCTGTAGGAGATCAGATTACCTTTCAATAAACTTTCAAGCCCTGTCATAAATATTTTGAAATGGGTTATTTCTGATTGACTATCTATGTGTATTTCTCATTAGGAAAAACAGAAAATTCCCACTTATTTTGAATAACATTATTTACCTAACCCTAAGCTAAGCTTTTCAATGCTTTTTAAAAATGGTTCCTAATACTTAGTTTATGATTTTTTTAAAAAATTTATTGAAATATAGTTGATTTACAATGTTATGTTAGTTTAAGGTGTACAGCAAAGTGATTCAGTTACACATATACATATATTCTTTTTTTACATTCTCTTCCATTATGGGTTATTACATTATAGGTTATTGAGTATAGTTCCATGTGCTATACAGTAGGTCCTTGTTGGTTAAATTTATGATTTTTGATAAGAAAAAATATGTAATGTTCTCAGCCCCCAATGCAGGACTTATTACATATTCACAAGCTGAGCATTTTTCTTCAAAGTCAACACCTTAGTTCTACATCCCTTTACTCTACCGTGTTTACCAGGATAATTAAGATTGAAAGCACAAAGGGGGAGAGCGTAAGTAATATCTGAATGAGAAATTAAAAATAGCTTTCAATTTTTCTTTCCTCACAAAGGAAAAGGAAAAAAAAACCTTTTGTTTGAGTATTTCATGAAGCACTTGTTATAGAAAAGGACAATATGTTATTGTAGACAATTGCACATCTGATGTGATTCATCTCCCTGCTGTGTTGAACATCAGCAGAGGCAGAGCTGTAGTTACAAAAGCAGATTATAAACTGTGACAAAGCCTATTCACTTTGAGGAGTGTTCATCTCCCATGAAGCATATTTAGACCAATTATGTAATACAGAGGTTTTTTGAGGTGTCTCTTCTGACATTTCCTCTCAGGAAGATGACACAAAGTTTGAAATAGACCAGGTTTGTCTTAGTTCTGCTCTACCTCCTTTATTTATAGTTGCCTTTATCTCACTCATATGCTTTGCGTCTCATGGGATTCTAGCTGTTTAGCGTTCTTCTTCATGATCCCCTGTCTCGTATCTTGGTTTATCTTTTCCCGCTTCAGGTGAAATTGCATTTTCTTCAAGAATTGCACTAAATGCACCGGCTGAAGAAAAACAATGAACCCCTAATAACTGTAGTTAGTCATTGCCATGGGACACTGTGGGTATGAAAGGGTCAAGATGGAAATGGTGGTTATTTGACAAGTTGGCTTTTTCCCCTGCATTCCTCCAGTATATGACTTACATAACCACTGCCTTCTGTATGTAAAACTAGTTCTGAATATTGAATGCAGGAGGTTGCCATTTGCAATTTTGATCAGAACTTTTATTCCATTATGCTCAAAGAGGTGACTAAGACTGCCTGACAGCAGGCATCAAGTAACATAGAGAGTGACTTTGACCTTATCATTTGAACTCCTAGGATGATATTTCTAAGGGAAATTACTGAAGGGTTCTGAAAACAATTTGAATAGAAGGAGGAAATCAGGAAAGTAGAGGGTATCCTTCTGTCATGTCCATTAGTGATTGGAACTAGACAGAAAGTATTGTTCATCTGATTTACTAACAGCAGAGCTAGGCCACAAATGAAGGTCTGAAAGCATCATTCCCTCTTCTCCAATTTATCTGTGGTTACAAGGAAGCAATAAATGCTACTGGTATTTATTTTATCAAGTGCTCAGAAATATGAAGATGATGTTGTTCTAGAGAAAAAATGTCAAATAAAATCAAATAAAATTGCATATCTGGAGAGTTTTTTAGGTGAAAATGTGATATAAACTTCTAGGACTACATTGTTTCATGCCTAAGAAATAGAAAGTTCCCTTATTTTTGCTCTTGAATATTTCTGATTGTCAGATATGTATTTACATTGGAGATGCATAGGAAAATATAGTGTTGTATGTACTATAAAATAGATTTGAAAATCGTCATGTGAGTCTGTTTTGCAATTTTGTGTAAAATACTCATCCTTGAGAGTGAGTTCACTTGAAAATGCAGTTACCGATTTAGATTCATAAAAGACAGTGTGACAGTGTATTGTTGATTATATTAGGGGTTATAAGGCTAATTTGTTTTTAGAACTGCCAATCAAGTTCATT
The DNA here is from genome assembly GCF_003676395.1 of Aethalodelphis obliquidens. Classification (NCBI taxonomy): domain Eukaryota; kingdom Metazoa; phylum Chordata; class Mammalia; order Artiodactyla; family Delphinidae; genus Aethalodelphis; species Aethalodelphis obliquidens. The sequence continues at coordinate 5,546,045 of NW_020837998.1, forward strand.
TTAACCAGGTATTCATGTAATCAAGTTCTTTGATGTGCAAGTTCATGAGAAAGGGAAAGACGGCGGCATTGCTTCTCCTTTTCACAAACGAACAAAAAAATGATGCAGGCTTTGTATTCTTGTTCTTCTAGAAAGCATGAGTGCCAGTGAAAGCAAGAATAATTCATTTTCTTTAATTATCCACCCTCGAGACTTTCTGGAAAATCAGCTCTGAATAGATAGAATGTAGAATCAACTATATCTCTTTGGTTAAGTATTAGTAGATGGTCATACGCATTCCAAGAAAAGATGGGCCATTATATATAATACTGGGCTTTACATTTAATAGTTATAACATATTAGACATAGAAAACATAGAGTTTAATCTTATCTCTCTGGATTATGGGTGCAAAGAGTCATTTGCATCTAAGAACTAATAAAGTGGCTGATTTTGCTTGATTAATGGGTGAACAATTCTCAGGTTCTGCTGCAGGAGAAAAAACAAATTTTCACTTTAGAAAAAATATTTAAGTGCCATAACGGTCAACAGGTAAGGTTTTACTGAAAACAATGGGGAATTTATAAATTGGAAAGATCCTTAATGGATTTGCATGTTGCTGGAGCACTTTACTTGCACACTGTCCTTTAAATGCTCTCACTCTCATTTTATTTCTACTTATACTATCTTTTCATGGAAGTCATTTCTATGCACTGCTTGCTAGGTCAGATTACCTCTTGTTCTATTTTAGTTGAAAACAATTCAGGAGATCTCTTAGAGTTTGGCACATAGGGGATGATTTTTAAAAAAAATACATCTGTAGATATTCAAATAAGACTGTCACATAATGGAGCTACAATCCTGAGAAGCAAAACAAGAAAAGTCAAGAAGAAAATGTTCAAGAAAGTTGTCTTCCTAATTCTTGTTATGAAATCTTTACAGTTGATGCACTGTACCACAAAACCACATCCCCCCAAAAAACACATAACTACGCACAGTCACTATTGAGAACAATAGGCAAGGAAGAAAAACAGTTTAGTATTTATTGGTATTCAAAGAACTGCAAAGTCAAGGAGAGAGAGCTACAGTAAGAGTACGACATGAATTATTTATTTAATTCCTTCAATTTGTTGACCTTAATGAAAAGCAAAGTGATTTGAACTAAGAGTAATTAACAAGAAAGAGCCTGCCTGATAAAACCAAGAAAGAATCACATTTGTTTTAGGAATCAATGACAGCCAGAGATAGAAGATCATAATGGAACCATTCAGCAAAACAAAGAGGCTTTTGCCAAGGCAGTTGTCATGCTGTACATGTGTGCATCTGTGCAGAGATTTTTAACTGTATCCCTTGAAAGAAAGAAAAGAGAAAATGCTTGGTAAATGTTGAAGAATGTGATACTTTATTTGTTAAACTGTCCAATACTATAATTACAGCCAGTGCATTCCTCTGCTATGTCTGCAATAACCACTACCAAACAATCTTAGAGAGCTAATCAAATTAAAATGTTCTTTTCCTTTAAGGATTTGTGGACTATTGTATGGTTTCCTGTATCGTGGTTATCATATCTCATGGCTAAAAATTCTCAGTAAGGAACAACGTTATATGTCTATTTGCCTAGGAAAAGTTGAGCTGACAGGAAAAAAAATTAAATATGTACTATATGTTATACTCCATGAATTTCTTGAAACATTTTTTGGATTTCTCGGTGTTCTTAAGTGGGTTAACAATGACCCAAGCTGTAATTGACCATGAGCTTGCACCAGCTAAGATTTCATTACATTAAAGTTTCTTCTATGGAAAATAAAGTGAGGGGAATAGTGAAGTAGTAGGCAGATCTCAGCGACACCAAAATGTCATTTTTGATGCCAAGTTTAAGAAAAGCTGTGTGTGGTGAATGGCATACAACACGATTTTTCATTTAAATAAAATGTCCCAGTGTGACTAAAGGTAAAACTTAATGCAACATTGAATAAAATTTAATTAGTCACTTTGGAATTATAATGGATACAATCACTTGTTTTTGTAAACTTGATTTACAAGTTTACAAACTTGATTCCATTTCTATTCTAGTTATGGTAAAGACTTAAATATTTTGTTTTATTTTAAGTGTGTATGTATGTATTTTGTTTTATTTTAAGTGTGTATGTATGTATTTTGTTTTATTTTAAGTGTGTATGTATGTATTATGTATATACTTTGCTCTAAGGATTTCAGAGCCCTCTAACTGGCCCTTTCTTGCTCCTCTCACTAGATGTGATGCTTATTTTGGAAATGGGGAAATCAAGATACAGTAATTAACTTATTTTCTTCCATCTTTAGAATTCCATATCATCAATTAGTTGATAAACTGCTTGGTCACACTTGCCCTAAAATATTTACATTGTGAATTAATTATTGAGTAAAAAGGAATAAACCCTAATGCCCCTCCTACCACTTTATATAGAATAAAGCTAAACCAGTAAAACTAGAAGCATTAATATTAGGAACAAAAGTTTTTACATAAAATAAATATAAATAAACATATATTACATTTGCTGATGCATTAGGATAGTCATTTATGCATTAACAGAAAATTATTATAACTATAAATGTTTTAGAATAGTATTGGTTTCAGAGTTAATATGGCCAAACAAAACAGGGTACACGGTGGTAGATTAGGTATGCAAAGTATAGGCTATTGAGATGAATCCCCTATGATTAAAGAACATAACCTGAAAGTTATTTGGGGAATAAATCCATGCTTTAAGTTTATTTTCATTGTGATTTGTGTATTTCGCTTAAAATGTCAAGAGTATAAAAACAAGTTCTAGGAAGTTGGGAATTTTGGTCAGCATTTTGTACTTTCTTATATAGTTCTAATTATATTTCTAGCCATAAGATATCTTTATGCCAAGATAACTTTTCAATCATGTTGTAAAAGGGACAAATAAAAAGCAGATAAAGAGGAAATAAATGCAACCTTCTAATGAGAAGATACTTGGTATGGCAGTCTAATACAAATCAAATACAATTAAAACATAAAAGGCCCAGGTTTTTAACTTCTTTAGAAACTTGTGTCTAATCTGTTAATGTTGACATATCTAGGCCTAGAATTGAAAGTTGAAGTTCTATATCACTTATCTGGTTTCCTTTGAACTTAGAACTAAAACTGTAAACACATTCTCAAAGGCTACGTTGGCATGTAGAAGCACATCTTTGTGTCTTCTGCTATGAAATCTGAATTTTAAAACATTAAGTTTTCCCTAAATTGAAAGGCGTACTACAAAATACCTAACCAGTAATCCTCAAAATTATCAAGGTCATCAAAAACAAAGTCTGACAAACTGTTATAGCCAGGAGGAATCTAAGGAGACATGGTGACCAAATGCAATGTGGAATCCTGGATGAGATCCTGGGACAGAAAAAGGCATTAGGTAAAAACTAAGGAAATTCAAATAAAGCATAAATTAATTAATAAAGCATAAATTAATTAATAATAGTGTATAGTATATTGGTTCATTAATAGTTGCAAAATTTATCATAGCAATGTAACAGAAAAATGTGTGTGGAGTAGGGGAACTATCTGTACTACCTTTGCAACTTCTCTGAAAATCTAAAACGACTCTAAAATAAAAAAAAATAATTTTAATTATATACTAAAAATATTAGAGAGTTTTGTCCCAGTAGCAATTCTAGCAGTATCAATGGCTTTTACTCCAGTCTGCTTAATAATTTCCCCTTCTTAGGGAATATGTCCATTAGTTAAGTACCCAGCTTCTCCAGTCATCCCAATACTCCACAGTAATGGATATTCCATTTTTGTTCATACATTTCAGGAGCTGTGGTCTTGGGGAAAAACAAGTGGATCCATAGTGATTGCAAAGAGAATTTTGTATAAACTATTGTTCTGCAAGTGCTATATACTAGTTCTCATCAAGAATACCTTAGTGTTTTCTGTTGTAAAACAAGGGCATCCTGTCAGAGAACTACTGTGTGGAAATACATAAAAATAGTAATTATTAGATTCAAGGTCCTAGAGAAACATATTCCTGCCATTTTCAGTGAACACAATGCTATTATGGTCTTGAGTTTTGTACGATGAAACATCTCACATTGTAAAAGCTTATGGAGTCATGGAAGTTCTGAAATTTTCTATTTCTCACTCAGCTGTTTAAAACTATTCTCTGGAAGCCAAAATGGTAACTACCTAAAAGGAGGTCAGCTATTGTGTTTGTTAATTAATTGGAATAAATATATAATTGTAGTTTCATGAATGATTAAGAAAACTTGTAATGATACCAAAAATATAGAGAAAATCAGCATGAATAATAACTTAAATTTTTCAAAGGACAAATGCAAAATATGATTTATGAGTAAAATTGTAAAATAAACACTGAACTGCAAGCAATTATAGAACTGAGAGAGCATTACAAAAATGAAAACCAGGGTTTCCCTGGTGGCGCAGTGGTTGAGAGTCCGCCTGCCGATGCAGGGGACGCGGGTTCGTGCCCCAGTCCGGGAAGATCCCACATGCCGCGGAGCGGCTGGGCCCATGAGCCATGGCCGCTGAGCCTGCGCGTCCAGAGCCTGTGCTCCGCAACGGGACAGGCCACAACAGTGAGAGGCCCGCGTACCACAGAAAAAAAACACAAAAAAAACAAAAAATGAAAACCAGTCCAAAAGTTAAATATATGGTGTTGCTTACATTTGTTATATCTAAAAACAAAAAAATGAAAGAATTGGTAAATACAACTGATTTTTATATATTGATCTTGTATCCTGCAACCTTGTTGAACTTTATTGGTTCTAATTATTTTTTAGTGGATTAGTTAAGATTTTCTATATACAAGACCAGGTCATCTGCAAATAGAGGTAGTTTTATTTCTTCCTTTCCAATCTGGATGTATTTCATTTATTTATTTTATTTTATTTTTTGCATAATTGTTCTAGTAAGACTCTAGAACAATGTTGAATAGAAGTGGCAAGAGTGGACGTCATTGTTGTGTGCCTTGTCTTAGTGAGAAAGCATCCAATTGTTTGCATCAGTTACAATGTTATCATGAATGCCCTTTATTAGATTGAGGAAGTTCCCTTCTACTCCTAGTTTGTTGAGTATTTTTTCATAAAAAGGTATTGGATTTTATTAAAAGTTTTTTCTACACCTATTAAAATGATAATGTGTATTTTTGTCTTTTACTGATGTGATATATGATTGATTTTTGTATGTTGAGCTACTGTTGCTTTCCTGGGATAAATCCCACTTGGTCATGTATAATTATTTTTATATGTTGCTGTTTTGGTTTTCTAGTATTTTTTCAGAATTTTTGTGTCTATAGTCATAAGAAATACAGGTCTGTAATTTTCTTGTGATATTTTTGTCTGGTTTTAGTATCAGGTATCAGGGTAATATTGTCCTCATACAATGAGTTAGGAAGTGTTCACTTGTTCTTCCATTTTGGAGGAAGTGTTTATGAAGGATTGGTGCTAATTCTCTTTAAATATTTGGTAGAATTCAACAGTGAAGTCATCTGGTCCTGGTTGGTGTACTTCTGTCTCAGTGATACTCTTGGTTTAGGAGCTGAGGGCTTGGTGAAGGAAGGGATGGGCAGTCACAATAGTTTCAAATCTTAGCCTTTCTCTCTGGGCATGGAACCACTCACTGCCTTACAAGCCAGGGCAGGCTAGATTGGGACCTTAATATTCTCAGGGTTCTGGTCCAAAGTAAAGCCTCCAACCCATGAGTGAGGGCTTGGTGGAAGCAGAGAGCCCCTACCTCTCAGCTGCTTTCACTTCAAAGAGAGAGCAATGGAAGACATGGGTCTTCATTCAGATACTATAGACTCTTGTTGTTTTTGACCGAATTTTAGTATTCTTTTTTTTTAATGAATCATAAATTTAATTTCAAAATGTAAATGTCACTAAACATGCATACATGTTAAAACAATAAAATTTACAATTTAGTTATTTTTTTTTCTTTTTGCATAGGACATCATTACAATATAGAATCTATGCCTTACAAAATACATACAAAGTTTTATCTGAGCAAGCCAAGGCCAGATTGGGAATTGTACAACTGTAATACTTCACTGTAGTGATCCAGGAAAGACGAAACATGGCCTTCGGAAGCATGGTGTGGTGCTGGTTAAAAAAAAAACAACAAAAAATGTTCCTATGGAAAAGGAAAACGTGTGCTCAATGGAAATGGTCTTGGACCCTTGGATTCTACCTTGGGATTTTGGCAAACAGTTCCAAAGAAGCTCCATCGATGGCTTTGGGAGGAGGAGGGGCCCCTTGTGCAGAGTCCCAGGGCAGCAGAGACCCGGCGTGCACCCAACCCACCCACACAGCAATTCCCGGCCCCGTGGGAGCCACAGCGGCCCGCGCCCGACAACCCACAGCTCCTCGGGAGAGCGACATCTCCAGCCCTCAGGGTCCTCTGCACTTAGCACAAGGGACTCTCCAAGGTGAGGCGAGGGAGCAAAGCCTCCCACCCATACCCAGACAGGCACCCTGACCCAGGAATGGACACCTCCCCGCGGTTGTCTGAGCCACACTGGGAAGTGGCCCCCTGCTCCATGGAAGGCAGGCTGGGGAGAGAGGCATCTGGCCTCGGACAAGACAGGCAGCCCTGGGCTGAGTTGGAGAGACGGCCTTCACCCAGACCTGTGGTTGCCGCGCAGGCATTCAGCTTGGTTTCCAAACGAGCATGTGCAGCAGCTTGTCGCCGTGTCACTAGGAAGACGTCCCGAGCCCTGAAAGCTGCTTACGCGGCCCCGCCGGCCCCCATGCATCCTGTGTCCCCCACAGGGAATGAATGCATGATGCGCAGGGCAGGGGAAGCCACTTTCTTCCATCCTGTTAATTAGTAGATATTCTTGAATAAGTATTTCTTCATTAGTTGGATGCCTTAGGCCCATTTCCAGAGACTTTAAATGGCTGTTCTTCTACAATTTTTACCAGTTTCACTGGGGAGCAAGTCTGTGGAGTTCCTCAGGTGTCCTGCTAGAAGTAACTTTTCACCCCATAATTTTAAGATAAAGGAATATAAAATCAGAGTTTATTAGAAGGAGCACTTTTTGTTTTGTTTTAAATAGGCTAGAGCTTAAGGTATGAGGTTACCATAGATTATGAAGGGCCTTGTATGTCATACTAAGAAAATTGAAAATTACCATTTTGGCAATGTAACACCCTGGTATCCTCTAAGATCCTGAGTGATATGACTAGATTTGGGTTTAACAAAACAATTCTAGCAGCTGTGTGGAACAAGTATTGGAGTAAGCTAAGCACAGATGCACATATTAAATTTCTTAAGAGCCTACACCGTGACTCCAATAGTAAGAACAAATAGAGAATAAATTCAAAAGATATATGAGGTAGAAAGTTGAAAAATTATTGATTGAATATGGAAATTGAATATGAGACAAGTAAAAATTTGATAATGGGACAATAGTTTCTGGCTAAGTTCTGATTTCAACACAAGTAGGATATATAGGGAGAGGACAAAACTTGAGGCAGAAGGTTATGGATATGGTTTTGGAGACATTACGTTGCTGGAACTGTAGGTTATCATGATGAAGATGTTCTGGAGGCAACTAAAATACAGGTCTTGAGTTCTGAGAGAATTTGACCTTGGAGATAAAGATGTGGGAGTCATGACAGGGCATATAGTATTTGAAGTCACTGGAATAGATGACATTACCCAAGAACACATAGAAGAAGAAGATAACATTTACAAATGTTAGCAGAATACAATTTCAATGACATGATTGGAAGAAAAAGAGCCAAAAAATTTCACTCTTATGGAGGAAGATAATAGGATGGAAGAGAGGAAGGTAACAGCATTGCAAAGCAAATGCTTGACAGAGTTTCAGGCAGGGAAGTGTGGTCAGCATTTCTATACAGAATTCTAAAATTCAGTGGATTTTTATATCTCTTCCTCCAAGATGATCATTTATATAGTATCCTAGAGAACCCCTAAGTGAGATAAATCTGAACAAAAAGAACAATCTTGACAGTATGTCATTTAAAGAAACGCTATCTGGCAATTGCTGCGGTTTTGACTGTATGTCTTGTGTAGCGGTCCCATTTTGTGTCTCCAACTATGAATATATTTGCATTTGTTTGGCACCTGTAAACAAATGTTTCTCAGGCCCCCAGATGTTTAAGAAGTGATATCTGTTAAACCTTTTAAAGAGTAAAATTTCATTCTCATTTTTTAAAGATCACTTTTACATAGTAATTTCATACTGAGAAGCTGATTTTCCCTCCCATGAATACAACTAACACTAATGATTGCAGTTACAACCCAAGACAGTCCCTTGTACTGCCATTAATATTAGTGTTTTAGAATCATGCCTTACAAGATAAACAGTGCTTAAATGCATTCAGATATTTATTACAATGCAACATGAGTTTTAAATAAGATGAGATATTTTATGTTAGGAGCATAAGAACACTTAATTTCCAGTGGAATGAGAAATTTTATCAGCAATGATGTTTAGGGAAAACAAATAGGGAGAGTATTTAAAGGTAAATCACAAAAACAGTATTTTACACCTGTGTCATATTTAGATTATATCTACCCAGGGTCATCCTGGTTGGCTAGTTAAATTGATAATATTAATAAGATACCTGCAAAATTCTTTCTTTATGTTTCCCAATTTAGCTCTGGACTCAATGTTGATGAAAATAATTAAGTAAAAGTTGTTTTTACTGAAGGCTTTCACTGTATTCATTTAGAGAATGTGATCTATAAAAATGATGATCTTGCTATCATTGAAAGCCTTTAAGTCCAAAGTATTAAGCAGAAACAGAAACTGACTCAAATTCACTGGAATTTATTAAGTTGACAAAATGCTGATTAGATATATTAATTTTGTTTTTAATTGATATGTATTTATGATATTGGAAAAGAACCATCTAATATAGAAACATGTTAATTATGATGTCCCTGTCTATGTCAGATGTGTTTGTTTTTGACTGTTGTAATTCACTTCAAACAAAATAAAGAGAGTGTATTATGTAAGAAGAACATTAATCTTCAGATAATATATTGTCAGAACTGGGGGAATCCTTAGGGATTATCTAGCTTACCCCCCCCCCCATTTTTCAGATGATGAATGTGAGGTTTAGGAATATTAAGTGATATTCCCTGGCTCACAAAACATCTTACTGTCAGGGACAGGACAACCATCCTTATGTTTTGACTTCTGTCTGCCCTATCTTCTTCCACTTTACTAGAATACCCCTTATGTTAAAAGTCATAATAATCTTTGATCAAAGAAGAATAAAATAAAACTGCTACACTGACCAATTCTTCTAGTGAATTTGAGATGAAAATAAGATGATGTCGAATTGAGGTAAACCTAGAAAAATGACAGTTTCTCAGCCCTCTTAAGTTAGCCATGATTGCAACGAATATAATCCTGCAGCAATTTTTTTTTTATGTTTCCCAAGAGATGATACTGAAAACTGTTATACTCACATCTGCCTACCTTCAGCCAATTGAATCAAAATTTTTTGTTGATTTGGTATATTTTAATAAGGCTGCACTTAGCAACAGATTACATAAATACTCAGCAAAAATTCCTCAATAAATCCCAAAATTATTGATAATGGTGCCACACATAGACAGCTGAAAACCTGCTGCTAGGGATGCTATAACAAAATACCACAGACTAGATGGCTTAAACAATAGGAATTTATTTTCTCAACGTTCTGGAAGATAGAAGTCCAAGATCGAGGTACTTCTCAGGGTTGGTTTCTAGTAAGAACTCTCTTCCTGGCTTATAGATGACAACCTTCTTTTTTTTCCTGATTATTATGTTTTAATTTTTAAAAATAAATTTTATTGGAGTATAGCTGATTTACAATGTTGTGTTAGTTTCAGGTGTACAGCAAAGTTAATCAGTTATACATATACATATATCCACTCATTTTTAGATTCTTTTCCATATAGGCCATTAGTAAGTATTGAGTAGAGTTCTCTGTGCTATACAGTAGGCCCTTATTAGTTATCTGTTTTATATATAGTAGTGTGTATATGTCAATCCCAACCTCCCATTTTATCCCCCTTGGTAACCATAAGATTGTTTTCTGCATCTGTAACTCTATTCCTGTTCTGTAAATAAGTTCATTTGTACTATATTTTTACACTCCACATATAAACGATATCATATGATATTTGTAGATGGCAGCCTTCTTGCTGTGTCCTCAGATGATCTCTCTTCTGTGCATTCATGGAGAGAAAGCTCTCTGGTGTCTCTTCCTCTTCTTATAAGGACACAAGTCCTATTGAATTAAGACCTTACCCTTATTATCTCATTTAACCTTATAATTCCCTAAAGGCATATCTCCAAATACAGTCATATTAGGGGTTACAGCTTCAATATATGAACTTTGAGGGTATACAGTCCAGTCCATAACATCTCTTAAACATATCAATTTTCTTTTACCTTATTACCACACCTTTGCTACTCAAAAACTTTTAAAGTGTAATCTACCTAGAGGAAGAGCTGGCACATACTTGTATGTTACTAATACAGTGAAATGTGATTGAATGACACAGTATTTTCAAACTAGTCACTTGCTTTTTAGGTGCACTTATCCAGAACATTCAACCAACATAAAGGAGTAAGGAATTTTTTTCCAGAAGAACTTTGAACCAAAATAAAATAAATGATAATGGTAGTAGTCAGTTTTTAAATTATTTGTAAGATTTTTATAAATAAGTTTCGCTTTCTAGTCAGTATTTCATAAGCTTCATATGTAGTGACCATTTGGAGCCCAGTAGAATGAAAGGTGTTTCCAGCTGGGTAGAGACATAATTCTACACCCTTATAACAAAACCCTCTTTGAAACAACAGTAAAATGTTGTCTTTGCATGCCACTTTTATTTAAATGTGAAGCAATAAGCACACTTATTATTCAGAAAGCTTGCATTCCAGTTCCTAAGATAGTAAGCATTGAGTTGTCTGAGTGATGCAGAAGCAGAGCTTTATGGCTATTTGGAAGGAAGCTCTTGAGAGAAAGAGAGAGAGAGAATATAGAAACCAAGTGTGGCATTGTGTCAATGTACACTAGTACTGGTTAGGTTGAATACATTAATAAAGAGAAAACTCTTTAAATGTAGAACACTAACAGTAGAGGATAATTCAAAACTGCACAACTAAGAATGGAAAAATTGATCATTTTCAAGGTGAGAATACTTTGTTAATAATGCCTTGTATTCCTGGGTTAAGATATATAACCTTACCAAACTAGCTAATAAGAGCAAAAATTTAAAAACTAAAACCTGAAATAACCAGACCGATATAGAAACAGAGAACTTGAACAACACTATAGAAAAATTGAACCTTAACAGACATGTACAGAACACTCCACCCAACAACAGCAAAATATACATTTTTCTCAAGAACATATAGACCATTCCCCAGGAAAGATGGTATGTTAAGCCATAAAACAAGTCTTTAAATTTTTTTAAAGATTGAAATTATGCAAAGCATCTTTTTCAATCACAATGGAATGAAACTAGAATCGACAGCAGAAGGGAAATTCTCAATATAGAGAAATTTCATAAACAACCAATGGGTCAATGAAGAAATCACAAGGGAAATTAGAACATATCTTGAGACAAATGGAAATGAAAATACAATGTACCAAAACTTATGGGATGCAAGTCTAAGAGGTAAATTTATACCTGTAAATGCTTACATTAAAAAGGGAAAGAATCTCAAATTAACAACCTACCTTTCACCTTCAGGAAGAAGAAAAAGAAGAACAAACTAAACCAAAGCAAAGTAAATAATAAAGATCAGAGGAGAGATAAATAAAATAGAGAATAGAAATACAATAGAGAATATCCATGAAACCATAAGTTGTTTTTTCAAAAATATCAACAAATTGACAAAACTTTGGCAAGATTGACTAAGAAAAAAAGAAAGAAGACTAATAATTAAAATCAGAAATGAAAGAGAGAACATGACTACTTATTAAAAAAAAGAATTATAAGAGAATACCATTACCAGTTGTACACCAGTATATTGGCTAACTTAAATAAAATGGACAAATACCTAGAAACACACAGCCTCCCAAACTGCCTCACGAATAAATAGAAAATCTTAACAGTCCTATAACTAATAAGGAAGTTGAATCAGTAATCATAAACTTTTCAACAGAGAAAATCCCAGGACCAGAAAAATTAAAACAGAATTGCTATATGACCTAGGAATTCCAATTCTGGGTATATATCCAAAACAATTGAAAGCAGGGACTTGAACAGATATTTGTACACCCATGTTTATATTTACAGCAGTATTTTTATAACAGCACAAAGGGGGGAAGAAACTCAACTGTCTATCAATGGATGAAAGGAAAAACAAAATGTGGTATATACATATAATGGAATATTATTCAGCCTTAAAAAGGAAGGAACTTCTGACACATGCTGCATGCAGGGACTTTGAAGACATTACACTAAGTGAAGTAAGCCATTCACAAAAGAACAAATACTGTATGAATTCACTTACATGAGGTACATAGAGTAGTCAAATTCATAGAGATGGAAAGTGTAATGGTGTTTGCCAAGCACTGGGGGCAGGGGAGGGAGAAGAATGAGGAGTTATTGTTTAATTGGTATGGAGTTTTTGTTTGGGAAGATGAAAAATTTCTGGATATGGATGGTTGTGGTGTTTTCACAACAATGTAAATGTACTTAATGCCACCAAATTGTACACTTAAAATGGTTAAAATTGTAAATTTTATGTTATGTATATTTTACCACAGTAAAAGAAACAAATTTAAAACAAAACAGAACAAAATGCAAACCTGTAACTTGTACCATGTCTGAAATAAAATGGTACTTTCTCTCCACAGAGGAAACAAAGGAAAGCACTTGCTAACAGGGCACCTCTCGTTGCCAGGGAAATTTCGCCAAGCTAGTGATGTAGGGACAAAATGCAGACAAAATAGCAGAAATTTTCTATTTAATACTGACCTAGATTTGCTTTCTGTTGCTTTCTAAATACCTGTTAATTGTGCAGGTTAAAATTTTTAAAAATTGTATTATTAAATTTTTTTTAAGGAACAGAAAGGTCTGGCTCAATTTCCAGTTACTCTGGCTTCTACCCCTCAGTCAAGCCATCATTCCTGTTTTCTTACATGGACTTCCTGCCCTGTTTTTCTCCATGCAGGTCACTACAGTGACTTATTTTTGTTGTACCCGTCATTTCTTGTAAACTACTCTATTCAACTTCCCTTTATGACCTGACTGCATACTTTTCTCCTTTATTTCCAGTATTCTCTTATGTTTTGATCTTCTGTTCAGGTTGAAATATGGCAAAATAAGAAGGTTGCATGAGGGAAGTTACATTTAATTAAATTTGGAAATAGGGACTTTTCAATTTTATAAACATCATCACATTTGAAATCTCTTTTTCCTTCTGAAACCCAAATGATTTTGTCTATAGTGACTTTTACCTCAACCAAACTTCCAGATTACCTAATTTCTATTTGAAGAAAAGTAGATGGAAAATAAACTTTGATATGTGAAATGTTGAAGAAAACTAGAAATGTAAAATGGGGATGATACCAATCTCTCAAAGTTTTCTAAAATAAGAAGTAAGATAATGCATAAAACCTACAAGAAACATAGTAGATATTCAATTACAGTAGGCTCTTTTCTGCTTTCAAATTAGTTTTATTTTTCACCTTGAATCCATTTCAAGGTAGAGTCAAGTCAACCTTCTAAAAACGGTGGTGTTCTACATTAGCTAATTGTTAGTTTTCTAAGTAGAGGCTAATGTTTACATTTATTACTTCTTGTCTTTCTTTTTCTGATTATCTTGTAATCTTACTTGATGTACCATCAGCAGAAGGAATTGTCGTTTAAATACATAGTTCTTAAATTAGAAAAAAAAAAGCCCTCATACTTAAATATTGACATTGTTCAGTTAAAATAAAGGAGCCACCACACTTGGCAGTTGGAAAGAAATTCTCTAGAAAAGCAATGAAATCAAATTTTTTTCAGAGTAGCTCACAGGACTTATCTCCCAACACTACTAGTGTTGGCTTCATGCATTCCAGAAAGGAAGGAATTACAGTGTCCATGACACATTTTTGTTCCTAACATTCAGCTGTACAATTTTAATATGGGAATTCAGGTCTTATAACTAGTATTTTTTAAATGGAAAGAAAAGATATAGTCCTTTCTTTTTTCCTCATTGTGTATGACATATAGATAAGATGTATGAAATATATGATTAAGAGGCAACAGGATGCTATTAAATTTTTCCATAGAACAGGATTGTTTTCTTTGTAGCATAGAAAAGAAATAATAGTTACTATCATTGAGAAAATAGAGCAACAAAAAGTCATCTTTTGAGAATTAAGTATCTGTACTGAGTAGATTAGATAATCTAAGCATTGTCAAGTAAACTTGGTTTTAAATTATTTCACATAGCTAAATTTGGCATCTTTGCAGTGCAAAAGCATGCCTCAGTGTCCTTTGAGATAAAAGGGTCAGATCTGTCTATGCACTGACTCTTTTCTGCTAGTGGGTATGAAACTGTTTACATGATAAACTAATTTTTCTATTTTATTCACCTCCCACAAAACATAGCTGTTTACCTTCTTTTTTATGATAGAGCAGAATGTTTGCCATGAAGCAGTTGTGCCCTTTAGAGAACTTACAGAGCAAAATAGGAAAATGGAGATATCTAATATTGCTGTCAAGTTCAAAGAGGAGTTTGTATATAGCATGAAAGAAATTTAATTAGCATAGATGTTTTATACTTAGTAAATAATTTTACTCCACTGCAAGTTTCCTTTAACTTAAAGTTGTGGAAATTGAATCCTATTTTTATATTAACTTACATGTTAAAGTTAGAGATTAGGTCCCCTGGGAAAAGTATTTTGACTAATCTACTACCCAAATTAATAGCATAACAGACATAAACATTATATTATTTTCAAATAAATTACTACACAAGAACACTAAGAAAAAAAAAAAGAGACAGGTGCCTGCCACTAAGGAAAAAAAAAGAGACAGGTGCCTGCCTCAGTTTTCCATCTGCAGGAATGACAAGCTGTTACTAAAACCTTAGAAATTAGAATGAATTTTCCACCAGCCACAAATCATCTTAACCATTTAAAATTTATATTCAAGTGGATTTTTTGCATTTGAAAACATTTTCCACTGTTAGAACTTACTCCTTTATTTTAGATAATTTTCCTACTGACACAAGTTCTTTTTTTTTATAATATGTATCCTTGAATGAGAGGAATTAACGAGGATACTGCTAAGGCCTGAAATCCTAATCCTTGTTCAGCAGTAGAGGTTTCCCCCAGTGTGTTTTCATGATGTGGACTTATTTCATCAAATATCTAAAGCTGTCAATGATGATTGCTTGATTTTCCTCATGCTACTATTCCCTACATGATGGTTTCTTCATTAATGCCTGGGTTGTTGTATATTGATCATTGCCCATGTTTTCCCAGTGACAGGAGTTTTTCATTAGTCCTCACTTAGGGGAACCAAGGCAATTCAGTGACAGTAGCAAAGCAAAGGCAGCACTTTTGTGGTCTGTAATTCCATAGAATGTAGGTTTGTGGGGTTTTTTGTCTATTTGTTTTTGTTTCTTTGGTAAGAAGGACAGGAACTAACATTTATTGAGTACTTACTATGGGACAGGGACATTACAAAATACTTTACCTAAAGGTAGGTACTTTTAGCTCTCTTCGCAGTTGAAGAAACAGCCTTAGAGAGGTGGAGGAACTCAGCCAAGGTCACATAGTGACTGATGTTATGAGAAAGCAAACCTACATCTATCTGGGCAAAAGCTATGCTCTTTCCATCATTACATACTGCCTTCATACTAAGGAAAAGATATGACTAATTTATCGTGGTCCTTACATTAGAATATCTGCTAAGTAATGTTTTCTTGAACAAATTATACTTGTATAATTTAATTTAAACAACACTAATACTAGCTCCAAACTGTTCTTTGCACAATCTTATTAAATACATCAACACAGAGCACTGGATTGTTTTTTTACAATACCTAAAATATTAAGGTTCTCAATTATATAAATAGGGCACAAGATTAAAAAATAAGGGGCATAAGACTGTTTATCAGTCTATGAAGAATGAAAAGTGCAATATTTGGAGACCACAGTAAATCAGTATTTCCATGAAAACGTCCACAAGTGCAGATTTCAATATGTTTAAATTTGAATGCCTTATAATATGCCACGACTTGAGTTTCTATTTAATTTCTTTTCCTTTCAAGTACCAGCATGAATTTAGCGAATCTCCATCCATGCCCCTGGGAAGTGAATGCTGCAGGAAGAGTGCAATCAATATGTATACCTCCCAGAGAGCCCTGAGCAAGTTGAATTGCTACACACCTTTCAAATCTTTGAATTTTTATAGATGCACATGGATGCACAGTGATATTAGCTGTACACTCAATGCTGTACTAAAATATTCTGTAACATGTACCATTTACTCATGCCAGAACTATATACCATGAAGTGCAGAGCAAGATTGGCATCGGTGTGATAAATTTTAATCAACAGAGAGCCAGTTTAGATATTTCAAACTCCCTTTTTTTTTTTTTTTTTTTTTTTTTTTTTTTTTTGCGGTACGCGGGCCTCTCACCGCTGCGGCCTCTCCCGTTGCGGAGCACAGGCTCCAGACGCGCAGGCTCAGCGGCCATGGCCCACGGGCCCAGCCGCTCCGCGGCACGTGGGATCCTCCCGGACCAGGGCACGAGCCCGCGCCCCCTGCATCGGCAGGCGGACTCTCATCCACTGCGCCACCAGGGAAGCCCCAAACTCCCTTTTCTTAACAGCTGATTTTTGTTTTGTTTTGTTTGCTAGCTAGATTGCTTACTTAATTATTGACTGGAATCACCTGAATAATTTCACTTACACAGAACTGGCCTCAGAGAAGTGACCTTGAACCATAACATACATGTTGGAATTAATATAATCCTTTAATTTGGGGGCACTGTTTTTCACTTATTGCTGCTATAATTTTTTAACACAAACTAAGTGGACAGTTGAGAAAACAACTCAGGTAGTTAATGAAAATATAACAACCAAAACAAGATGGTACTTGACTTCTATTTTTTTTTTAACCTGGATAGATTTGGGAAATGAATGCAACGCAAATGTTGGCTCCATTGATAGAACAAATTATTGGTGCCGTATTAATATCAAAGGAATTATTGAACCCCATATGATTTAATCATCACATTTTCTGTGGAACTTTAGTGCCTGGAACTGTGCTACAATCTGAAGATTAAAAACAAGCAGGTCATAGTGCTTGCTTTAGACAAACTCATAGTAGTATGAGAAGATACAGAAACCATAAATTGTAAAACAGTATATTTAATGTTTTCTCTAAAAATTACCAAATAATTTTGGTAATTTTGGCAAAGAATACTGTGAGAATGACTACTTGAGAAAGTCATATAAGGATGCATATTTGAGTTGAATTTGAAGAATGATTAGGCTTTTTCAAGGAAGAGAAGCAGAAGGGATAGCGTTATAGGCAAAAGTAATAGCAAAATGTAAATAACTGTGCACAGCTTACTCTGGAGTTGAATAGAATTTTGTTTTAGCATCAGTTGAGGTCATATACACATGTACATGGGGGATTATGAGGGAGGTGAGGAACAGAGTAATATTCTTTCTTTGTGACACCACTAGGATGAAACCAGTACATAAAAGTAGAGATATTTTAGATAGAAGAAAGAAAAATAAGGGTAGAGTATACAATGACCTTTAATTTTACTACAATGGAGTAAGCTATCAATTGATAGAGAGTGGGAAGGGTGGGGGTTATGAATAGTTGCTCTAAAAGCTCTTTAGGGCCTTGTATTTGCCGAATAGGCATTAAATAAAAGTGTTTGGTTTGACTTGCTCATTTGGTAGGTATATACTTAGAGAGTAGGGAGAGTTGATGGAGACAAAATTTCTATCTCTCTGTTACTCACTGTGTGTGTCTCTCTCTCCACACACACAAACACACATACACACACATGCCATATATATATATATATATATATATATATATATATATGTATATATATATGTGTGTGTGTGTGTATATATATATATATATATATATGTATATATGGCTTGGGGAAGTGATTTCTCAGGCCTATAAACACCCTTGGTTAAGGAATGATCATTTGAATTACTCTTGAAAAATTACACTACTTCTCAGCTTCCTTTGTAGAAATTGAAATTTGAACATTGTGCACCTAGGTCATATCTTTAAAGAATTTTACTCACTTCCGTCAGTGTCCTCTGATTTTATTTTAAAGGAACATCATATAAACCAAACACATGGTATGTTTATTATATATCATCTTTTTTCTCTGCTGACACATTGAATGAAACTGGTTTCCATAATCCCATCAGAAAATTGCTTAAGATGCAGAGACATCTATAGATCTCTCTAAATAGAACAGTAAATGCTGAATTTGATTAGTTAATCAGTTAGCCAAAACTTAATTTTCAAAAGGAGATCCGAAATTAGCTCTTGTTTATATCCAAGGCAAGTTAAAATATGATGTAATGCTTTTCTTTTCTTAAAATGTGAAACTTCTTTTCATAAAACAACATTATCTATGATTATGCACCCAATAATTCATTCAGTTTAGAAATTTAATTAAACATTATTAGGGATTTTTAGTGTCATTGTGAAAGATACCATTGTGAAATTATGACAGCAGTGATGTCAGATTTGTTTGTTTTTCTGTTATTGATGTAATATTATTAGTTTCTTTAATTTGGAACTCTTTACAAATAATTTACTAGGGACAAAACTGTCCTGAGGCTGATATCAGAAAGAATTTTAAGAAAAGTAAAGTTACTTTGTATTTTAAGTTTTAAGGGATTTAGAATTGGTAGATTTTGGAAACTCTTCTCCTAGTTCTGCTAAACCAAGGAACTGCCTTTCTGAAATTTTAATCTCATAAAGTCCTTGTACTCACTTAAAGAACCAGTCTCTGATAGACATTTATTCACTGTGCTCTTCTACACTGAAAAGCTCAATTCAGGTCTTCAGTGCCAAAAATGGAATTAAAATGTTCATGTCTGAAAGACAGGCAAAGACATACTATCCGAAACAATTTCAGTCAAGGACAGAAAAGGAAAGTCATCTGTAAAACTTGTTAGGTTTAAAACGTTGGAATTGGAGAGTGGAAATATGATAGGAACAAGAGTGAAGAAATGTTAATTGGAAAGAATATGTTGTTATCACTTGTTTTGAAATTGCCCCTGGACAGGCTGCCCCAGGAATAACATTTAATTGAAGACATACTGATAGACAAAAATAATTTGATATGTCTTTAAAAGTTCCTTATTTATCCTCTTTTTTTTAACATCTTTATTGGAGTAAAATTGCTTTACAGTGGTGTGTATTTATCCTCTTTTAATCTATAAAGTATATTTCCACATTCTTGTCTCATATTTCTTCACCACTCTACCAATTTGTTTAAAAAGCCCCAAACTCTAGGTTGTACAAATATGAACACTTCTGTTTGTTAAAAGAATAGTTCTTTTAAAAAATCTCTCTCTCTCTCTCTCTAATACTGCTCCTCAGTTCACAATATATCAAGCATGGTTATAAACTGACAATAACTATTGAGAATATTTTTCAGTGGTCTGTAAAATATCTTAATTATTTCTCAGTTGTAATGATTGTCTGGGTACAAAAGCATTAAGTAAACATCTATAGAGTATTTTGAACCAAGATTTAAAATCCATAGCAAATCTAAGCAGTTTCTTCAGATATTTTCTTCTTCTCATACTTCAGTGCAAAAGATAGTTTGGTATAGGAGAAAGGCTTACACACTTGGCATTGGAAATACCTGAGGTTAGATCCTGGATACCCCATTTACTAGCTATTTGAAATTTAGCAATTTACATAGCTTCTTTAAAACTCAATTTTCCTAACTGGTAATGGTAACTATCTCTTCTGGCTACTATTAGCATCAAATGTATCAATAGACATAAAAGATCTCAACACACAATACTTCTTATTAAATGTTAGTTATTTTTATTAGTAGTAGTTGTAGTAGAAGTAGTGACAGTAGTAGTAGTAACAACAGAAGTACAATTTCTCTGAAAATGTAAGATTATCATTAACTTATTTTTTTACCTTTTGTAGCTTATTTCATGCTTAAATCCATAGTGTAAAATCACTTTTCTAATGCCATATTTATTTCGTCCTAAGAAAAATATAGGGCAATCAATTTTGTATCACAATTCCCACTGATAAAATCTACTTTGAATAAAATTGTTCTATCAGAGTATACCATCTGGAAGAAAATGTCTTCCTCATGTTTTTATTGCGTATCTGCGTTTCAAAACTGATGTGTTTATCCCTTGACTTGGAATTTGCCACATTCCTGAGAATTCCATATATTGTAGTTAAACTTGATTTCGCCATGCTTTATGATAGTTGTCAACCAGAAAAGTCTTGCCTGTGAAATCCAGCAATCAAAAACCACATGCAAACGCAAAGACAAAAATAGGAATAGTCAGTAGGAAGCAGTTTTGCTGAGAAATTTCTTCTGTCTATGATTGCATATCCAGACTCAAAGTTGTATTTTGAAATACAGAGATTGGGTATTTGAGGTTTATTTGCATAAATCCTTTTGCTTCTCCCTTGGGATACTTTTTACTCTTTCACTGATGTGAGTTCAGGGTTTAATATCCTCTTCATGGGTATAGGTCAGCACCTTTATTATTTCAAAGCTCCTTGGCATAGAAAGGGCTGATTTAACGTCTGATAACCTAAAATCTCAGTAACTCTTCCATTATCTCTCTAATTAGGGGAAAATGGACTCCTCTAGAACAAAATGAAAAGAATACCACCCAAGGTAAAGGCAAAAAATTCTTTAATTGTTAAACTTTTTCATCAGTTTTACTGATCAGTGAGAGGTTAAGGAAACGTGTTAACATCCTTGAAGACTGAGAAATCCATGGTCATTTAAAGACTTCACAGGCTCTATACCATTAAAAGTCTTAATCAATGAAACTATCATTATCTTTATAAAACAACTTTTCCTTACAGAATAAAGTAGGCATTGTCTACTTTATTAAAAGAATGTAAATTCTCTCTAAAGATGCCTAATTGTACACACATTTTAAAAGCAGCCTCATAGCTCTGTAGACAGAGCTGTAAGCTAAACCAAAAGATTCTATTAAACATCAAAACGTTTTGTGGAAACATTTAGATAACTTTGATAATGACTTGAATTTTCCATTATTACCTCCATGTTTGGTACTATACAGCTTTACATGGGGCTCCTGATTATCTTGAGAGTGCATGGTAAGTCCACCTTCCTCTATCAGTTGGTCATTTATCATATATGCATGTCTACAATATGTATCCTAAAACCATCCTGCAAAATTGTCAACTTAAATTTTGATTGTTTAGGATAAACAAATATCAATGCATGAGGACTTTGAACATGAGGTTTTAAAAATTTGGTGAAGTAACAAAGTATAGAATTAAATAATTTGGATTGAATTTTAAGGTCCAGGTTTTCTACTTATTAAGAATGTGACCATGGGCACAGAATTAAGATTTACTTAGCTCAGTTATTTTCTATGTTAATGCAGATAATCATGTCTACCTCAGATAGGATTATCAAGAAAATGAAATGAGATTTTACATGTAAAGTGCTTAACACAAGGCCTCTCATATCATAAACACTGTATAGATGAGAGCTGCTATTATTATCAATGAGAGATTAAAATTTGCAAATGCAAAATAATACTGATTAGTAGAACAAGGCTTTTTTGATTTGTGTGCTAGTGAATATAGAATACATTTTGAAATGCTGCCATTTATTTGTAACCTTCCTGTGCTTTCTTGAAATATTACACATTTTTTTTTCATTTTGCTAAGTGAGCATCATGGTACAATTCAAATCAATATTCATGTATGTTCAGTAATTTAATTGAAGTTACCATGCACTACCAGAATTGTTACTACAGTTAATGGGTTTGGGTTGGTACCAAAACACTATGTGATATGACATTCTACATGTACTTAAACAAGGCAAAAATATCTCATTTTACCTGTTCTCATACTGTTCAGTTTTATGAATGGTACACAAATGCTGTATGTATTTATGGCAATTGACTAGTGAGAAAAATAAATTATTATGAGCAATCATTGTAGTAGACAAAAGTTCTGGCTCAAAGCGATAAAGAGGCATGGACATATATACACTACCAAACGTAAGGTAGATAGCTAGTGGGAAGCAGCCGCATAGCACAGGGAGATCACCTCGGTGCTTTGTGACCGCCTGGAGGGGTGGGATAGGGAGGGTGGGAGGGAGGGAGACGCAAGCGGGAAGAGATATGGGAATATATGTATATATATAACTGATTCATTTTGTTGTGAAGCTGAAACTAACATACCATTGTAAAGCAAGTATACTCCAATAAAGATGTTAAAAAAAAAAAAAAAAAAAAAAGTTCTGGCTCATATTCCTCTGAGTTTTGTACCTGCTTATATAATACCTCTGAAATTTACTTTCCTTGTCCCCTGCTCCTGTTATAGAACTGACAATGTAGAGAGGAAGTGGGCAGACTTAACAAATAGTCAAAGACCTCTCTCTCTCTCTCTCTCTCACACACACACACACACACACACACACACACACACACACACACATACACGTTTTGTGGAGAATATATGATGGACAATATATGATATGGAGAATATATGGAGAATATGGAGAATATATGATGAATAAATCACTAGGCTTGCTCATATCACTAGCAAGTAAAGGGTGTTTCAGGTTTTTAAACTTATTATGATTCATTGTACATGCTTAATTCAAACAATATATGAAGATATTAGGATGAAAGGAAAAATTTACTTTCAATCTTTTTATACCCATTACTCGAACATTGAGGTTTTTTTTTTATGTTCAAGTTTTTGAGTATATTCACATGTATCTTTCACAGAATTGCACACATAGCATACAAAATATTTTCTATTTTTAAGCTTTTGTAGCAGAAACATATATGTTGTTGATATGTAGCCTTTTAATTATAATTATTGTCTGTATAACTTTCTATTGATATTCTCTGATGGCTAATTTAATCAGTTATATACTAAGGAATTTGATCTTACATACTTAACACATGTACACATACAAGTATTTACCAGAAAGAGACAAAGTGTACTAAATATTCAGTATTACCTTAAATATAACTAACTTTACCCTCGGTAATTACTACCAACATTTTCCAGAATTATATGCAATATTCTCAAATGTATAGGTGGCTGAATCAAATATGTATGAGGAAAAACACTAACAATAGTAACAACAAAAATAAACATTTACTCAGTATTTACTATGTACTTTCTGTTCATTATTTCATATAACTGAAAATAAGCAAAGAAAAAAGTTATTTTTATCAATATTTTACAGATGGCAAAACTGAGGCTGAGAGGGGTTAAGTACAATGCAAAGAATATATGAAAAAGGTGGGCTTAATCATGAAGACATGAGTATAGTCTTAGAGCTTTATGAAGTCTTTATGTCTTACTTTAATTTTATCATATTTCTACTCACCTAAGTACAAATATATACAGTAGTCTCTCAGTATCCATGGGGGACTGGTTCCAGGACCGCCACATATATCTAATTCCAAAAATGCTCAAATGCCTTATATAAAATGGCTTAGTATTTGCATATAACCTACACACATCCTGGTATACTTTAAATCATCTCTAGATTACTTATAATACCTAGTACAATGTAAATGCTATGTAAATAGTTGTAAATACAATGTAAATGCCATGTAAATAGTTGTAAATACAATGTAAATGGTATGTAAATACTTGCTGCCTGAGGCAAATTTAAGTTTACTTTTTGGAACTTTCTGGAATTTTTTTTTTTTTAATATTTTCTTTTCACGGTTGGTTGAACTCCCGAATGCAGAACCCACAGGTACGGAGGGCCAACTGTATGACACATCATATAAACAGGTAACACTAAAAATAGTTCTTGACAAAAAATTTTTTAGTTACAAGAGTCATTTCCTAACAATACTAATTCAATTGCTACCACAACTCTATTAATAACATTATATTAACAACACTAATAAAACCTATTGCAAGGGGAATATTGTCATCTTAAGGACAAAAGAATGACAGAGACAGGAAAAAAAAGCTTGAAATCAAAGAGCTATAGTAAAACTGAAATGGTGAAGAGCATGCCTATTAATACCATTTTATTTCAGTTCTCTTTTAGTGGTGTTATGTCCTTTAGATCTGTCACATAGTTTGTGTTTCCTCTCTTGGTTCCATACTGTCTTTTCACTGGAACCACTGGGAAAGACTACTAACTTGAAATTGATGATACATTTACAGCTAACTTTGTTTAGTTGCTGAGTAATGACACTATCCTTTTTAGGTTATTTGCTTGCTTAAGCAAGAAACTAACCAATTAAAAAGCAAGTGCATTATAATAAACAAATACTTCATAAAGGCTTCATAGGGGAAAAAGCCTATTTCTTTCTATTTAATGCAATCACTATGCTTATGTGAACAGAAAATATTAAAGCTTTTGTTTTAAAGGGGAAATAAGGCTTGTCTTATAGAGATTCAATTAAAACTATGATACGTTATAAGAACTAATCGAAAAAGCTATCAGGCTGTGATTTATTTCCCCCTGTTGTTATACTATTTAGATAGCCTGGTATTCCAATTGTTGCAGGACCAGAAAGAGGAGTAACTGTAGGATTTTTCATTTACCTCCCACTATTAGATGAATAAGGAAGCAATACATCCACAGATTCATTCTTGAAACCTGGAGTCCATACATGTCTCTTCACTGGTGGTCTGGTGAGGCCCTGTATAGGAGAATGTTCTGTGTTTATATTAGAATAGCCCATTCCCCTCAACTTTTAGATACTGATATTTTACTAGGAACACAGATGTGAGCCTCTGGAGAAGGGAGCTTCGTTATCACACCCTAAGACCGCCTTATCAGATTCACCTTGCTTCTAAAAGTGTCAAATCTATTTCTTTTAAATATCTGGATTTCTCTTCATTTTAATGGTAGAAATGAAATGGTATTATTTTATACCTTTTTCAATTTTTCCAGGCTTTAATAAAACATTTAAGGCCAATCCAAGAAAATTAATTATGTTAAAAATAAAATTCAATCAATATTCCAGATAGTAGTTTTAGATAATGATCTAAGCCTAGCTCATATATTCTGTATTTCTTTACTAAAATTATCTTTTTTAAATTGAAGTATAGTTAATTTACAGTGTTGTGTTTGTTTCAAGTGTACAGCAAAGTGATTCAGTTATACATATATATTATATATATATATATATATATTCTTTTTCAGATTCTTTTCCATTATAGGTTATTACAAGATATTGAGTATAGTTCCCTGTGCTATACAGTAGGCCTTTTTTTTTTTACCTATTTTATATACAGTAGTGTGTATATGTGAATCCCAAACTCCTAATTTAACTCCAGCCCCCATCCCCTTTGGTAACCATGAGTTTGTTTTCTACGACTGTGAGTCTATTTCTGTTTTGTAAATAAGTTCATTTGTATCAATTTTTTAGATTCCACATATAAGTAATATCATATGATATTTGTCTCTATCTGACTTACTTAAAATTATCTTGATAACAGTGATTAGTGTGTTTCTGCTTTAAGCTGGTAGTTTAGGGTGGGACTAGCATAGAGAGGGAAAATCCTGGCTTATAAAAGGTAGAACTGTAAAAGAAACCCTCATATACTTTTTTTGATGAGCAGGAGTATGACATTTCTTGTACAGTTAAGGGTTTTAACAAGATGTGCTAAAGTCACTGACACCTGCTCTACCCTGTCAGCTAGAGTGCTCAGGTCACACATGAGGCCACCCCAGTGCATAAGGTCTTCTGTGTAAACTTGACAACCTGTTGCTGGAAGGCAGTGAGTTAACTTGGTGGTGTCCCCAGTACTTATAAATCAACTTGGCAATCCCTTTCTGCAGTGTCAATAGAGTGAACAATCTGACTTCATAGGTCAGATGAATCTACCTTCATTTATAGCATGAGACCTTCACAGCACTCTGTAGCATTATTGAAATAACTTGGTGACATTTTATTTTTCTTTCAATGCCTTCAGGAAACAGAAAGACTATCCTGAATAATGTTTATATACAATTTATTGCTGAGTTAATCTCTTAATATAAAAAAGATAACAATCTAGTATATAATAATATTATTTATCACCATCATCTTGAATGTCATTATTAACATACTGCAATTCTTTGGGACAAAAGGATATCTGGTTGGGAAAGATAGAAACTGAGCAACCAAAGTCTTTGGGGATGGTCTTGTATACTCCCAAACTTAGCAACATTGTAAGTCTAAGAATTCAAGGAGTAATGTCTCACTCTAGTTCAGACCACACTTTCTCTGATCTTAAATAAAATAAATGAAAACAGAAAGGAAATGATAGTAGCCAGCAACTCTTGCTTTTCTCACAAAATTATGTAAAAATTTCCAAAAAGCAGTAACTATGAGTGCAATCAAATTACATTAAGATAGTCTCTGCACAAATAATCCTAACATCAAGAAAACAATACTTTAATAGATAAATTTTAGAAAACCTATCATTCCAATTTAAAGAGAAAAATTAATTTTAAATGATATTTTCATTTAAATGAGAGGAAAAATCACAAATTATCTTATATTGTTCTAATTTCTCCGTGTGCTGTAGAGGAGGAAAATCATAACTGTGTCCTGGGTAGCCTTACAGCTGTGGCAAGTGCCACAATCAGTATGACCCTTACTTATACTTTAATAACACCTTGATTCAGCAGACAAAGCTTATTTCTGCCTCCAATACATCTCTTAATCTAGCACCTGTCCTCACATTATACCCTGGTTGCCTAAAGCCATATAAGTTTCATCAATTGCTCTAGAATTTTCCTGAGCTCCACATTCCTATTAAAGCTAGCCTTCCCCCATTGCCTCCCTTTATAGTCAACTGCTGCTCAGAGAAATTAATACCACAGTGTTAATAATTGATGACAGCAAAACATGTCAATGTTGTAAAATAAACCAAAAGAATGAGTATTTTGATTATCTGTTCCTACATAACAAATCATTCCAAAACTCAGTGGCTTAAAACAACATCAATTAATTTTTTATGTCTCACAGTATCTATAGGTTGGGAATTCAGGAAGGGTTGGACTGGGTGGTTCTGGCTTGGGATCTCTCATGTGGTTGCAGTCAGAAGTTGGCTAGAACTGGAACAGATGACTGAAAGAGCTGGAGACTGGCAGGGCAGCTCTTTCCTCAGGTACATTCTGGGCTTCTCCATGTCGAGTAGTTTGGACTCCCTTGCAGTATAGCAGCCTCAGGGAAATCAGATTGCTTATGCGTCGAGGTTCATGGATCCAACAGCTAAACAGGTGAAAGTACACAATATTTTATGACCTAGCATCATTTCTGCTGTACTGTGTAAGTAGAGGAAGTCACAAAGGCCCACTCAGATTCAAGAAGAGGATATACAGACTCCACCACTTGATGGTGGAGTGGCAAGGTTCTAGAGGAAATTGTAAGATAGGAGATATTTTTGTAGATATCTTTGGAAAATAACAATCTGCCAAAATGAGTAATGTGGGCATTTTGTGGCCTTCAGGCCTTCATTATGTTTACTCTATAACATGTTATATTTATTTTTGATAAATGTTTATCAATATATAATGGAAAAGAAAATGATAGGATAATTGATTGAATGCCACTTAGGACTTATTTTCTTTTTGCATTTTTCCCTTAGGAAGACTACCCCAAAACATGTAAACTCTTACTTAACTTTTCCATGTTTAATGAAGGTATTGTTACCTATATCAGTATTTGAAAAGTCAGATTCTCCTTGAAAAATACAAAAAAAAATTTGTGGAAATTATTAGAAATACCAAACCTTCACCTCATGATTTGCAAATGTAAAACAGTGAAGAATTGTAAAACATTCCAATCTGAAGTCCCTCATCAGTCTTCTTAGTTATCTGTTTTAATGGTCGGGAAAACTAGAGTATGCATATCCCATATATCTTCAGCCCATAATTACATGCATTCAAAGGCCATATCTGAAAGAAATCATTACAGTGTAGAAATAGAAAGATTAGCATTTGAACTAATAATCTTACATTAGAGGGTCAAAGAATGAACTTGGAAGCCCTTGAACATTTTGAATTATATTGTTTCAAAAACAACCGTAATTAAAAAACCTTATGTCAATCCATTGTGTGGTTTTGCAGTGCTCAATTGTCCTCAAAATTTCTCATTTGTCACTTGCACTTGGGCAGTCTAGATGACTGCATACTGAGCTATATTCTGAAGCTTTAAAGAGGTTTCTTAGAAAGAACACATAAAAGGTTTCCTTTAGACTACCTGCAAGGTGTCCATGTGCTTTTTGCTACTTGAGAAAATAACTATCATAGTATAAGAATTAATCGTTTTCAGTCAGAAAAGAAATAATTAATTTCACCATTTTACTTTTGGTCCTAGCAGCTTTTGATTGTGTTTTGCAGAATTTAATTATTGAAGACATTTCAAATTTTCAGTATATTATGCACCTGACATTAGTACACATGTTGACATTTCTATTCAACTAGGATATATCATCAAAATATATTTTAATCCTCCTTGAGGAACATTTCTCCAACAGAAAGACTTTGTTGGAGCAAATAAGAAATTGGTAATTAAGATGTAAATAAGATCAAGCCTGTAAATATTTCTTCCTCAGAAATATAATATAACATTTCTGAGACATAACTCAAATGATTCTGAATCATGTAATGTGTTCTTAAGAGTACCCTAGTTTTGGGCTTTCCTGATGGTGCAGTGGTTGAGAATCTTCCTGCCAATGCAGGGGACACAGGTTCGAACCTGGTCTGGGAAGATCCCACATGCTGTGGACCAACTATGCCTGTGAGCCACAACTACTGAGCCTGCACGTCTGGAGCCTGTGCTCCGCAACAAGAGAGGCCACGACAGTGAGAAGCCCATGCACCGTGATGAAGAGTGGCCCCCACTCACCGCAACTAGAAAAGCCCTCACAGAGAAATGAAAACCCAACACAACCAAAAATAAATAAATAAATTTATTTTTTAAAAAAAAGAGTGCCCTATTTTTAATTTTTTTTCAGAAACCCAGACTCTTGAGGTAATAATTATATTTAAATAAAAACAACAAAATTCAAGACTTCTGTCTCTGACCAAGACTGAGTAACAGGCAGAGGGTTAATCCTCCATGAAATAAATGTATGAAACAATGGTTCTAAAGATATTATATGTAGAGTTACAAGAATAGTGATACTAAGGGACAGAAAACAAATAAGGTGATTTCTGCTATTGCTTTAGCTTACTGCCTGGATAACACTTCTATGCTGTAGTACAGCGAGAGGGAACCCAGGCAGAACACTTTGGAGTCTTGAAGTTGACTGTTTTGGAATTTTGAGTCGAGGGAGGCCAAGTTGACTAGAGTCCCAGAGTGGTGTTAAAGGAAAATTTATAGTATAAAATTCTTATATCAGAAAAGAAATGTGGTCTTAAATTAACTATCTAAGCTTCCACACTAAGAAATTAGTAAATGAAAAGCAGAATAAAAGCAAGTTAAGCAGAAGAAAAGAGATAATAAAAATTAGCAAATCAATGAAATAAAAAACAGAAAAATAGGCTTTCTCAAAGCTTGATAGCAGGGATGGAAGGAAGCCACAGCAGAAACTCCAAGTCAGTTGCCACTGCCCTGTCCCACTGTCTCATCTCTCCCCCTTTTGGTTGGAGACAAGATGGTGGAGTAGAAGGACTTGATTTCAACTCTCATGGAAACACCAAAATCACAACTAAAAACTGAACAACCATCGACATAAAAGAATGGAACCTACCAAAAAAAGATATCCTACATCCAAAGACAAAGAAGCCACAACGAGACTGTAAGAGGGGCACATTTGCAATATAATCAAATCCTATACAAGCTGGGTGGAAGACCCACAAACTGGAAAATAATTATATCACAGAGTTTCTCCCACAAGAGTGAGAGCTCTGAGCCCCACACAAGTCTCCCCTGCCTGCGGGTCTGGTGTCAGGAGGAAGAGCCCCCAGAGCATTCAGCTTTGAAGGCCAGCAGGTCTTGATTGCAGGAACTCCACAGAACTGGGGGAAACAGAAATGTCACTCTTGGAGGGCACACAGAAAGTCTCATGTGCACCGGGTCCCAGGGAAAAAGCAACGACTTCATAGGAGCCTAGGACAAACCTACCTGCTGGTCTTGGAGGGTCTCCTGGGGAGGCAGGGTTGGCTGTGACTCACTATGGGGACAAGAACACTGGTGGCAGAGGTACTGGGGAGTACTCATTGGTGTGATCTCTCCTGGAGGCCACCTTTTTGTCACCAAGACCCGGTCCCACTCAAGAGCCTGTAGAGTCCAGTGCTGGGATGCCTCTGGACAAACAACCAACAGGGAGGAACACAACCCCACACATCAGCAGAAAGGCTGCCTAAAGTCTTCCTGAGCCCACAGCCACCTCTAAAAACAACCCTTGATGTGGACCTCCCCACCAGAGGGACAAGACCCAGCTCCACCCACCAGTAGGCAGGCACCAGTCTCTCCCACCAGGAAGCCTGTACAAATCTCTTAGGCCAACATCATCCACCAGGAGGCAGACAACAGAAGCAAGAGGAACTACAACTTTGCAGCCTACTGAATGGAAACCACAGTCACAAAAATTTAGGCAAAATGAGATGGCAAAGGAATAAGTTCCAGGAGAAGGAACAAGATAAAACCCCAGAAGAACAACTAAGTGAAGTGGAAATAGGCAATCTACCTAAAAAAGAATTCAAGGTAATGATAGTAAAGATGATCCACTATCCCAGAAAAAGAGTGGAGGCACAGACTGAGAAGATGCAAGGAATGTTTAACAAAGAGCTAGAAGATAGAACAAACAAAGAGAGATGGACAATACAATAAATGAAATGAAAAATACACTTGAAGGAATCAATAGCAGAATAAATGAGGCAGAAGAACAGATAAGTGAGCTGGAAAACAGAATGGTGGAAATCACTGCTGCAGAACAGAATAAAGAAAAAAGAATGAAAAGAAATGAGGACAGTTTAAGAGACTTCTGGGACAACATTAAATGAACCAGCATTCACATTATAGGGGTCCCAGAAGGAGAAGAGAGAGAGAAAGGGCCTGAAAAATACTTGAAGAGATAACAGATGAAAACTTCCCTAACATGGGAAAGGAAACAGTCACCCAAGTTTAGGAAGCACAGAGAGATCCATACAGGATAAACCCAAGGAGGAAAACACCAAGACACATATTGATCAGACTGACAAAAATTAAAGACAAAGAGAAAATATTAAAAGCAACAAATAACATACAAGGGAATACTCATATGGTTATCAGCTGAAACTCAGCAGGCCAGAAGGGAATGGCACGATATATTTTAAATGATGAAAAGGAAAAATCTACAAAAAGAATACAATACATCCAAAAGGCTCTTGTTCAGGTTCAACAGAGAAATCAAAACTTTACAGACAAACAAAAGTTAAGAGAATTCAGTACAACAAAACCAGCTTTACAACAAATGCTAAAGGAATTTCTCTAGGTGGAAAGGAAAATACCACAACTAGAAACAAGAAAATTATGAATGGGAAAGCTCACTGGTAAAGGCAAACATACAGTAAAGGTAGAAAATCATCCACACACAAATATGATATCAAAACCAGCAATTGTGAGAAGAGAAGAGTACAAATGCAAGATATTGGAAATGAATTTTAAATTAAAAGAAAAACAACTTAAAACAATCTTGTATATATATAAACTGCTATATCAAAACCTCATGGTAACTGCAAACTGAAAATCTACAATAGATATACACATAAAACAGAAACAGCAATCCAAACACAACACTAATGTTAGTCATCAAACCACAAGAGAACAAAAGAGGAAGGGAAGGAAAAAGACCTACAAAAACAAATCCAAAACAATTAACAAAATGGCAATAAGAACAAACATATCAATAATTACCTTAATGTAAATGGATTAAATGCTCCAACCAAAAGACTGGGTGAATGGATAAAAAAAAATACATGTATATGCTGTCTATAAGAGACCCACTTCTGATTATGGGAAACATGCAGACTGAAAGCAAAAGGATAGAAAAAAGTATTCCATGCAAATGGAAATCAAAAGAAAGCTGGAAGAGCAATATTCATATCAGACAAAATGGACTTTAAAATAAAGGCTGTTACAAGAAATAAAGAAGGACACTACATAATGATCAAGGGATCATCATATCCAAGAAGAAGATATAACAATTGTAAATATATATGCACCCAACATAGGAGCACCTCAATATATAAGGCAAATACTAACAGCTATAAAAGGAGAAATCAACAGTAACACAATAATAGTGGGGGATTTTAACACCTCACTTTCATCAATGGACAGCTCATCCAGACAGAAGATCAATATGGAAACACAGACCTTAAATGACTCATTAGACCAGATAGACTTAATTTATATTTATAAAGCATTCTATACAAAAGCAGCAGAATGCAAATTTTTCTCAAGTGCACATGGAACATTCTCTAAGATAGATCACATGCTGGGCCACAAAGCAAGTCTTGTAAATTTAAGAAAATTGAAATCATATCAAGCATATTTTCTAACCACAATGTTATGAGATTAGAAATCAACTGCAAGGAAAAAAATGCAAAAAAACACAAACACTTGAAGGCTAAACAATATGCTACTAAACAACCAATGGATCACTGAAGAAATAAAAATACCTACAGACAAATGAAAACGAAAACACAATGATCCAAAACCTATGGGATTCAGCAAAAGCAGTTCTAAGAGGGAAGTTTATAGCAATACAATCATACCTCAGGAAACAAGAAAAATCTCAAATAAACAACCTAAACTTACACCTAAAGTGACTAGAGAAAGAAGAACAACAACAACAAAAAAAAAACTTAGTAGAAGGAAAGAAATCAAAAAGATCAGAGCAGAAACAAATGGCTTAGACATGAAGAAAACAATAGAAAAGATCAAGGAAACTAAAAGTTGGTTCTTTGAAAAGATAAACAAAATTGATGAACCATTAGCTAGACTTATCAAGAAAAAAAGGGAGAGGGATTAAATCAATAAAATTAGAAATGAGAAAGGAGAAATTACAACAGACACCCCAGAAGTACAAAGGATCATAAGGGACAACTACAAGAAACTATATGCCAATAAAATGGACAACCTAGAAGAAATAAACAAATTCTTAGAAAGGTACAATCCACCAAGACTGAATCAGGAAGAAATAGAAAATATGAACAGGCCAATCACAAATACTGAAATTGAAACTGTGATTTAAAAACTCCCAGCAAACAAAAGTCAAGAACCTAATGGCTTCACAGGCAAATTCTATCAAGCATTTAGAGAAGAGTAAACACCTAACCTTCTGAAACTATTTCAAAAAAAATGGAGAAGAAAGAACACTCCAAAACTCATTCTATGAGGCCACCATCACCCTGATACCAAAACAGAAAAAGATACTACAAAAAAAGAAAATTACAGGCCTATATCACTGATGAACATAGATGCAAAAATCCTCAACAAAATACTAACAAACCAAATCCAACAATACATTAAAAGGATCATACATCATGATCAAGTTAGATTTACCCCAAGGATGCAAGGGTTTTTCAATATCTGCAAATCAATCAGTGTGATACACAGTTAAAAAATTGAAGAATAAAAACCATATAATCATCTCAATAGATGCAGAAAAAGTTTCTGACAAGATTCAACACCCATTTCTGATAAAAACTCTCCAGAAAGTGGGCAGAGAGGGAACATACCTCAATATAATAAAGGCCATATATGGCAAACCCACAGGAAACACCATACTCAATGGTGAAAAGTTGAATGCATTTCCTCTATGATCAGGAACAAGACAAAGATGTCCACTCTTGCCACTTTTATTCAACATAGTTTTGGAAGTCCTAGCCATGGCAATCAGAGAAGAAAAAGAAGTAAAAGGAATCCAAATTGGAAGAGAAGAAGTAAAACTGTCACTGTCTGCAGATGAAATGATACTATACATAGAAAAGTTTAAAGATGCTACCAGAAAATTACAAGAGCTCATCAATGAATTCAGTGAAATTGCAGGATACAAAATTAATACACAGAAATCTGTTGCATTTCTATATACCAACAATGAAAGATCAGAAAGAGAAATTAAGGAAACAATCCCTTTATTTAAATAAAGGGAAACAATCCCTTTATTTATTTATCACCTCATCAAAAGAATAAAATACCTAGGAATAAACCTACCTAAAGAGGCAAAAACCTATACTCTGAAAACTATGAGACTCTGATGAAAGAAATCAAAGGTGACACAAACTGATGGAAAGATGTACCGTGTCCCTTGATTGGAAGAATCAACATTGTGAAAATGACTATACTACCCAAAGCAATCTACACATTCAGTGCAATCCCTATCAAGCTACCAATGGCATTTCTCACAGAACTAGAACAAAAAAAAATTTTAATTTGTATGGAAACACAAAAGACCCTGAAGAGCCAAAGCAATCTTGAGAAAAAAAATGGAGCTTGAGGAGTCAGGCTCCCTGATTTCAGACTATACTACACAGCTACAGTCATCAAAACAGTATGGAACTGGCACAAAAACAGGAGTATAGATCAATGGAAAAAGATAGAAAGCCAAGAAATAAACCCACGCACCTATGGTAAATTAATCTACTACAAAGGAGGCAAGAATATACAAGGGAGAAAAGACATCCTCTTCAATAAGTGGTGCTTGGAAAACTGGACAGCTACATGTAAAAGAATGAAATCAGAACATTCTCTAACACCAAACACAAAAATAAACTCAAAATGGATTAAAGACCTAGATGTAAAACTGGATACTCTGAAACTCTTAGAGGAAAACATAGGCAGAACACTCTTTGACAAAAATCGCAGTAATATCTTTTTAGATCCACCTCCTAGAGGAATGAAAATAAAAACAAATGTAAACAAATGGGACCTAATTAAATTTAAAAGCTTTTGCACAGCAAAGGAAACCATGAACGATATGAAAAGACGACCTATAGAATGGGAGAAAATATTTGAAAAAGAAGCAACCAACAAGGGATTAATATCCAAAATATACAAACAGCTCATTCATATCAATATCAAAAGAAAAAAAAAAACAACCCAATCAAAAATGGGCAGAGGATCTAAATAGACATTTCTCCAAAGAAGACATACAGGTGGCCAAAAAGCACATGAAAAAATGCTCAACATTCATAATTATTAGAGAAATGCAAATCAAAACTACAATGAGGTATCACCTCATACTGCTCAGAATGGCCATCATCAAAAAGTCTACAAACAATAAATGCTAGGGAGGGTATGGAGAAAGGGAACACTTCTACACTGTTGGTGGGATTGTAAATTGGTGCAGCCACTATGGAGAACAGTATGGAGGTTTCTTAAAAAACTAAAAATATAGCTAACATATGATCCTGCAGTCCCACTCCTGGACATATATCTGGAGAAAACCATAATTCGAAAATATACATGCACCCCAATGTTAATTGCAGTAGTATTTACAATAGCCATGACATGGAAGCAGCCTACATATCCATTGACAGATGAATGGATAAAGAAGATGTGGTACATATATAAAATGGAATATTACTCAGCTATGAAAAAGAATGAAATAATGCCATTTGCAGCAGCATGGATGGACCTAGAGATTATCATACTAAGTGAAGTTAGACAGAGAAAGACAAATATCATATATCACTTATATGTGGAATCTAAAAAATGATACAAATGAACTTATTTACAAAACAGAAACAGCCTCACAGACTTAGAAAACTAATTTATGGTTACCAAAGGGGAAAGCTGTGGGGGAGGGATAAATTAGGAGTTTGAGATTAACATATACTCACTACTACATATAAAATACATAATCAACAGGGAAGTACTGTATAGTACAGGGAACTCTACTCAGTATTCCATAATAACCTAAATGGGAAAATAATCTGAAAAAGAATAGATGTATGTAAATGTATAAGTGAATCACTTTGCTGTACTCCTGGAACTAACACAACATTGTAAATCAACTATACTGCAATATAAAATAAAAATAAATAAAAGAAAAATAATGGAGAAAATCAATGAGAGCAAAATCATGTTCTCTGAGAAAATTAATAGCCAGACTGATCAGAAAAGAACAGAGAAGACAAAACTTCTTAATATCAGGATTCTGAAAGCTGACATCACTAGAGATTCTACAGATACTTCAAGTATAAAGGAGGAGTATTAACATTTATACCTGTACATTTGGCAACTTTGATGAAATATAAAAATCATTTGGAAGAAAATACAAACGCCTACTCAGGAAGAAATAGAAAGCCTGAATAGCTCTATATAAATTAAAGAAATTGAGTTTGAAATTATAAACATTCTTTTGAGAAAGGATATTCCAAGCTTGGATGGCTTCACTAGGGAATTCTACTCAACATTTTTAAACAAGACAATATTAATTCTGTACAAACACTGAGATAATAGAAGAGGACAGAATATATCCCAAATCATTCTTTGAGGCTGAAATTACTCTGATATCAACAGCAGAAACAGACATTAGACAACAAGAAAACTTTCACACCAATATCTTTCATGAACATAGATGCAAAAATTCTTAACAAAGGTTTAGTGAATCAAATCCAACAATGTAGTAAAAGGATACTATGTCATGAACAAGTGGGTCTTACCCCTGGTATGCAAGATTGGTTTAAACACTCAAAATCAATGAGTGTAATTCATAATACTAACAGATTGAAAAAGGAAAGCCATGTGAGCATCTCAATCAATACAAAAAAAGAATGCAACAAAATCCAGCACTGAGTTTTTATAAAAATTCTCAATAGACTAGGACTAGAAGAGAAGTTTTGCAGCTTGATAAAGGATATCTGTGAAAACCTATGGTTAACATTATACAGAATGATGAAATACTGAATGATTTCTCCCTAGGGTCAGGAACAAGGCAAGAATGTCCCTTGTTACCACTTCTATTTAACTTGTAGTGAAGGTATTAGCCAATACTTAAGGTAAGAAAAAGAAATAATGTTGGAAATGAAGAAGTAAAACTTTCTTCAAAGATGTCAAAAAATCTTACACAAAAACTGCTAGAAGTAAATCTTTCTTCAAAGATGTCAAAAAATCTTATACAAAAACTGCTAGAACTAACAGTGACTTCATCAAGGCTGTAGGATACAAGATCAACATACAAATGTTAATGGCATTTCTATATACTAGCAAAGAATAACCAAAATATCAATCATGGATTGAAATTCTCAATATTGTTGAGATGTCAATTTTCCCTAAATGATTTATAGTTTATCTCAAATCTCAATCAAAATTCTGTAGGCTTCCATTTTTTTTGTAGAAATTGACAAGCTGATTCTAAAATTCATATGGGAATGCTAAAAAACCAGAGCAGCATAAGAAACTTTGAAAGAGAAGAACAATGTTTAAAGACATACATTGCCTGACTTGAAGACTTGTTAATGGTGCAGTAATCAATACAGTGTGGTTTTGTGGGGGAAAAAAGTACAAATAGAGCAGAGTAATGGAATGGAGAGTCCAGTAATGGACTCACACATATATAAACAACTGATTTTTACCAAAGGTATAAAAAAAAATTCAGTGGAGAAATTATCTTCTTGCCAATACGTGGTGCTACAATATTTGGATATCCACATGTGAAAGAATGGATGTCAATTCATATTTCACATCATATATCAATCAATAAAAATTAACTCAAAATGGATCATCAACCTAAATGTAAAATCTAAAGCCATAAACCTTCTAGAATAAAACATGTGAGATCTTTCCAACCTTGGGTTATACAATAATTTACAATAATTCCTTATATGGAACACCAAAAAAAAGATTAATTGTACCTCATCAAAATTAAGCATTTCAACTTTTTAGAGACATTCCTTTTTGTGTGCGTGTGTGTGTAAATGTGTGTGTGTGTGTGTGTGTGCCAGGCCCTTTAAATTTTTATTTGCATTTTTTCATTTGTAGAGACATTCTTAAGACAATGGAAAGACAAGCCACAGAAAGAGAATTTATTTGCAGATCTCATATTTGATAAAGGATTTATATCCAGAAATTTATTTTTAGAAATTCTCACAACTAAGTAGTGAGATAACAAACAGCCTAATTAAAAATGGTCAAAACAATGTGAACAGATACTTCAACAAAGAATATGTATGGGTGGCAAACATTTCATTAAAATATGCACATTCCATGTCATTAGGGAAATGCAAAATAAGACATTTGAATACTTGAAATTAAAAACTCTTAGTGAGAATATGAGGCATCTGGAACTCTCATATATTGCTGGTGGGAATGTAAATTGAAGAAATATGCTGGAAAACAGTTTGACAGTTTCTAAAAAGTTAAACATACTCCCATTAGATGACCTAGTCATTCTACCCTTAGTCATTTGCTTGAGAGAAATGAATCTCTCTCTCTCTCCTTCTCTCTCTACCTCTACCTCTCCCTCTCTCTCTCTCTCTCTCTCTCTCTCTCTCTCTCTCTCTCTATATATATATATATATATATATATATACACACACATATGCTTGGGGAAATTTTAAAGAGGAAGTTGGGTTACCACATATTTTATTCAAATGGTCCTTTTCCTTCTTAACCAGTCTATGCCTTTCTTTACAAACTGGTTTTAAAACCACCTCCTCTGTAAAGCCTTCCCTGATTAATTTCTTCTCACTCGTTCACAGGTTTTAATACACATCCTCTCAAGCTTGTTGAACTCAGTTTTTCTAACTTAGTCTGCTTGTTTACAACATTACATCTTTAACTTAACTCAATTGTGATCAGGGAATCTTATTTTCCATTTCTTTTGTATGCCTTCATGTTAAATTCAGTGTTCCATGAATAATAGGCATTCAGATAAGTAGCAAAGTAGCACTATCTGGCACACATTAATCATAACATGTGTCATAACTAGGGTTTTGTTATTTCCAATTTGAAGTTTACAGTTATAGACTGTTTTTTAAAAATGCCTTGTTAATAAAGTTACAGTGAAATCACTACCTTTCGCTAATTATCTGCTAAACATTTAAAAGTTGGGTCACCTAAATTTCTTGGAAAAGTGACAATATTCAGCATAATGAGATGTATAAACAAGAGAAATTAAGAAAGCAAGTAAATACTTTTTTAATGAGTATTTAATTTCTTTTGACAAATCATTTATTTACTGGTATCACAGGGCAGCTTCACTCTTAAAAAGAACATTCAGGTTGTACTTTGTCTTTTTTCCTAAATCTTTTGTTTGTGTGTGTGTATGGGGGGGTCTCAGGTATGTAAAGGTTACAAAGGTTATAATAAGAGCATAAGATGTAGGATCTCTGGTAATTTGGGCTCCTATGTATTTCTTGAAATATGACCTCTCACTTCCAGTACACATTGTCTGTGTGTCAGTGAAGAAAAATAAATTAGTAAAGAAAATTATTGGCTTCAGTTTACAAATATGTCCTGACAAGTTCTGGAGCTAAATGTTATAATTGACCCCTTATCACATACTTTCACAAAATATTGTGTTTGTTAATAAGCAATGGATTGGGTTAATAGACCATTGTTTCTCAAACTGTAGTTCCTAGACCAACAGCAGCATTTGGGAACTGAATCTTAATGCACGTTCTCAGGCCCCACACCAGGCCAATTGAATCAAAAACCCCAGGGGTGGGCCCCAAAGATGGATGTTTTAATAAGCCTACGAGTTATTCTGATGCATGTTAAGGTTAACTATTGGGTTAAACCAAGTGAAACTTACCAACTTGGGTTTATGCCTAGGCGTTCAGGGGTTCTTAGCCAATAAGAAATGCTATCATGCTAAATGCCAGGGTAAGCAAGAAACAGTGAAGGTAGAAAATCTATGCAACATGTACATAGGAGGCAGCACAGAGTATTAGTTTAGTGCCCTTTATTTTGTTTGAAACTGCTAAAATTTCATGCCCAGCTTCACCATGAATTAGTGATAAAAACTCAAGTTATTTAAAACTTCTGTGATTGAATTTCAAATGTGTAAAATGAGGATGATGATACTAGTACCTGATGAATAGCATCTTGTGAGGATAAAATAATACATATGAAGGATTCGAATTGCAAGAGATTTAAATCCTAAG
This sequence comes from Aethalodelphis obliquidens, assembly GCF_003676395.1. NCBI lineage: Eukaryota > Metazoa > Chordata > Mammalia > Artiodactyla > Delphinidae > Aethalodelphis > Aethalodelphis obliquidens. The sequence goes on from NW_020837998.1 coordinate 5,586,296, forward strand.
ATTTTGCATGCAAAGACTCTGTGTACTTTTTTGTGGCTTATGTTGTACAGCTGACAATCAATGGGTGTATGTGAGCTACAGAGTCATTAAATCATTTCTACCTGATGGAGGATGCCTTTTGCACTGAAGAACTAAGGTTTTATCAAGCATTCAATTTCTGGAAGATTGCTTTGGAAATAATTTTTCACTATTCAGAAATTCACTTGAAATAAATATGCAGCCACGTGAGTAAAGATATTGAAAGAACTCACTTTGAGAACTTTCCTGAGGGAAAGTGGGCATTGAACAGACTTCATGTTCTGAATAGAGGTTGTAATAGGACAGATCATGTGCCTAGTTGAACTTGGCAATTTGCCCAATTTGATATAAATACTTACTGATCCATTCAATCTTTTGATATCAATTTAGCACTTAGAAATTATCTTTGATATTTCTAGAAAGTAAACTTCAATTAAGCAAGATATATTTATTAGCACCTTTAGTGACAGAAAAACCTTACAGTCCTTTACCATTACAAATAACCTGCAAATTATCATCAGTGTTGAAAATTGGACCTGGAATCTATTTTAAATTTGTGCTTTTGCAATTCAACTGCACTGGAAAGCTTCTGTTTGCATTTCAGGCTCTGAATATAGCACTTGCTTTTGGACTATTTTGTTCAGTCTCTCAGAGTTAGGGGTTAGGGTCAATCAGTTCCGTTATGGAGAAAACAAATTAATTGTTTATTCATGATATGCTATAACTCCCTCCTATTTTTTAGGTTGAAGATAATAAAATTATTTTTCCAACATTGGAAGCAGTAGCCACCTAGATTGTGTGTAAAATCATTTTTTTTCAGATCCTAAAGCATAAAAATAACTACTATCAATTCAAGATGAACACCAAAGTCCATAGTTCTATTTATTTATTTAAAAAATCTTTATTGGAGTAAAACAGTTGTTTTTAAAACATCTTTATTGGATTATAATTGATTTATAATGGTCTGTTAACAGTTTCTGTTTTATAACAAAGTGAATCACTTATACATATACATACATCCCCATACCTCCTCCCTCTTACGTCTCCCTCCCATCCTCCCTATCCCATCTCTCTAGGTGGTCACCAAGCACCAAGCTGATCTCCCTGTGCTATGCGGTTGCTTCGCACTAGCTTTCTGTTTTACATTTGGTAGTATATATATGTCTTGCCACTCTCTCACTTTGTACCAGCTTACCCTTCCCCCTCACCGTGTCCTCAAGTCCATTCTGTACGTCTGAGTCTTTATTCCTCTCCTGCCTCTAGGTTCTACAGAACCATTTTTTTTCTTTTTCAGATTCCATGTATATCTGTTAGCATACGGTATTTGTTTTTCTCTTTCTGACTTACCTCACGCTGTATGACAGACTCTAAGTCCAACCACCACACTACCAATAACTCAATTTCCTTTCTTTATATGGCTGAGTAATATTCCATTGTGTATATGTGCCACATCTTCTTTATCCATTCATTTGTGATGGACACTTAGGTTGCTTCCATATCCTGGCTATTGTAAATACAGCTGCAATGAACATTGTGGTACATGACTCTGTTAGAATTATGGTTTTCTCAGGGTATAGACCCAGCAGAGGGATTGCTAGGTTGTATGGTAGTTCTATTTTTAGTTTTGTAAGGAACCTCCATACTCTTCTCCATAGTGGCTATATCAATTTACATTCCCACCAACAGTGCGAGAGGGCTCCCTTTTCTCCACACCCTCTCCAGCATTTACTGTTTGTAGATTTATTGATGATGGCCATTCTGAGTGGTTTGAGGTGATACCTCATAGTAGTTTTGTTTTGCATTGCTCTAATGATTAGTGATGTTGAGCATCCTTTCATGCGTTTGTTGGCAATCTGTATGTCTTCTTTGGAGAAATGTCTATTTAGGTCTTCTACCCATTTTTGGATTGGGATTTCTGTTATTTTGATATTGAGCTGCATGAGCTGCTTGGAAATTTTGGAGAGCAATCCTTTGTCTGTTGCTTCATTTGCAAATATTTACTCCCATTCTGAAGGTTGTCTTTTTGTCTTGTTATGGTTTACTTTGCTGTGCAAAAGCTTTGAAGTTTCATTAGGTCCCATTTGTTTATTTTTGTTTTTATTTCCATTTCTCTAGGAGGTGGGTCAAAAAGGATCTTGTTGTGACTTATGTCATAGCTTGTTCTGCCTATGTTTCCTCTAAGAGTTTTACAGTGTCTGGCCTTACATTTAGGTCTTTAATCCACTTCAAGTTTATTTTTGTGTATGGTGTTAGGGAGTGTTCTAATTTCATTCTTTTACACGTAGCTGTCGAGTTTACCAAGCACCACTTATTGAAGAGGCTGTCTTTTCTCCATTGTATATCTTTCACTCCTTTGTCATAGATTAGTTGACCATAGGTGTGTGGGTTTATCTCTGGGCTTCCTATCCTGTTCCATTGATATATATTTCTGTTTTTGTGTCAGTACCATATTGTCTTGATTACTGTAGCTATGTAGTATAGTCTGAAGTCAGGGAGCATGATGCCTCCAGCTCCGTTTTTCTTTCTCAAGATTGCTTCGGCTATTTGGGGTCTTTTGTGTTTCCATACAAATTGTGAAATTTTTTGTTCTTGTTCTGTGAAAAATGCCATTGGTAGCTTGATAGGGATTGCACTGAATGTGTAGATTGCTTTGGGTAGTATAGTCATTTTCACAATGTTAACTCTTCCAATCCAAGAACATGGTATATCTCTCCATCTCTTTGTATCATCTTTAATTTCTTTCATTAGTGTCTTATAGTTTTCTGCATACAGGTCTTTTGTCTCCTTAGGTAGATTTATTCCTAGGTATTTTATTCTTTTGTTGCAATGGTAAATGGGAGGGTTTCCTTAATTTCTCTATCAGATTTTTCATCATTAGTGTATAAGCATGTAAGAAATTTCTGTGCATTAATTTTGTACCCTGCTAATTTACCAGATTCATTGATTAGCTCTAGTAGTTTTCTGGTAGGATGTTTACGATTCTCTATGTATAGTATCATGTCATCTGCAAACAGTGACAGGTTTACTTCTTCTTTACTGATTTGCATTCCTTTCATTTCTTTTTCCTCTCTGATTGCTGTGGTTAAAACTTCCAAAACTTTGTTGAATAATAGTGGTGAGAGTGTGAAACCTTGTCTTGTTCCTGATAGAGGAAATGGTTTCAGTTTTTCACCATTGAAAATGATGTTGGCTGTGGGTTTGTCAAATATGGCCTTTATTTTGTTGAGGTAAGTTCTCTCTATGCCTACTTTCTGGAGGGTTTTTATCATAAATGGGTGTTGAATTTTGTCAAAAGCTTTTCCTGCATTTATTGAGATGATCATATGCTTTTTCTCCTTCAATTTGTTAATATCATTTATCACATTGATTGATTAGAATATATTGAAGAATCCTTGCATTCCTGGGATAAACCTCACTTGATCATGGTGTATGATCCTTTTAATGTTCTGTTGGATTCTGTTTGCTAGTATTTTCTTGAGGAGTTTTGCATCTATGTTCACTAGTGATATTGGCCTGTAGTTTTCTTTCTTTGTGACATCTTTGTCTGGTTTTGGTATCAGGGTAATGGTGGCCTTGGAGAATGAGTTTGGGAGTATTCCCCCCTTTGCTATATTTTGGAGGAATTTGAGAAAGATAGGTGTTAGCTCTTCTCTAAATGTTTGATATAATTCGCCTGTGAAGCCATCTGGTCCTAGGCTTTTGTTTGTTGGATGATTTTTAATCACAATCTCAATTTCAATGCTTGTGATTAGTCGGTTTATAGTTTCTATTTCTTCCTGGTTCAGTCTCAGAAGGTTGTGCTTTTCCAAGAGTTTGTCCATTTCTTCCAGGTTGTCCATTTTATTGGCATATAGTTCCTTGTAGTAATCTCTTATGATCCTTTGTATTTCTGCAGTGTCAGTTGTTACTTCTCCTTTTTCATTTCTAACTCTACTGATTTGAGTCTTCTCCCTTTTTATCTTGATGAGTGTGGCTAATGGATTATCAATTTTGTTTATCTTCTCAAAGAACCAGCTTTTAGTTTTATTGATCTGTGTTATCATTTCCTTCGTTTGTTTTTCATTTATTTCTGATCTGATTTTTATGATTTATTTCCTTCTACTAACTTTAGGGTTTTTTTGTTCTTCTTTCTCCAATTGTTTTAGGTGTAAGGTTAAGTTTTTTATTTGAGATGTTTCTTGTTTCTTGAGTTAGGTTTGTATTGTTATAAACTTCCCTCATAGAACTGCTTTTGCTTCATCCCATAGGTTTTGGATCATCCTGTTTTCATTGTCATTTGTTTCTAGGTATTTTTTGGTTTCCTCTTTGATTTCTTCAGTGATCTCTTTGTTATTAAGTAGTGTTTGTTTAGCCTCCATGTGTTTTTTACAGATTTTTTCCTGTAATTAATATCTAGCTTCAAAGCATTGTGGTCAGAAAAGATATTTAATATGATTTTGATATTCTTGAATTTACCAAGGCTTGATTTGTGATCCAAGATATGATCTATCCTGGAGAATGTTCCATGAGCACTTGAGAAGAAAGAGTATTCTGTTGTTTTTGGATGGAATGTCCTATAAATATCAATTAAGTCCATCTTGTTTAATGTATCATTTAAAACTTGTGTTTTCTTATTAATTTGCATTTTGGAAGATCTGTCCATTGGTGAAAGTGGGGTGTTAAAGTCCCCAACTATGAATGTGTTACTGTCGATTTCCCCTTTTATGGCTGTTAGTATTTGCCTTATGCATTGAGGTGCTCCTATGTTGGGTGCATAAATATTTACAATTGTTATACCTTCTTGGATCAATCCCTTGATCATTATGTAGAGTCCTTCTTTGTCTTTTCTAATAGTCTTTATTTTAAAGTCTATTTTTTTTGAAATGAGAATTGCTACTCCAGCTTTCTTTTGATTTCCATTTTCATGGAATAACTTTTTCCATCCCTTCACTTTCGGTCTGTATGTGTCCCTCAGTCTGAAGTGGGTCTCCTGTAGACAGCATATATATGGTCATGTTTTTGTATCCATTCAGCCAGTCTATGACTTTTGTTTGGAGCATTTAATCCATTTATATTTAAGGTAATTTTCACTATATATGTTCCTATTACCATTTTCTTAATTGTTTTCGCTTTGTTATCGTAGGTCTTTTCCTTCTCCTGTGTTTCCTGCCTAGAGAAGTTCCTTTAGCATTTGTTGTAGAGGTGGGTTTGTGGTGCTGAATTGTCTTAGCTTTTGCTTGTCTGTAAAGCTTTTAGTTTCTCCAGTAAATGTGAATGAGATCCTTGCCGTGTAGAGTAATCTTGGTTGTAGCTTTTTCCTTTTCATCACTTTAATTATGTCCTGCTACTCCCTTCTGGTTTGCAGAGTTTCTGCTGAAAGATCAGGTTTTAAACTTATGAGGATTCCCTTGTATGTTATTTGTTGTTTTTCCACTGCTGCTATTAATATTTTTTGTGTGTTTAATTTTTGATAGTTTGATTAATATATGTCTTGACATGTGTCTCCTTGAGTTTATCCTGTATGGGAGTATCTGTGCTTCCTGGAATTGACTGACTATCTCCTTTCCCATATTAGGGAAGTTTTCAACTATAATTTCTTCAAATATTTTCTCAGTCCCTTTCTTTTTCTCTTGCTCTTCTGGACCCTTATAATTCGAATGTTGGTGCGTTTTATGTTATCCCAGAGGTCTCTGAGACTGTCCTCAATTATTTTCATTCTTTTTCTTTATTCTGCTCTGTGGTAGTTATTTTCACTATTTTATCTTCCAGGTCACTTATCCGTTCTTCTTCCTCAGTTATTCTGGTCTTGATTCCTTCTAGAGAACTTTTAATTTCATTTATTGTGTTGTTCATCATTGTTTGTTTGCTCTTTACTTCTTCTAGGTCCTTGTTAATCGTTTCTTGTATTTTCTCCATTCTATTTCCAAGATTTTGGATCATTGTTACTATCATTATTCTGAATTCTTTTTCAGGTAGACAGCCTATTTCCCTTTCATTTGTTTTGTCTGGTGGGTTTTTACCTTGCTCCTTCATCTGCTGTGTGTTTCTCTGTCTTTTCATTTTGCTTAACTTACTGTGTTTGTGGTCTCCTTTTCACAGGCTGCAGCTTCATAGTTTCTGTTGTGTTTGGTGTCTGCCCCCAGTGACTAGGGTTGGTTCAGTGGGTTGTGTAAGCTTCCTGGTGGTGGGGACTGGTGCCTGTGTTCTGGTGGATGAGGCTGGATCTTGTCTTTCTGGTGGGCAAGACCATGTCGAGTGGTGTGTTTTGGGGTGTCTGTGACCTTATTATGATTTTATCAGCCTTTCTGCTAATGGTAGGTCTGTGTTCCTGTCTTGCTAGTTGTTTGACATAGGGTGTGCAGCACTGTAGCTTGGTGGTCGTTGAGTGGAGCTGGGTTTTAGCATTCAGTTGGAGATCTCTGGCAGAGCTTTCACCACTTGTTATTATGTTGAGCTGGGAGGTCTGGTGGATCGATGTCCTGAACTTGGCTCTCCCACCTCAGAAGCACAGGCCTGCCACCCAGCCGGAGGGAGCACCAAGACCCTGTCAGCCACATTGCTCAGAAGAAAAGTGAGAAAGAAAGAAGAAAGAAAGAAAGGAAGGAAGGAAGGAGGGAGGGAGGGAGGGAGGGAGGGAGGGAGGGAGGGAGGGAAGGAAGGAAGGAAGGAAGGAAGGAAGGAAGAAAGAAAGAAAGAGAAAGAAAGAAAGAAGAAAAACTAAAATAAAGTTATTAAAATAAAAACTTTAAAAATTGGTAAAAAAAAAAGTGATAAGAAAAAAGAAAAGAAAAGAAAAAGAAATAAAGAAAGAAGACAGCAACCAAACGAAAAAACAAATCAACCAATGATAGCAAACACCAAAACCTATACATAATAAAACAAAGAGCAAAAAAAAAAAAAAAAAGGACAGACAGAACCCTAGGACAAATGGTAAAAGTAAAGCTGTACAGACAAAATCACACAAAGAAGCATACACATACACACTCAGAAAAAGAGAAAAAGGAAAGAAATATATATATCCCAAGTCTACAATTGCTCCCAAAGTCCACAGCCTCATTTTGGGGTGATATTTTGTGTATTCAGGTGTTCCACAGATGCAGGGTACATCAAGTTGATTGTGGAGATTTAATCCACTGCTCCTGAGGCTGCTGGGAGAGATTTCCCTTTCTCTTCTTTGTTCGTACCGCTCCTGGGGTTCAGCTTTGGATTTGGCCCCGCCTCTGCATGTAGGTCGCCTGAGGACATCTGTTCTTTGCTCAGACAGGACGGGGTTAAAGGAGTAGCTGATTAGGGGGCTCTGGCTCACTCAGACCAGGGTGGAAGGAAGGGTATGGAATGCGGGGTGAGCCTGTGGCGGCAGAGGCCGGAGTGACTTTGCAGCAGCCTGAGGCGTGCTGTGTGTTCTCCTGGGGATCCCTGGATCATGGGATTGTCCCTGGTAATGGCAGCTGCACTGGCTTCCTTGAGGGGAGGTGTGCATAGTGACCTTTGTTTGCACACAGTCTTCTTGGTGGCTGCAACAGCAGCCTTAGTGTTTCATGCCCATCTGTGGTGTGCGCATTGATAGCGGCAGCTTGTGCCCGTCTCTTAAGCTTGTTTAGGCTGTGCTCTGAATCCTCTCTCCTCGCACACCCAAAACAATGGTCTCTTGCCTCTTAGGCAGTTCCAGACTTCTTCCCGGACCCCCTCCCATCTAACTTTGGCACACTAGCCCTGTTCCGGCCGTGTTCACACAGCCAACCGCAGTCCTCTCCCTGGGATCTGAACTCCGAAGCCAGAGCCTCAGCCCCCAGCCCCCACCCACCCCAGTGGATGAGCAGACAAGCCTGTGAAGCCGGTGAGTGCCGGTTGGCACAGATCCTCTGTGTGGGAATCTCTCCCTTTTGCACTCTGCACACTTACAGCTGTGCTCTCCTCCATGGCTCTGAAGATTCCCCCCTGACAACCCCGTCTCCACCAGTGAAGGAACTTCCTAGTGTGTGGAAACTCTTCCTCTTTCACAGCTCCCTCCCAGAGGTGCAGATCCCTTCCCTATTCTTTTGTCTCTGTTTTTTCTTTTCCCCTACCCTGGTACATGGGGAGTTTCTTGCATTTTGGGAAGTCTGAGGTCTTCTGCCACCGTTCAGTAGATGTTCTGTAGGAGTTGTTCCACATGTAGATGTATTTCTGATGTATTTGTGGGGAGGACAGTGATCTCCGTGTCTTACTCCTCTGCCATCTTCAAGGTCTCCCCAAAGTCCATAGTTTTAGACCTCAAGTGAATCTTGATCCAACAAGAGAGATTAATTTTCTATTTGGTTCACTTATAAGTAGCTTATGTATAAATCACACTTGCATCTATCATCAGGAATCTAAAAGAAATGTGCTCCAGGCTTTGATTCCTGAAACTTGTCTGAGAATAAGTGAAAATCAAGGCATTTGTAGGAAATTGAAATGTATTCATCTTGAACAAGCTTTGCATGCATAGGCATATTTTTCAATCCATTGTTGGACTAGAAGCAACCAAATGATAACAAATCTTAACGGTGAAAATGAGCTCCTCTCTAATCTGCAAGTATTGAATCAATAACACTCCATCTGTTAATGGAGAAGGCCAACACTCTTGAGGTTTCCAAACTGTGTGAAAATCACACTTAAAATGAGTAACAGAAAGTATTTACTAGGAACATTGTGCAGAAAAGTTGCTTTAAATATACTTTGCTGGTTAGCCTGAAACTTCACTATAATGAGATCATTTATTTCTAGCCAGTATCTTATAAATGTTTGTATATGTATGTGAGTAGATAGACACTGGTAGAAGGAGTGTGTTTTTAAAACATTCACAATAGTGATTATTATTTGACAGTTAATATCTAATCTCTTTTTAATTTAATATCATTTTATTTTGTTTTTACTGACCTACATTTGCACAGTAGGTGGTATAAAAATAAGCCTAGAACCTTCATTAGGCCAGTATTAGTCAGTTGGCAAAGCTGTGTTATGATTTGGAAGTTAACTAGTGGGTTACATTTTATTTATTTTTTAAATTAATTAAATAATTTTTAACATCTTTATTGGAGTATAATTGCTTTACAATGCTGTGCTAGCTTCTGCTATATAAAAAAATGAATTAGCAATATGTATACATATATCCCCATATCCCCTCCCTCTTGTGATTCACTCCAACCATCCCTATCCCACCCCTCTGGGTGGTCACAAAGTACCAAGTTGATCTCTCTGTACTATGCACCTGCTTCCCACTAGCTATCTGTTTTACATTTGGTAGTGTATGTATGTCCATGCCACTCTCTCACTTCATCCCAGCTTACACTTTGCCTTCCCTGTGTCTTCAAATCCATTCTCTATGTCTGCGTCTTTATTCCTCTCCTGCCACTATGCTCATCAGAAACTTTTTTTTTTTTAGGTTCCATATATATGTGTTAGGATACAGTATTTGCTTTTCTCTTTATGACTTACTTCACTCTGTATGACACACTCTAAGTCCATCAACTTCACTACAGAAAACTCAATTTTTTTTCTTTTTATGGCTGAGTAATATTTCATTGTATATATGTGCCACATCTTCTTTCTCCATTCATCTGTCTATGGACATTTAGGTTGCTTCCATGTCCTAGATATTGAAAATAGTGCTGCAATGAATATTGTGGTACATGTTTCTTTTTGAATTATGGTTTTCTCAGGGTACATGCCCAGTAGTGGGATTGCTGGGTCATATGGTAGTTCTATTTTTAGCTTTTAAAGGGACCTCCATACTCTTCTCCATAATGGTTGTATCAACTTACATTCTCAACAACAGTGCAAGAGACTTCCTTATTCTACACACCCTCTCCAGCATTTACTGTTTGCAGATTTTTTGATGATGGCCGTTCTGACCAGTGTGAGGTGATACCTCATTGTGTTTTTGACTTGCATGTCTCTAATGATTAGTGATGTTGAGCATCCTTTCATGTGTTTGTTGGCAATCTATATGTCTTCTTTAGACAAATGTCTATTTAGGTCTTCCACCCATTTTTGGACTGGGCTGTTTGTTTTGCTGAAATTCAGCTCTATGTGCTGCTTGTATATTTTGGAGATTAGTGCTTTGTCAGTTTCTTCGTTTGCAAATATTTTCTCCCATTCTGCGGGTTGTCTTTTCATCTTGTTTATGGTTTCCTTTGCTGTGCAAAAGCTTTTAAATTTCATTAGGTCACATTTGTTTATTTTTGTTTTTATTTCCATTTCTCTAGGAGGTGGGTCAAAAAGGATCTTGCTGTGATTTATGTCATAGAGTGCTCTGCCTATGTTATCCTCTAAGAATTATATAGTGTCTGACCTTATATTTAGGTCTTTAATCCATTTTGAGATTATTTTTGTGTATGGTTTTAGGAAGTGTTCTAATTTCATTCTTTTACATGTAGCTGTCCAATTTTCCCAGCACCACTTATTAAAGAGGCTGTCTTTTCTCCACTGTATATTCTTGCCTCCTTTATCAAAGATAAGGTGACCATATGTGCATGGGTTTTCCTCTGGGCTTTCTATCCTTTACCATTGATCTATATTTCTGTTTTTGTGCCAGTACCATACTGTCGATTACTGTAGCTTTGTAGTATAGTCTGAAGTCAGGGAGCATGATGCCTCCGGCTCCGCTTTTCGTTCTCAAGATTGTTTTGGCTATTCGGGGTCTTTTGTGTTTCCATACAAATTGTGAATTTTTTTGTTCTAGTTCTGTGAAAAATGCCAGTGGTAGTTTGATAGGGATTGCATTGAATCTGTAGACTGCTTTGGGTAGTATAGTCATTTTCACAATGTTGATTCTTCCAATCCAAGAACATGGTATATCTCTCCATCTGTTTGTATGATCTTTAAATTCTTTCACCAGTGTCATAGTTTCCTGCATGCAGGTCTTTTGTCTCCTTTGGTAGGTTTATTTCTAGGTATGTTATTCTTTTTGTTGCAGTGGTAAGTGTGAGTGTTTTCTTGATTTCACTTTCAGATTTTTCATTGTTAGTGTAAGTATGCAAGAGATTTCTGTACATTAGTTTTGTATCCTGCTACTTTCCCAAATTCAAGGATTAGCTCTAGTAATTTTCTGGTGGCATCTATTGGATTCTTTATGTATAGTTTCATGTCATCTGAAAACAGTGACAGTTTTACTTCTTTTCCAATTTTTATTCCTTTTATTTCTTTTTCTTCTCTGATTGCCATACCTGAAACTTCCAAGACTATGTTGAATAATAGCAGTAGAGTGGGCACCCTTGTCTTTTTCCTGCTCTTAGAGGAAATGGTTTCAGTTTTTTACCACTGAGAATGATGTTGGTTGTGGGTAGGTCATATATGGCCTTTATTATGTTGAGGTAAGTTCCCTCTGTGGCTACATCCTGGAGAGTTATTATGATAAATCATTGTTGAATTTTGTCAAAAGCTTTTTCGGCATCTATTGAGATTATTATATGGTTTTTATCCTTCTATTTGTTAACATGGTGTATCTCATTGATTGATTTTTGTATACTGAAGAATCCTTGCATTCCTGAGATAAACCCCACTTGATCATGGTGTATGATCCTTTTAATGTGCTGTTGGATTCTGTTTGCTAGTATTTTGTTGAGGAGTTTTGCATCTATGTTCATCAGTGATATTGGCCTGTAGTTTTCTTTTATTGTGACATCTTTTTCTGATTTTGGTATCAGGATGAAGGTGGCCTTGTAGAATGAGTTTGGGAGTGTTCCTCCCTCTGCTATATTTTGTAAGAGTTTGAGAAGGATATGTTTTAGCTCTTATTTATATGTTTCATAGACTTCACCTTCATCTGGTCCTGGGCTTTTGTTTGTTGGAAGGTTTTTAATCACAGTTTCAATTTCAGGGCTTGTGATTTGTCTGTTCATATTTTCTATTTCTTCCTCGTTCACTCTCAAAAGCTTGTGCTTTTCTAAGAATTTGTCCATTTCTTCCAAGTTGTGCATTTTTTTAGCATACAGTTGCTTGTAGTAATGTCTCATGATCCTTTGTATTTCTGTGGTGTCATTTGTTACTTCTCCTTTTTCATTTCTTTTTCTGTTGATTTAAGTCTTTTCCCTTTTTTTCCTGATGAGTCTGGCTAATGGTTCATCAATTTTGTTTATCTTCTCAAAGAACCAACTTTTAATTTTATTGATCTTTGCTATTGTTTCCTTCATTTCTTTTTCATTTATTTCTGATATGGTGTTTATGACTTCTTTCCTTCTGCTAACTTTGGGGGATTTTTTTTGTTCCTCTTTCTCTAATTGCTTTAGGTATAATGTTAAGTTTCTTATTTGAGATTTTCCTTCTTTCTTGAGTAGGATTGTATTGCTATATACTTCCCTCTTAGGACTGCTTTTGTTGCATCCCATAGGTTTTCGGTCATTGTGTTTTAATTGTCATTTGTTTCTAGGTATTTTTTAATTTCCTCTTTGATTTCTTCAGTGATCTCTTGGTTATTTAGTAGCATACTGTTTAACCTCCATATGTTTGTATGTTTTACAGTTTTTTTCCTGTAATCAATATCTAGTCTCATAGCATTGTGTTTGGAAAAGTTACTTGATATGATTTCAATATTCTTAAATTTACCAAGGCTTGATTTGTGACCCAAGATATGATCTATCCTGTTGGAATGTTCCATGATTGCTTGAGAAAAATGTGCATTCTGTTGTTTTTGGATGGAATGTCTTATAAATATCAATTAAGTCCATTTTGTGTAATGTGTCATTTAACGCTTGTGTTTCCTTATTTATTTTCATTTTGGATGATCTGTCCATTGGTGAAAGTGGGGTGTTAAAGTCCCCTACTATTACTGTTTTACTGTTGATTTCCCCTTTTATGGTTGTTAGCATTTGCCTTATGTACTGAGGTACTCCTATGTTGGGTGCATAAATATTTACAATTGATATATCTTCTTCTTGATTTGATCCCTTGATCATTATGTAGTGTCCTTCTTTGTCTCTTGTAATATTCTTTATTTTAAAGTCTATTTTTTTCTAATAAGAGTATTGCTATTCCAGCTTTCTTTTGATTTTCATTTGCATGGAATATCTTTTTCCATCCCCTCACTTTCATTCTGTATGTATCCTTAGGTCCTACGTGAGTCACTTGTAGACAGCATATATAGTGGTCTTGTGTTTGTATCCATACAGCCCATCTGTGTCTTTTGGATGGAGCATTTAATCCAGGTAAGTTTAAGGTAATTATTGGTATATGTGTTCCTATTACCATTTTCTTAACTGTTTTGGGTTTGCTATTGTATGTCCTTTTCTTCTCTTATGTTTCCCACTTAGAGAACTTCCTTTAGCATTTGTTGTAGAGCTGATTTGGTGGTGCTGAATTCTCGTAACTTTTGCTTGTGTCTAAAGGTTTTAATTTCTCCATCAAATCTGTATGAGATCCTTTCTGGGTAGAGTAATCTTGGTTGTAGGTTTTTCCCTTTCATCACTTTAAATATGTCTTGCCACTGCCTTCTGGCTTGCAGAGCTTCTGCTGAATGATCAGCTGTTATCATTATGGCAATTCCCTTGTATGTTATTGCTTTTCCCTTGCTGCTTTTAATATTTTTTCTTTGTATTTAATTTTTTGATAGTTTGATTAATATGTGTCTTGGCGTGTTTCTCCTTGGATTTATCCTGTATGGGATTCTCTGTGCTTCCTGTACTTGATTGACTATTTCCTTTCCCATGTTAGGGAAATTTTGAACTATAATCTCTTCAAATATTTTCTCAGACCCTTTCTTTTTCTCTTCTTTTTTTGTCATCCTTATAATTTGAATTTTGGTGCATTTAATGTTGTCCCAGAGATCTTTCAGACTGTCCTCAATTCTTTTCATTCTTTTTTCTTTATTCTGTTCTGCCCCAGTTATTTCCACTATTTTATCTTCCAGGTCACTTATCCGTTCTTCTGCCTCAGTTATTCTGCTATTGATTCCTTCTAGAGAATATTTAATTTCATTTCTTGTGTTGTTCACCATTGTTGTTATTTAGTTCTTCTAGGTCCTTGTTAAACATTTCTTGTATTTCCTCCATTCTATTTCCAAGATTTTGGATCATCTTTACTGTCATTACTCTGAATTCTTTTTCAGGTAGACTGCCTATTTCCTCTTCATTTGTTTGGTCTAGTGGGTTTTTACCTTGCTCCTTCATCTGCTGCAGATTTGTCTGTCTTCTCATTTTGTTTAACTTACTGTGTATCATCTCCTTTTCACAGGCTACTTCTTTGTAGTTCCTGTTGATTTTGGTGTCTGCCCCCGGTTCAGTGGCCTGTGTAGGCTTCCTGGTGGAGGGGACTGGTGGCTGTGTTCTGCTGGGTAGAGCTGGATCTTGTCTTTCTGGTGGGCAGGGCTGTGTCTGGTGGTGTTTTTTGGTTGTCTCTTAATATGGCTTTAGGCAGCCTTTCTGCTAATGGGTGGGGTTGTGTTCCTGCCTTGCTAGTTGTTTTGCATGGGGTGTCCAGCACTGGAGCTTGCTGGTCATTGGATACAGCTGGGTCTTAGTGTTTAGAGGCAGATCTCTGGGAGAGCTCTCACTCATTGATATTACGTGGGTCTGGGAGGTCTCTGCTGGTCCAGTATCCTGGACTTGGATCTCCTACCTCAGAGGCTCAGGCCTCACACCCAGCTGGAACACCAGGACCCTGCCAGCCACATGGCTCAGAAGATAAGGAAGAAAAACAAGGAAAAAAAGAACAGATAGAACCCCAAGCCAAATGGTAAAAGCAAAACTAAACAGACAAATCAAATAAAGAAATACACATACACACTCATAAAAAGAAAAGAAACAAACAAACAACCACAAAAACAAAAAATGAACAGTCAGAACCCTAGGACTAATGCTAAAAGCAAACCTAAACAGACAAAATCACACAAAGAAACATACACATACACACTCACAAAAAGAGAAAATAAAGGAAAAATATTTTTTAAAAAGTTAGAAAATAATAGAAAAAAAAAGAAAGAAAGATGAGAGCAACAAAACCAATAAACAAATCCACCAATGATAACAAGGACTAAAAACTAAACTAAGATACACTTAAAAACCTGAACCAAATCAGACACCAAAAGCAAACCCCAAGTCTATAGTTGCTCCCAAAGTCCACCAACTCAATTTTGGGGACATTCGTTCTCTATTCAGGTATTCCACAGATGCAGGGTTCATCAATTTGAATGTGGGGATTTAATCTGCTGCTCCTGAGGCTGCACAGAGAAATTTCCCTTTCTCTTCTTTGTTGGCAGAGCTTCTGGATTTCAGCTTTGGTTTTGGCCCCACCTCTGCATGTAGGCCCCCTTTAGGCATCTGTTCCCTGCCCAGACAGGAGGGGGTTAAAACAGCAGCTGATTAGGGCTCTCTTGCTCACTCAGACAGGGGCAAGGGAGGGGTATGGTAATCAAAATTGGAATGTGTGGCGAGCTTACAGTGACAAAGGCCAGTGTGACATTGTAACAGTCTGAAGCGCGTGGTGTGTTCTCCCAGGCAAGTTGTCCCTGGATCTCCAGACCCTGGCAGTGGGGCTGCACAGGCTCCTGGGGGGGTGTGGGTAGTCACCTGTGCTTGAACACAGGCTTCTTGGTGGCTAATAACCACAGCTCGTGCCCATATCTGGAGCTTGCTTCAGTGGTGCTCTGCCTTCTGTGGGCGCATGGAGCAGGAATCCCCTCTCCTCACTCACCCCAAAATGATGGTCTCTGGTTTCTTCAGCTGCTCCAGACATTTTCCCTGACTCTTTCCCAGCTTCTGTGGCACACTAGCCCCCTTCAGGCCGTGTTCATGCAGCCAACCCCAGTCCTCTCCCAGTGTCTGAACTCTGAAGCCTGAGCCTCAGTTCCCAGCCCCCACCTGCCCCGGTGGGTTTGCAGACAAGCCTCTCAGGCTGGTGAGTGCTGGTCGTCACCAATCTTCTGTGAGGGAATCTGTCTGCTTTGACCTCTGCCCCCCTGTTGCTGCACTCTCCTCTGTGGATCCAAAGCTTCCCCCCCAACCCCCCATTTCCACCAGTGAAGGGGCTCCCTAGTGTGTGGCAACTTTTTCTCCTTCACAGCTCCCTCCCAGAGGTGCAGATCCTGTCCCTATTCTTTTGTCTCTGTTTTTTTCTTTTTCCCTACCCTGGTACATGGGGATTTTCTTGCCTTTTGGGAAGTCTGAAGTCTTCTTCCAGCGTTCAGTAGGTGTTCTATAGAAGTTGTTCCACATGTAGATGTATTTTTGATGTATTAATGGGGAGGAAGGTGATCTCCACATCTCACTCCTCCACCATCTTGAAGGTCTCTGTGGGCTATGTTTTAAATGCTTATAGGTGACATATACCACAAGACAACAACTACATAAATAACCTTAGTGATTTTGTTTGTGCTCATTACATTATAGTTATAGGGAAACTGTCATCTAAATATGTCACAATTATATATAATGACAGTGATCATTAAAAGTCATATAATTTATTCTTATATTATTTCTCACAAGCAGGAAAGGTTTATTTTCCAAAGAAATCTGTTAAGAGCATGCACACACAAAATTATTTCAAAAAAAAGGTGACTTCGTGGTCATAATTAGATTGAATCTTGAGATACTTGCAAGACTCAGTTGTAATGCTGAAGTAGTTAAGATTTTCTAGCTAAAACCCTAGGTACTGCATAACTCTGAAAAGAAATATATAGAAACACTTATTTTACATACATGACAAATATATCCAAAATCTTTAATTAATTAATTACTGGTTGTTCACATTATCTTGAACCTGAAAATGTCAAAACCTCATTTCTGACGACATATGAAAACTTTTTCATTTGAGTTCCTGGTATATTTCCAAAATATTTTTTGTTCGGATTGTTTTTTTTCAGTTACACTGAATTCATTGACTTTCACCATGTGTGCTGTAGTGAAAACTGTATTCTGCACAATTGCTATACTTCAAATTCACTCAAAGTTTTCAAAATTTATAAACATTTATGAAATGTACAATGCATGGACAACTTCATTAGCATACTTATCTCTTTGCAGCTGTGTCTCTTCTAGTAAGATTTTGAGCCAATCTGTTCAACAAAGTTGTTTTAAGAAAAGAGTCAGAGAGGCTGAGATCTCATTAACTCAACTCTACCAAACAATTCATAGAACACACTTTTGGATTCAGTTCCTTACAATGATCTCTTAGCTTTATATTTACATAAGAAGGGGTTGACTCAAAATATTTGACATTTTATTCTATGTGACAGAGGGCTTCTCCAAAAATAAATGGAGATGTGAAGGTATTCTTAAGCTTTTGCACAAATAATAAGTTTGATCCTATTTAAGCTATACATGTTTGGCAGTTCATAGTAAAAATATCTGATCTTTATTATAAGGCTGAAAAATAACTGGAAATAGCTGGAACACTGAATTTGCATCTGTGAGCAGCGTGGTGCATTTTCTGTGCTTTATCTTTTAAGGTAGGAAATTTGAATTTGTTAACTGAGAAGCTCTCACCTTGCTCTCCAAGATGCCTTACACTACTTCTGTCATATTGTTGAATTCCACAAATTCTCTATGGAGAACCTAGCCCTGTGCCTTGCTCATGGTAGATAATAAGTAAATGTGAGTTCTCATTCTCTTTAGAAAGTTTACAGACTTCTTATGGTTTCAGTCATTAGTTTTTCAGAGAAAGAAAATACATTGTCCCCAGTAACATTGCTGGAAAAAAAGATTAACACTTATAGGTCATTCATTCACAAAAAATATCCTCAATCCACTTATTGTTCTCGGCCCTGGAGATATAGAGCTGAATAAGACAAGCTTCTAGCTGCAGTCAAGTTTATAATCATTCAAGAGACATGGAAATTTAAAGATGTAATACAATGTGAATAAATTTTTAAATGAAAATATTAATTGATATGAGGGCCTATCAATCATTGATATTAATGAGAGTAGGAAGTAAGTAAATCTGTCTGAGTAATTACAGTAGATTCTCAGAGATTACTTGCTATAACCAGTCTTGATTCCAGAGAGCTCATCTTAAGGTTTTTTTAAGGTTGTTAAATATGGGTAAATATATAAAAGGTGGTGATTTACCATGGGAAAAATGAATAACTATATCGGTATTGACCATTTATAGTGTTTAGAGTATTCTAGGAACCACACTAAGGAATGTAAATGTAATTAAAAGCTTACAAACAAAAACAATCCCTTTGGTAATCTCTAAAATATACAAACAGCTCATGCTGCTCAATATCAAAAAAACAAACAACCCAATCCAAAAATGGGCAGAAGGCCTAAATAGACATTTCTCCAAAGAAGACATACAGATTGCCAACAAATATGTGAAAAGATGCTCAACATCACTCATTATTAGAGAAATGCAAATCACAACTACAATGAGGTATCATCTCACACTGGTCAGAATGGCCATCATCAAAAATTCTACAAACAATAAATGCTGGAGAGGATGTGGAGAAAAAGGGACCCTCCTACACTGTTGGTGGGATTGTAAATTGGTACAGCCATTATGGAGAACAGCATGGAGGTTCCTTAAAAAACTAAAAATAGAACTACCATATGACCCAGCAATCCCACTCCTAGGCATATACCCAGAGAAAACCATAATTCAAAAAGATACATGCACTCCAATATTCATTGCAGGTCTATTTACAATAGCCAGGACAAGGAAGCAACCTAAATGTCCATCAACAGAAGAATAGATAAAGAAGATGTGGCACATATATACAATGGAATATTACTCAGCCATAAAAAGGGGAAAAGTGTGTCATTTGCAGAGAGGTGGATGGACCTAGAGACTGTCATACAGAGTGAAGTAAGTCAGAAAGAGAAAAAAATATCATATAATATTGCTTATATGTGGAATCTAGAAAAATGGTACAGATGAACTTACTTGCAAAGCAGAAAAAGAGACACAGATGTAGAGAACAGACTTATGGATACTAAGGGGGAAGCGGGAGTGGGATGAATTGGGAGATTGGGATTGACATTTATACACTATTGATACTATGTATAAAATAGATACCTATTGAGAACCTACTGTATAGCACAGGGAACTCTATTCAGTGCTCTGTGGTGACCTAAATGGGAAGGAAATCCAAAAAAGAGGGGATTTATGTATACATATAACTGATTCACTTTGCTGTACAGCAGAAACTAACACAATGTTATAAAGCAAGTACACTCCAATAAAAATTAATTTAAAAACCCATAAATACAGAAAAAATCACCAGAAAAAAAATCCCTTTGGGATACAAATATGTAATTTTATATATATATATATATATATATATATATATATACCCAAAGAGATGAGGAATGTAAGCTTAAAGAGTAAAAGAGTAAAACACTTGCCTCAGGTCACACAGCTAATAAGTAAGTATTTCAGCCTCCAACTCAGTTCTTTGATTAGACTCCAGAAACATATTCTTAACTTCTACATTTTACTGCCCCCCATTTAGGTCTATAGTTCCATATCTAACAAGTAGAATTATTTTTGTTTGAGCAGTTTGCTTTAAAAATATTCTTGAATTAAAAGCTTATATTCACACAAAGAGGGCATGCTTCAGTTTTCTCAGACCCACATTACTTTTTCAAATAAAACAATAAACAGGTTGACAATCTTTTCGAATAGAAGCTTCTTATTCAAATAGCTACCATCATTAACCTATTATATGAATTTCTTGCTTCTCAGTTAGGTAAAGTTAATAAATTATCTTCTACTGTTTTAGAGAATTTAGGCTGCATTCTGTATTCTTAAATCACGTTGAGAAAGGAAAGTGCAGAATTTGCATTTGTGGAGTATTGTCACAATATTCCTTTTTTTAAATTGAGTAATTTGTACATGGATACATAAAGAAGTGTATATAAAAGCAACTACAAGCACATTTATGTATAAAACCTGTAGTTAATTTTCTCTCCTATAATCAAATTCATAAGATTACA
Organism: Aethalodelphis obliquidens; assembly: GCF_003676395.1. Taxonomy (NCBI): domain Eukaryota; kingdom Metazoa; phylum Chordata; class Mammalia; order Artiodactyla; family Delphinidae; genus Aethalodelphis; species Aethalodelphis obliquidens. The sequence continues at coordinate 5,606,179 of NW_020837998.1, forward strand.
CATATATAAATTAAATTCTTTACCAAATATTGGAAGCACTCCAACATATAATACTGTTTTCCTGCCTTGGATAATTGTTAGATTTAGACCCCATTATAGTGGTCTTCAAGTGGTTTAGAAATATAGAAAACACAGCATGTTAAATGCCTATAAATAACCCAGTCAATTACATTAAATTGTTAATTTGTATAGCTACCAATTCCTGTGCAATAAGTGGCTGGGCCCTGTTGGTTGATACCCTGAAGCTCGGGTATTAACACTGAATTTGAAGTGCTTGGTTTACTTTTTCTCCATTCATAATCACTAGTGGTTGAACAAAGCTAAAAATTTGAATATATTTACCTTGTTTAGAAATTCAAAATGAACAATAAAAATATTTGAAGTTAATTATATTCTTCTGTTTATCATTTCTGATTATTGGATTATGTCTATTTCATGCTGTTTAGTAGCTAATCTGAAACATTTTCCAAACTAAACAACTGGCTAAATGTAAGAATATGTCTAATGGAATTGAGTGTTTTATTTGATCAGAATCATGATTTGCTAAAGTTGGCTTGGTGCTAAACACATTTATTTGAAACTCAAATAGCTGTCTTATTGTAAATGTGTAGCAGACAGAGTTCAGGCAAAATCCATTTTCAGGATGGTGTGCCTCAAAGCCATTTGGAAGACCAAAGTTTAATATTGGATTCATTTTGGAAATTCTATCTGCCTTCTTGAGTGTTAGGTAGAATAGAATTCATCAGAAACCAGTTGAGCACTAATGATATAGACCTATATGGTTCTATCACTTTATAAATCAACCAAAAGCACTTAAACATTCAGACTCGTTTTCAGAATAGGTTTTCTCCTCACCTTTTAGTAGAATAGGTTAGATTAAAATGAAGGGTGGGGAAAGGAAACAATAAATCTTAAACCTGTAATGACACTTTAAATTTTATTTCAGAACCACTCATATTGAATATGAAAATAAGGGAACATACACAAAATGTTTTATCTAAGGCTCCATCTCTAGGTATAATTCTTCATGTAAAAAGACTTTTTGTCTTTAGGGGAAAAGATCACATTAGATAAGATTTTTAACATTATCAAACTAGCTTTGAATTATCTGATGGATCTTGTCTGTAGTTTTAAAAATCCACTGTTTGTGCATTTTTAAACATGATTTTTTTGGGAAAAAAATGGTTTTACTCAAGAAAATTGGGAAAATAATGCTACCAAATTTAATCCCTAACTCAATAACATTCAATATTATTTTTCGATGGACACTTAGGTTGCTTGCATGTCCTGGCTATTGTAAACAGAGCTGCAATGACCATCAGGGTTCATGTGCTTTTTGAATTATGGTTTTCTCTGGGTAGATGCCCAGTAATGGGATTGCTGGATAAAGAAGATGTGGTACATATATACAATGGAATATTACTCAGCCATAAAAAGGAATGAAATTGGGTCATTTGTAGAGATGTGGATGGGCCTAGAGACTGTCATACAGAGTGAAGTAAGTCAGAAAGAGAAAAACAATTATCGTATATTAATGTATATATGTGGAATCTAGAAAAATGGTACAGATGATCTTATTTGCAAAGCAGAAGTAGAGACACAGATGTAGATAACAAATGTATGGGTACCAAGGGGGAAAGGGGGGGTGGGGGGAATTGGGAGATTGAGATTGACATATAAACGTTATTGATAGTACATATAAAATAGATAACTAATGAGAACCTACACTATAGCACACAGAGCTCTACTTGATGCTCTGTGGTGGTGGTGACCTAAATGGGAAGAAAATCCAAAAGAGAGGGGATGTATGTATATGTACAGCTGATTCACTTTGCTATACAGTACTATACTCCAATAAAAATTATTTTAAAAATACTATTTTTGGGACATTCAATTATACATTATATGTAAACTAAATTGACTCTTACGTTGAGTTTGAACAATGTGAATACAATTGAGTATTTAAGAATTTAGAGTATTTAAGAATTTAGCTACATGAGAAAACTTTACTTTGGGTATTCTACCTCTACATCCGATTAAAAATTCCTTGAAGGTGGATTACATGGGGTTTTTTGCTCCTGAACAAGTTATTTGGCTCCTCAAGTTTTAGCATAATATTCTACACTTAATAGAGAATCAAGAAATAATTTCTGATATACAGAATATGAAGCTAATGAATGATGATATCTGGGGATTATGTCCATCTGACCCTTTCCTCATGCCTTTAGAGGAAAATTAAAGGTATTATTAATGATGAGGCAGCAAGAAGCAAGAAAGTACTGTTAATTCTATTTTGTAAACTGATTAACAATATGGCTATTACATTATTTTATCAAAGTCGTATAGCAAGTCAAGGCAGAGAGAGAAGCATAATCTACACGTTCTTAGTCTCAATTCTCACTTATAATAGACTGCCATTCTCTTCCACTTTCTGGGAAAGGGGTGATTAATATGTCAAAAGAAATTTATATGTAGTGCTAAACACTTGTAAAAATATTTTTTCCTTACATTTTCCACAATTGTACTATAGAATTGTATTGTAGAAATGCTATTGATGACAATACCTTCCATGGATTTTATAAATATCTCACCAAGGCAAAGAAAACTAATGACATTTGATAAGGAAATAAAACAGATTTATTTGTCAAGAACATTTTGTTTGTAAGCTACTCCTACATTCTCTCTCAACATCCGAGTTTATATAATAAGCTCAATTTTGAATAAGGAATGAAGAAAAGGGCCAATGGCAAAAGTAATAACAACAAAGAATATTGAAATTAATAATGTTAAATGGAAATACAAAAATAAAATAATGGGTGTAAATCTGGGAAGATAATCCAGGAATCTAGCAGAGTGCTGTCTACTGTCTCTTCAGGAAGCAGAAGTAGGACAAATTCCTCCCACAAGTTCTTCCTAATTTTGTACAATCAAAAGGTAGAAATGCTTGCCCTTCACCCCCCCTTTTTTTTGTTATTCCTTCTCCACTTTACTTCCTTTGACTTTCCCATATGTCTCTGTATGTTCACTTGGTTCAGTTTTTGAGCTCTTTGAATGACAGGGAGTTTATAAATTTTATTAACCAAACAATAGGGAATATGAAGAAACAATAACATAGCTATATTGAGAAGAGAGCAAAAACAGAAGGAAATAAGCAGATCTGTTTAATTGGGTGTGTGATTTTCCTGTTGTAGTTACTTGCTTTTTAGTAACATGACTGAATTCAACAATGACTACTATCCCTTACAAATAGACAAATCATCAAAAGTCACTTTGGGTTCAATGCAGTAAACTGGATGTGTAGTACTATCACATAGAACTTCTTACTAGCTTGGAAAGAATAAATTTGGAGGGATTACAAGGAGAAAACCATAGAGAAACTCAGGATATGAAGCTTTATACCCTTTCTCCCACTACCCTCAACTATACAATAGAAACATTCCCAACACACACTATCAGAATATTAGAAGAAGCCTTAAAAAATCTTTAAAGAAGTGTATTAACAAATGCCTTAAAGAAATTTTATTAAATCCAGAATGCTTTTAATTTATGATTTTTTCACTTATATTAATTTCAAGAACTGTAGTAATCTCAGAAGAAGAAATCTCAAACAAAATTCAATTGCTTTATAAAATAAGCTCATAGTCTTAATAGTTATTTAGCGTCTTTCTCACTTGTTGAAATTCAACAAGTTATTTCTGACATCTGCATCTGTCCTTTGGAGTTACTCCACAGTTCATCAAGATAAACTCATTCATTATCTTGAGAATAAGTGAACACAATAGATGAGGTACTGATAACTGATTAGTCACTCCTGTGTATATATCAGAATAGTATCAAGGGTTAGTATCTGTATTTTTTTCTTATAAAATGACTAGCTTCTTACGTGTGAAAAATATTTCAAAAGAATCCTAAAATAAGAAGGAGAAAATACATAGAACTCCATCTTTAAAAAAATGTTTTTTTGAATTTCCAATTTTAAGTTATTGGTCTTTTTCCTTGTTGAAAGAGCAAATATTTGCTTATTGAAACAAATATTAATGATCTTAGATGTACATTAAAAACTACGAATGCTATATTAGCAATTAGTCTATCAACTCATATGACAGATTCAAGATTAAGTTTTTATACCTTCCATGACATTTTGAAGTAGATCATTTTTATAGTGTGGGAAAGAGAAGAAAAGGAAAGGTCATAGAATTCTTATCAGTCAGTCATATTGTCCTGTAAAATAGAAATGTCTGTTTAATGTCAGTGAACAACTCAGATTGGGCTTCATGGATTATTTGTTAGAACAAAGCATCTTTACCTCATTTTATACCTCAAGGCTTATAATCCTTTAAACTTTGCAATAATAGAATACTCAGTCACTAGGTGGATCCTCTGTGCAAGAGAAGTTATTTCCACTTTCCAAACCTCCTCCTCTCATAATATCAATAAAATCTGCACAGATCCAAGAACCAATAGATTTATCAGACTGTCTTCTGAGAAAGTAAGACTTTGTATTGAAAAATTTACCTGTGATGCATAGAATTATATGTTTAAGTGAAAACATAGGCATACATAGTAGACTACAATAAATATTTAACAAATGCTTGTGTATCCTGACTTCTTACAGAACAATTATATATTCCTCTCAAATTCTATTAGATTTGTTTTCTTGATGTTCAATAATTCATTCTAGTCAAGGAGACTATCTTAGTCCATCCTTATGGTGGCAGCCATAGACATTTAGTTATTATATGACTAGATTATGCTTTAATTCACTGTTATATCACAGATTTGTTTGTTTGTTTGTTTGTTTGCGGTTCACGGGCCTCTCACTGTTGTGGCCTCTTCCGTTGTGGAGCACAGGCTCTGGACGCGCAGGCTCAGCGGCCATGGCTCACGGGCCCAGCCGCTCCGTGGCACGTGGGATCTTCACGGACCGGGGCATGAACCCGCGTACCCTGCATCGGGCAGGCAGAATCTCAACCACTGCGCCACCAGGGAAGCCCTATCACAGTTTTTAACAGGCATCTTTCTACAGGTATTCAAACCTTAAAGAAAATGACCTAGGGTATATTTTTCCTATAGAAAATGTTTTGTGTGGCACCCATTAAGACATAATTCTTTTTAATTGATTTTGTACTAACTTTATGTTAATTGGGGGTAAATAGAACTGGGTTTTATTAAATCACTTTCAAATTATTCATTTGAAGTATCTACTTATATGTCTTTTGTGCTAAAATAATCTCTTCTATCTTTAGATACACTTAAAATTCTCTTTTACATCCTTAAGTATATGTTGAATTACTCCTGTACCTTGCTTTATAAAATAGATTTTTTAGTTATTTGCATATGTGGCCATATTTGTGTTTGTGTTTGGCCAAGCTCAGCCATAAACCATGTTACTGCTGGTGATAAATGTCATATTAATCAACAATCATATAAATAACTTATTCATAGAAGAGTAACACATTAAGTAATTTAAGACATTGTAGAAAATTAGATGTCATTATACATTCACATAGTTTGATGCAATGAAATGTTTGATGTTAACCATGACACTAATAGTTAATAAAGAGTTTTGTTTTGTTTTGTTTTGTTTTTTCCCTTCAGATGCCTTTACAGTCTTCTAATGCAACAAAAAATCTGGCAGTTAGAAAGAAAAGAATAAAATATTCTGGAAAAAATAAAGGGCACCTGAAATCATAGTCTAAAATCTGAGAGGATTCTGGGTAGAAATGGATTTCCTAAGTATATCTGTGTGCAAAAGAAAGCAGCTAACCCTCAGGAGCACCATTTATACCAGGGTTTTATACCAGGCTTATGACACCAGGTTTGTGTCACAAGGTATTTTCCATTGTTTGCAGTTGAGGATCCTGGACTACTAGATGGCAGGGGGTCAAATCTACATTCTATTTTATGACCTCATGGATTCTACTTTTTTAAAATAATCTGCCTTTGGGCAAAATGTATATTTTTATATAAGAAAAACTCTTTATAATTTATGCACATTATCTGTATTGTAGTATAAGCATGCTAGATTCCACAAAAATATCAATATTTGAGTCTTTAATTGATTTTCAAATCAAAGATTATTTATAGTTTTCTTATTTTCTTCAAGTGGCATCATTTTGGGGCTTAAATCTATCCTTGAAGACAAACATTGTATTAGGTTAAGGCCATAGAGATTACATGAAACAGGAAGACATACATTTGAGCCAGAGAGAAATTTAAAAACAGAACAATGGTTGATGTCAGTCAGAGCCCCATTTTCACTTCAGAGCATGAGCTTTCTTTTTAGGGTAATTTATAGTATCCACTCTCCCCAGCCAGACTCTAACATTTATCTGTTCTTTTGTACAACACTCTCACCTGAATTCCTCAAGCTCAAGCAAAGAGGTTGTTTAAGTAATTGAAGGAGGCTTGTCATTTCATGTCTGACAACCTCTGATGGTGAACCTGTGAGCTACCAGCAACCAATGATTCAGCCCCTGACTTGTTCACAAAATCAAAAGGAAAAACAAAATACAAAAATAAATATTAAATATTTTAAGCCAAGGGCTCTGCTAAGCTAGCAAATAGCAGTATAGGATTCTAATTCTGGTTTATTTGACTCTACAAGCCCAGGAACTCCACCAATATGCTGTACTACTTTCTCTTCAGTAACCTTCAAAAATCAGAGTTAAAAGATTAAGACCGTTCATCTATCATATGTTTCAACTCATGGAAATCAAACCCAACAAATGATAATGGAAAAATAAAGTATGGGACACTGATCATAGTCAGCACCATTGGCTTCTTGACAATAGTGAAATTTTTCTGCACAGTTGCTCTCCTAAAGAGAAGCATTCATTCTAAAAAGAACTCTAAACATCTTAAATATATGGGGATTAGTACATAATTGCAGCTCAGTGCATGTGGCTGTAGCTGGTAGAGTTCATAGGATCTCAAACATGGTAACTTTCTGCTTAGATCTTTGTGAAATATACCTTAACACACATATTTAGATGGTTAAAGGCATTGTATACTTATATATCTAAGAATTAGATTTTTTTACAATTTAAAACATTTGAGTATACAAACAAAAATTGTCATTATCTAGGCTATATAATGATCTAAATATTCATTATTTGGATGCCCACATTAGAATATTAGTTCTATCAAACGATGAATTCTTGCTTTGCTTTGTTTTTAACTGATGTGTCTTCATGGCATACAACAGTTTTTAACACACAACAGATGATGAATAAATATTTGTTGAATGAATAAAAATAATTTTTATGGATTTTAGTTGATGATTAAATTTAAGTTAACTATATAAAGAAATTTGAAAATTAATTCAAAAGTAGATTGTATGATAATTGGAACCATGCCCTATCCTTCCTGGCAAATATAATTTCTGTCTATGTAAATATTTTATTAATGTCTAAAAACATTTGCTATCTCTTTCCTAACTTCGGAAAAAAATTGTAGTTCATATAAGTTCCTATAGACCTGCATTTATAACTTGAATACAAATGAAGCAGGAAAGCTTATCAGTAAGTGTGTAGAAATTGTAGACCTGTGACCATTTATCTTGTTACATTTATTTTTATGCTACTGTACTTCAAAACATGTCCATTCTACCCATATCATACATTATTCTCTTCTTTTGTCATGAAATATTTGTGCACTGATAGACAATGAAAATTGGCATGTTTCTCTAGGTTTTCCATTTCACTGCTGGCAGCTTTTGAACTTATATAGACTACTTTGCAATTCAAAGGGAAAGAAAGAACATGTGAGTTGATTTCAAACTTCTGAGTAACCATTGTTTGGCAAGATGTTTACTTACTGTGATCACAGTTCCATTGTTCTTCAGTCCTAAGAGACAATAATCCCTAATCAGGTACATCTGTTTCAAGAACTAAAATTACCTCTACTTTACAAGACTCACTTTCTTTGAACCATCCTTTCAATTGAATTCTACCCCAGTGAAACTCTTTTGTGTTGGTTCACAAATAAATAATTTCAAATTTCCTTACCTTCAGAATAAACTGCCCAAGAATGACTCAGACTGGGTTCAACTAAAGGATGACCTAATTTAACTTCATGTAAACTAATAATATTTAATTTTTTTGAAAATTATTTTGTTTCACCTAAATCTGTAATGTGCATTTAATAGTAAGTTTTTTTTCCATTTCTTTAGCTATCTTTAAAATTCAAGTTGATTAGTTTTCTAAGATCTGTAACTATGTAATTTCACCTTAAGAGTTATCAATGTTATTTATAGTGTAATACTAATTACATTACTTTTACATTTGAATAGTGTACACTGGGCTTGGGCCAAATTTTGTAACTCAGTGATCAGACACTGCATGCTCATTTACTGCAAGTATCATATGAATCACAGTTATCTGAGGTGAAATGCATTTTTCTTCAATTACCTTCATAATTCTCCACTGTGATTTCTCCCTTCATCTGGACAAATCTGATTGATGTGGAACTTCCATGGTGTTGGCTACAGGAGAGGTTCATACACCCTGAATTACTGGCACATCAACTATTGATTTACTGATGTTTTGGTTCCTTAAGATCATCATTCCACACCAAAATGTTGCCTACAAAGCATTACATAGATTATGGAGAAGAGCTGTGAAGTGTTTATATATATAGAAATCTCTATTTTCAGACAGTGGGAAATTGGGGAGAGTAACTCAATCCAACTAGATGATCACACCATCAATTGGGGAGAAAGCTATTTCCAGTTGCCTTAAATTGGACAGGGTAATTTTCTTTATTATCATCAAGATTTTCTACTTTATACAATAAAAAGATACTGACTTTGAAGATGTGGTATGTTATTTTCATACTCCATCTGTTGACCTTACATTTTAAATTAATTGGGGCTCATGCCTAGAGTTAACCCTTTCTAAAAAAGCCATAAAATTTTAGAGAGGAAAGGGATATTAAAAATTAGAGACTGACCTAACTCTGTCATTTGACAAATGAGAAAACTGATGTCAAGTGTGTTTTGATTACCCAGATTTACATGAACTAGAACTGGAACTGAAATGTGGGTCTCTCAATTCACAGTCTAGAGCACTTTCTACTCTATTAAACTCTCCTTATTATTAACTATGTCTTGCACATTTTATTAGAAATAAAGTATTTAGTGTAGGATTTTGTTTTCATCACTAAGACAAGTGTTGGTGTTGACATATATAGTCAAAGAGGAAAGAAAATGGTTGAAATTAGGTGAATTTATAATAAAGGCACCAAGGAAAATCATCAAACATTAGTAGATACTCAGTGAAAAAAAGGAGTTCAGTGTGGTAGAGTTTTAAACGACTTGATAATGTGAGGTAAATCAGTAAAATAATGACAATGATCTTCTTATGTGGCTTATAACCTAGCACTGCAGATCAACCTGAAAGAGAAACAGCAAGATGTTGTGAACAATAGCAGCATCACTGAAATAAATTGTCCCTATTTATCTAGTCGGTAATTAGAGTTCTAATTAATTAGTAATTTTTATTGATTTCACTTTCTAAAAGGAACTGCTAGTCTTGTAATCTTTATCTCCCTTGACATCCAATAAAATCTACGCTGATTACTTTGCAGGAAAAAAAAAGAGTTGTTGAAGTAGAATCTCCTATATTAAAAATAATGCAAAGACAAAAGAAATAAACAAACAAAAAATCTCTTTACTATCTGAAGGCACAAGTAAAAGATACAGTTTTGAGCTTTATTACCATAATATATTATTAAAACATGACATCCTGAATGGTTTTGTCATTTATTAACTGCAGTTTAAACTGTCTTTGTAAATTTCTGAGAATCCTTGCATTTTTTGCAAATACCATATGATCTAATAAAGATACTCTGTGTTCTATATCTGTCTCATAGACATCTAGTTTGGTCCTGACTGAGCATTAGCAGCCTAAGGATCCATTTAGAAGGATACAGGGAGAGAATATAGATTTATATTGCAGTATTTTTTGAACATTTGTAACTGATCACTGCCATCAGAGAAATGTGCCACCCAATCTTGGGACTGTGCAAATATACAATTTCACAAATCTCCATATAATCCTTGTGAATTCAAAAAGACACTTTAAATGTTGCCTTAAATACACCAAGTGTTGCTATTTCTGTAGCCTCATATATCAGCTGGCTGGCAGAGAAATTCATATATAGAATGAAAGAATAGCTCCTGTTGTCTCTTTTGATTACACCACCAGGAGCTCCTTCTATGTCAGTACTCCTGGTAAAAGCTTCAACTTTTATTCCCTAGAGGAAACACTAGGAGATAATTTGGAGAGCAAAGCAGAAGTTGTAACATTTTTCTCTGCTTCTTTCATGCACTAGGAATTCATTTACTTTATTCACAGACTGGCCTTGCTTTGCCAGCAAAGAAACTAGAATTTATATTGCTTTATAAAAAGGATCCATTAACAACACTAAAAAGTTCCATGTCTCTAAAAATGTGGTGTGTAATTACCTAATACTGAATTATTTAAAGAAGAAAAAACTACCAAATTTAGCTCTAATATACCTGACTATATGTCATATAAATTCCATTAAGTTAACTATTTATCCTAAGCTTACAATTATTAAGTGATTCACCCTCCAAAATATTTCCCCTATAGTTACAACATAGTTTAGAGTAGAATCATCTTGTCATAATAAAATTTCAAATCAATGTACTCGCCTCTTGATACAGGAAACAACAAATGCAACAAGAATATAATAGCGTAAGTGAAAGTAGAAAACAAGTTTGATCTGGGTGGTGCCTTTTTTACAGGAGGTAATGACATTTGTTTGTTGTATTACCATTTTGGTATTGTTTCCATAATCACTGAGCAAGAAAATGAAATAGCTTAAACTATGTATCTTTCAACCCTAATAGAATAAATACAGCCAAACTATTAACAAATGTGCCACAGGGTATTTTACTGGGGAATTTCTGTGATCTTCAGAGTAAGGTCTTTGGCCATGTCAGTTCCCCTAGTTATCTACTTAAAGTGAATGTCATTCATACAGCAATTACTATTGTACAAAGATGGTACATAAAGATGCCCACTCTGGATGATTCGGAGACCATAATGCAGATGGTTATTGTTAAAGACAGCAGGAAATGCTTCTCTTTGCAGGGAATGTGGCTCCTATGGAACAGTGAAACTAAAGTAAGTACTGAGTGCCTAATGTAGGCGACTCAGGATGGAGCCAAGTTTGAAAAACTCACTTTGATTCTCAGCGGAGAGTAGTCAGTTTTTTGCTGAATGAATCACCCAAAGCATTATTGGTTAGATTTATCTAAAAACAGAAAATGTAGGCCATTAATTAGAAGTCATGGTGATTGTTTTGCTTTATTCTAAAAACGCAGTCGAGTGTGATTACCAAAATTGAAGGTCTGGAGGAATCTTTTAAAAGCAAGAATGTTCATGTCCTAATATTGTCTTTGCCATTAACTCTTATAATTGAGGATATAAATTACCTCAGTTACCCAATTTGGAGAAAAATTAATCCAGCGTTTCTGTTACCCTGTTTTATCTGCATTAATCTCATTAATTATAGATATGCTTTTCTTTATTTTATTTTGTAGTTTTTCAGTCTTCTGCCTGTTTTTTAATACTTAAGAGAATTGAAGATGTTGAAAGCTAATTTTCAGGGATGTATGTTACTTTTATTTATTTTATTTTATTATTTTACTTGCAGATAGAGTTTAAGTCACAGGCAGTGACTGTAGGAATAAAATGAGAGGTTTGGAGGGTAGGGGAAGGGAGATATTTGGGGCATGTAGGCAGTGTAGAATGACAAGAATTTGTGATGTCTTATTAAGGGGCAAAGGTTAAGGAACCACAAAAGACAGAAAACATGAAGTACAAGGATAAGGCTGGGACAAAGGCAATATGGATTATGTTTCTGATATGTTGATTTTGAAATGTTTATGAGCAGTCAGTTGGACATCTTCTGTATGTAGTTGGAAAACAATATTGGTTTAAATCTCAAAAGTGACATCTAACTAGGCTGAAGATAAATGTTTGAAAGCCATTTGTTAGAGGCAATAATTAAAGTTGCGGAGTAGAGAAAGATTCTAGAGCCTCTTAATATACATATTCATTCATGTATTCAACAAAGAATTTTGACTGCCAATTATGTGCCACACACAAAATGATAAGATATCACATTCATGTTATTGAAATCACAAAGATATTGAAAGTATGCATTCATTTAAAGTAGAATCTGTATTTTTGGCCATGGCCAGATCCTTTTAGGTACTGGATTTATACTTTTCAGTCTTTTATGAAAAACAATCTTATAATACTTCAGGTAAGGTATATATATATATATATTTATATTTATATAACAGAAGTATATATATATTTCTGTTATACACTTACGGTTGTTTGCTTCACTGAACTTTGTTCTAACACAGGAATTTGATTATTTGGATATTTCTCTGTCTGTCCATAATCACCCATGGTTTATATTGTGACTTAAAGAAACTCAGTATTCCTCCTAGCTCTGAAGTTACCAGCAACACAATCGGGGACTCAAACAGACATGAGAAAATACTCTATTGTGCTCACAGATAGAGACAAAAGTGTGATATTGGGCAAACAGAATAACATTTTATCCCACGTCCATTAGCTCCTCTTATTTTCTTTTAGCATCTAGAATCTGATATCTATAAGTTCTTCTATTCGTTTACTACAAATTCTGCTCATAAGGGATGTGCTATTAGTCTTACAAGAAGTTTATATTTCAGGCTGTAGAGTCTTAAAGCAAGGACATTTATGGTTTCATCAATTCTCACTAACCTGTAGTCCTGCAGCCTTATAATCTGATTCCCATGAAAAGCTGTCATCAGAAGGCAGTAGGTAAAGTGTACATTTTCCCTGGAAATTGATTGTCACACATTGTTTAGTGGTGGTGTCTCATGCCTGGGGCAGGAATGGCTATTCTTCATTGCATCTCATTTGTGTTCTTTGATACTAACTGCCCTTTGTTAGAAAAAGTATATATTTATGTGATAAGTTTGGGAATGAAGGAAGATAAACATACATTTTGTGTGAGCAGATTATCTCTACCTTTTGGGTTGTTCAGAAGGGACTGATTATTTATAATCATCACTAATAAAGTCAAATTTGGGATCTCATTATTTAAAGTTACTGATCACTAGGAAAGAAAATGCAAGTGAGAATGAATTGTACTTAAAAGTCTATAGGCTACTACATTAGTTTAAAACATCCAAATAGATTTTGCACAACAATTAAGGATAAATGTATCCCTTGGTACATATACTCAGTGAACAGCTTGGATTGCTGTATTCAATTTCTTACACAATACAATAAAAGCAAACTAATTGAAGTTAAACATTAGTCTAAGTCAAAGTTCATGACTCGATGATAAAATTCAGTGGATCAAAAACCAGTGTTTCCAGCTGACTTAACATCTGATTCATTTCATGACACAATAGATTTGATTGGCTCTGCCGTTTAAGATTTACAGAGCCAGCAAATGAGCTAAAATATGTATACAATCTGCAAGTATAAGAAGTCTGTCTCTCCATCACTGCATTTTGGGCTATGTGCATGGTAACTAGATCTTATTGGAACAAGCAAACAAAAGTGTTTCTTAAAACACAATATTGCTCCATTAAAAAAAAAAAAACAGTCGTTCTGCTCCTCCTCAGTGACTTGCACCCAGCACATACTTTTTAAATGAGTTGTCTGTAAGAGCAAACAAACCTATTTTTCTAAGCATAAAAAAAAAATCTTTCAATCAAATTTCATTGCTAGGATCCTTATTTTCTCACTCCTTAGGGAATCATTTTTACAAATTATCTACATTTGAAAGATCTGAAGTCTACGTTTTATGAAGCTTAAAATATACCTCATTTTGAAACTACGTAGATTTTTTTAATAGTTTAAAAGTATGTATAGTTTATTTTTAAATTTTTTATTAGAGTATAGTTGATTTACAATGTTGTGTTAGTTTCTGCTGTATGGCGAAGTGTATCAGTTATACATATACATATATCCATTCTTTTTTAGATTCTTTTCCTATATAGATCATTACAGAGTATTGAGAAGAGTTCACTGTGCTATACAATAGGTCCTTATTAGTTATCTATTTTATATATAGTAGTGTGTATGTGTCAATCCCAATCTCCCAATTTATCCCTCCTCCACCTCCCCCACCCACTCCCCCTCCCACCCCCGGTAACCATAAATTTGTTTCCTACATCTGTGACTCTATTTTCTGTTTTGTAAATAAGTTCAATGGTACAAATAAAACTATATAGATTCTAATTGTTTCCTTTTTTGAAGTGCTTGTACAGTACTTTTATCATTTTGTGAAAGTGAAATATAGCTTTATCTCTTGCTTTTCTTATGCTACTTTTCTGTAGCATAAAATTATTTTAGGGCAATAGATTCATTTCATTTCTATTTCTACAACATTTGAAAGACTGGAATATTTTAATACTCAAAATATTTTGAATTTGTCCAATATATTACATGTAAGATGAATGAATAGAATTGTCTTTTCTAGGAATTGAGCTTACCTAAACTGGATGTCCATAAATCAGGTAAGCAATTCTAAAATGAGGGGATTATTTAAAAATATAGCTGAGAAAAAAATTGGACATCAGCTCAAAATGCTGTTTCAGTATTTCTGGTCTAAACTAAAGCTTAAATTTCTCCCCTTCATCTTGTAGTTTAAAAAAAAATACCAGCAAAACTGCCTTCGTGTAGCTTTTTCTTTCTTTTCTTTTTTTCTCTAACTTCTACTACATCATACATATTTAAAAAGACATTGCATCATTAGTCGGTCAACAAAATCTCTTTACTGTCTATATGCTCTGGGCACCATTCTGGGCACTGTAGGTCTTCATTAGGTCACTAAAGTGTCATTCATATTAAAACTAATGGGTTGAATCATGCAAAAGTAAGCATTTTGCTCTTCTGTTCACACATTTCCAAGAACTGCTGGAAAATATATTTTTTAAATGGCCTGTCTGGGACCATGGCAAACTCATGCTGTCAGGGTTCTTGGTGCCTCTGGGCAGTATTTTTATTAGTCCTCTTATTATTTCTTATCACATTATCCTCAGAAGCTGATTCAAACTTTTTCAGTCTTTTCAAACTCCGAGTCCTACCCTATGCCACTTAACGATTTGCCAGATGTTATCTCAACTGCTATCTTCTTTAGAAGATTAAGATAATTTAACTTGGGTTTTCTCCTCTACACTTCAGAATATTATTGAATCTTTCCTTTCACTGTCTTTTCTTGTTTTTATCTTTGAAGAAAATATATATCTCTCCTTTGAATTCCCCCATTTTGCATCTTTAAGTCATTATTCTATTTGGTCTTCCTATATCTTTATGCACAATCAATCAGGTCCTCATTAGTTTAAAAAACAAACAATTCTAAATGTCTTAAGCCCTGCTTTTCCTTCAGACTTATGCCCAAACTCTTCACTTTCTTTTGTCTTCAAATTATTTAAAAGATCATTCATTCCATAACTGCTACCAGAAGACATCAACTCATAAACTTTGTGAAACCTGGAATTATTTTTCACAATTTTATCATTTTATTTTCTTAAAGGGAACCAGTGGTTACCAATATCAGCTGATTTTTCTCAGTTCATAGCTTCTTGAAAATCACTGTTTTTTTAGTTTTTGTTGTTGTTGTCGTCTTGTTTATCTTTTTTTTCTGTCCCGTTTTATATGACTCCCTCCTCTACTGTAACATTTTTAAAGATTGTGCTAAAACACAAATAACATAAAATTTACCTTCTTAATCATTTTTAATTATACAGTTCATGAGCTGTTTTCTCACTCAACTGATTGTGTCCTTTGATGCACAAAAGATTTACATTTTAATGTAGTCCAATTTATGTATTTATTCTTTTGTTGACTGTACTTTTGCTGCCTTATCCAAGAAAGAGTTGCCAAATCCAAAGTCATGAAGATTTTCCTCTATGTTTTCTTCTAAGTATTTAATAGTTTTACCTCTTATGTTTAGGTCTTTGATCCATTATGAGTTAATTTTGGTATAGGATGTAAGGTAAGGGCCTACCTTCATTATTTTGCATATGGATATCAATATTTTCCAACATCATTTGTTGAAAAGACTGTCCATTCCCCATTAACTGGCCTTGGCACACTTGCATTTGACTGTATATGTGAAGGTTTATTTCTGGACTTATTTATTCTATAGGTTTACTCTATTCCATTGGTCTTCATATCTATCTTTATGCCAGTAATACACTGTTTTGATTACCGTAGCTTTGTAATAAGTTTTGAAATCAAGAAGTGTGAGACTTCCAACTTTGTTCTTTTCTAAGATTGTTCTGACTCTGTGGAGTTTCTTGAGATTCCATATGAATTTTAGGATGGATTTCTTTATATAGGCAAAAAAATATAGGATTTTAATAGGGATTTCATTGATTCTATAGATCACTTTAGGTATTATTGACACCTAAATAATATTAAGTCTTCCAATCCATAAACATAAAATGTCTTTTCATTTCTTTGTGTCTTCTTTAATTTCTTTCAGTAAAATTATGTAGTTTTTGGTGCATAAGTCTTTCACCTCCTTGGTTAAGTTTACACAAAAGAATAGTTTTTTATACTATTGGGAATGAAATTGTTTTCTTAATTTCCTTTTTAGATTGCTCATTGTTACTGTATAGAAACTAAACTGATTGTTGAGTGCTAGTTCTGCATCCTACAACTTTGCTGAATTTGTTTATTAATTTTAACATTTTGTGCGATGTGGAATCTTTATGGTTCTTTTTTTTTTTTTTTTTGCGGTACGTGGGCCTCTCACTGTTGTGACCTCTACTGTTGTGGAGCACAGGCTCCGGATGCGCAGGCTCAGTGACCATGGCTCACGGGCCCAACCACTCCGCGGCATGTGGGATCTTCCCGGACCAGGGCATGAACCCATGTCCCCTGCATCAGCAGGCAGACTCTCAACCACTGTGCCACCGGGGAAGCCCTATGGTTCTTTAATGTAGGTTCATGTAGACTTACAAACAGAGATAATCTTTTCTTTTCCTTTCCAATTGATTGCCTTTTACTTCTTCTTTTTGGCCTGATTGCTCTAGTTAGGACTTCCAGTACTATATTGAATAGAAGTGGTAGAAACAAGCTTCCTTGTCTTGTTCCTGATCTTAAAGGGAAAGCTTATAGACATTCACCATTGAGTGTGATGTTAGCTGTTGGATTTTCATATGTGGTCTTTATAATGTTGAAATTATTGCCTTCTATTTCTAGTT
Organism: Aethalodelphis obliquidens; assembly: GCF_003676395.1. NCBI lineage: Eukaryota > Metazoa > Chordata > Mammalia > Artiodactyla > Delphinidae > Aethalodelphis > Aethalodelphis obliquidens. The sequence goes on from NW_020837998.1 coordinate 5,623,439, forward strand.
TATTGAGCAATTTTATCATGCAAGGGTGTAGAATTTGGTCAATGCTTTTTCTGAAGCAAATGAGATTTGTTTTCCCTTCATTTTGTTAATTTGGCATATTATATTGATTGATTTTCATATGTTGAGCCATCTTTGCATTCCAGGAATAATTCCTGCTCAGTCTTGGTGTGTAATCCACTTAGTGTGCTATTGAATTCTGTTTTCTAGCATTTTGTTAAGGATTTCTTCATTAATGTTTATCAGGGATATTGCTCTATAATTTTCTTTTCTTGTGATGTCTTCTGTCTAGCTTTTGCATCAGGGTGATAGCTTCCTCATAGAATGAGTTGACAAGAATTACCTCCTTTTCAAATTTTTGGAATATATTCAGGAGAATTGGTATAATATTTTTTTTTGGTATAATTCCTTTTAAAATATTTTTAAAAACTCACCAGTGAGGCCATCTGGTCCTGGCTTTTCTTTGTTGGGAGAATTTAGACTACTGATTCAATCTTCTTACTCATTATAGGCCTGTACATATTTTCTATTTCTTTATGACTTAACCTTGGTATGTTGAATGTTTCTGAAAATTTGTCCATTTCATCTAGGTTACTGAAATTTTTAACATACATTTGTTCATAGTACACTCCTACAATCCTTATTTCTGTAAAGTTGGTTTCAATATCCTTTTTTCATTGCTGATTTTAGTTATTTGAGTATTGTCTCTTTTTTTCTTAGTAAATCTAGCTAAAAGTTTGCCAATTTTTTGGTGATTTTGAAGAACATGGTTACAAGTACTGCTTTTAGTGGCCTCTAACTTGATAGCCAAACAATTACATCATTCCCATCAATACTCTGAGTCAGGAAAGACAGAATCACATATTTTGGGTAGCCCCTCCTCCTCAAAAGCCAGAATGTTGAAAATAATTTTGACACTTTTCCTTCATTCCTGAGTGAGCAACTGGGAGTAGGACTGCTTCCTCTTTACTGTACACCACTGGAGAAGGAATGGGGCAAAAATAAGCAAAAATGTCACGAATTCCCTACTGTTTTGAGTGTGGATTTTTCTTGGTTGGGCATTCACTTGTTAGATGCATATTCTTAACTGTTTTCTAGAGCTCCAACAAAGCTACTTTCTTAAGTATGTTGTCGTTTACTTTGGTATTTCACTGGGGAAATGAGAACCTGAAACATCCTAGTCAATCGTCTTATCATCTAGCTGATATCTGAAATCATCAGCCTACATCCTTCATTCTTAGATTTTGTTTCTTTTACTCCTCTGACCATTCCTTTTCTATCCTTGATTCTCCTATCTCCCATTCTATCCCATTTTCAAAACTCTTAGTAAAAAATACTCCCTGAAATTAGTACTCAGTAAGTACTAGATTTTTTAAAAATCACCTTCTTCTACACTTCTTCAATTGGAACTGACTCCTTAAAGTGTAGGTGACTTCTCTTTTGAGGTACAAAACAGAATTTCCAGTTGCTTGTTTGGCATCTCAACTTGAATGTTCATTACTGAACTGACTTAAATAGGAAAAGAGGATGGTACTTTTTTTTTTTTTTTTTAGTACGCGTGCCTCTCACTGTTGTGGCCTCTCCCATTGCCGAGCACAGGCTCCGGACGCGCAGGCTCAGCAGCCATGGCCCACGGGCCCAGCTGCTCCGCGGCATGTGGGATCTTCCCGGACCAGGGCACGAACCTGTGTCCCCTGCATTGGCAGGCGGACTCTCAACCACTGCACCACCAGGGAAGCCCGAGGATGCTACTTTTGACATTTGTTTTCAATATCTTAGGTACAGGCTGGAAGATCCAGTTCATAAAGCATTACATTTCTCAACATGTAACTTAAGTCTAAGTATTATAGTCTTTTACAAATATCAGTCCTTAAATTCATTACTTTAATTCAACAAAATTTATTGACTTTTACCTACTAAGTTCTGGACATTGTTCCAGGCACTGAGCATATTACAGTGAATAAAACAGACAAAAGCCTCTGTCTTCATGGAGGTGATAGGCAGTAAAGATAATATAAAAATATATAGTATGTTAGAAGCTATTTATGTGCTGTGGAATACCTAGAGAAGTGGAAATAGTATTAGTAACACCACTTGGGGGGTGGGCAAGTCACAGTTTAAGTAGCATGCTTAAGGTAGGCCTCATTTATAAGGTGATAGTAGAGGAAAGACTTGAAGGAGATGAGAGAGTCTTTCAGGTAACTCGAAGAAGAGCATTTCCAGTTATAAGGAACAGACTGTGTAAAGTCTATGAGGCAGGAGCATGACTTGATGTGTATGAGGATTACCAGGATGCCATTATGTCTGAGCGATTTGAGGAAGGGGAAAATGATAGTATGATGGGTCAGAGATATAATGAAGGGCCAGATTATGTAGAGATTAGAAGGTTACTATAGGATTGTGACTTTTACTCTCAGTGAAATAGAAAGACACTGGAGTATTGTAAGAAGATAATTGACATAATTTGACTTTGGTTTCAACAAATTCACTCTGTCTGATATGTTGATAATGGAAAGAGAGATAGACTGAAGTTAACAAGACCAATTAGGTAGCTAATGCAATATTCTTAGCAAACTATGTTAGTGGCATGGATAGTGTGCTCACAGTGGAAGCACTGGGAGTGTTTAGATCTTGTATATAAAACTGTTCCTTGATATCAACAGGGGGTTGGTTCCAGGACCTCCTATAGATACCAGAATCTTTGGATGCTCCAGTCTTCTACATAAAATAGTGTAGTATTTGCATATAATCAAAGCACAAACTCCCATATACTTTCAATCATCTCTAGATTACTTATAATGCCAATACAACATAAATGGTATGGAAATAGTTGTAAATACAATGTGAATGCTATGGAAATATGTTCTGGCACACAGCAAACTCAAGTTTTGCTTTTTGGAGCTTTCCAGATTTTTTTTCAAGTAGTTTTGATCCACGGTTGGTTGGTTCAGATTTGGCACCCACAGATATGGAGGATTACCTGTATATCCGATAATAGTTACTGACTTCTATACATCAGAAGGTAATTGCCATGTTAAAATAAGAAAACATATGATGAAAATGTGAGTACATTTATATATCCATAAATGTATAACTAAGCTAATAATTATTAACATATATAATAAAGTATAATAATAGGTGTTTTTTGAAAGAGTGTTTCTCAGTATAGTGAATCAGTAACAGAAAACAGAATTTCCTTTTTTATAGCATGTAAATGCTTATGGGTAAAGTAAATATATTTGTAATATTACTAATATGTTATGTTGTAAAAATCAATGAAGGAAAAATTCCTTAGCAATTTTTTATAAGCATCAGGGTTTTTTTTAACTCGCAAGCCTTAAAAGCATGGTGGAAAATATTTTCCTTCTGTGGCTGGCTCTTAAGTATAAAGCTTTAGATACTTTTGGGTACATAAGGAAGACAATCAGCTGGATTTGGGTCATAATGCAAACAAAGGCCCTATGCATGAGGTGATTACAATTATATTATGAGACACTGATGAAATTTATTTATCTTTATAATGCAAGAAATGATATTATGTATCTATTCCATTTAAAAGCACATTGATTCAATATGATTCTTAGAAACTGATAATTAGCTGAGTAAATAAATCTCTCTCTTAAGCTCAAATGCAATCAATATATGCTAATGAATAAAGAAATTAAGGCCAGAACCCATGTAGGACAATGAGGAATTAATGATTATCCATATCACAATTTCCTTTCAAAAGGCTATCACAAAAATATGCTGATAGACAGCATGGAGAAAAATAAAAGATTCTTGGAAGAGGCATTGTCCTATTTTTCATGATAAGCAATTCTTGTTTATTTCTTTTGATAGAGGACAATAATCCAACCCTCAATTTTAAACTGTTTTGAAAAATATGTTTTAAAATGAACTAAACTATTACAATATAATAAGTGAATTCAGAGAGAGGATGTCATCAAGATGGTGACATAAGTTGTTCGTGATGTCAATTCCCTTCACAAGAAGATTAACAACTCTTCAAGAAGACGGCATCATTGAGAGGATGCTAAAACACAGGGGTGAAGCTGAAACACCTCCATGTACAACAGAGACCAAGACAGACTGCATTTGAAGGATAAGAGAAGCAGCTACATGTTGACTGCATTGTCCCTCACACAGGCCAGTACAGCTCCATGCAGAGAAGTCTCCCTTGAGCCTATTTTTCTTCCAGTGGGAAAAGAGAACCAGGGGACAACCAAGTACTTTCAGCATCATGGGTCACTCTTCAGAAGCCCCTACTTAGATCTCACATCATGGGATTGCAGGGAAATCTGGAAGCCTCAACCACTGTGAATATGACTATGATGGTAGACTGGAGGCAGGAGTGGGGTGGAGGGTGTGGTTGCAACAACCAGCACAAGGGTCTTGGCAGATAGAGTTCATATCTGCAGTACTTAAGTAGTAATTCCAACCAGCAGCTTTGCTCAAATGCAGAAACAAGTGAGGGTACATTCTGACCAGGGAACTCAGCAGGCTGCAGATCTGCCTGATTCACATCGTCAAATGAGGAGTTTTGCTGGCCCTAGAGCCCAGTTTTCCGATGCCCAGGCGAGGAGCTGGATCACAGACCCACTCACTGTGGAGAGTGTTTTCCAGCCCCATCTGACCAGAAGGGCTGGCAATAGCTCCTGGAAGCAGTGTGGCCCAGTGGCACTAAAGCTGAGAAGGAGGCAAGCAGAGCTGATCACCCCCAGAGCAAAGTCAGTACCAGGTGTGAAGCATTCCCAGGCTATGCACGGGTAGGGGGATGAATTAACAGACAGTGCTGGGGAGGATGTGGAGAAAAGGAAACCTTTGTGCACTGTTGGTGAGATTGTAAATTGGTACAAGCAATATGGAAAACTATAAAGCATCCTCAAAAAATTAAAAATAGAACTATCATATGATCCAGCAATTCCACTTCAGGGAATATATCCAAAGGAAAAGAAAACACTAACTAGAAAAGATAGTTGCACCCTCGTGTTCATAGCAACATTATTTCCAATAGCAAAGACCTGGAAACAACTAACTTGCCCATCAACAGCTGAATGGATAAAGAGGTTGTTGTACACAATAGAATATCATTCAGCCATAAAAAAAAGAAGAAATCCTACCATTTGTGACAAAAGGCATTATGCTCAGTGAAATAATTCGGACAGAGAAAGACAAATACTGTAAGATCTCACTTATATGTAGAATCTAATAAAAATAATTTTAAATCCCCACCAAACTCATAGAAAAAGAGGTAAGATTTGTGGTTACCAGAGTCAGGGGTTAGGGGGAGGGAATTGTAGGAAGGTGGTCAAAAGTTACAGACTTCTAGTTATAAGATAAATAAGTACTGCGGATGTAATGTACAACATGATAACTATAGTTAATACCACTCTGTGCTATATAGGAAAGTTTTTAAGAGAGTGAGTAGATCCCGAGAGTTCTCATCACAAGGAGGATTTTTGTTTGTTTCTTCTTTCTTTTCTTTTTATCGTATCTATAAGAGAAGATGGATGTTAGCTGGACCTCTTGTGGTAATCATTTCACAATACATGAAAATCAAACCATCATGCTGCAAGCTTAAACATATATGGTGATATATGTCAATTATTTCTCAATAAAGCTGGGGGAAAAAAAAGTGAATTCACTGATAGACTCTCCCCTTCTAGGCTAGGTATTGCTTGATTTAGTAACTATTAGTAAACTATTAAGCAAGTGATAAAATGGACTTAGATGTAATTACTTCTTATTTATAGCAGAAACAAAATAGCTTGAAATCGCTGTAATTTCTTTTTTTCTTTTTTTACTAACTCAGATCTTAAAAGATTTCCTTTGGTTTTTAATTTTAGTTGGACGTTTTTCTCATGCAGCTCCTTCTTCATGAATTGCTCCAACACTCTTAATGGATTCTGTCTCAGTTGTTACATAAAAGAGTAAAAGATACTTCCATTTAAAACATTGTATCAACTGATTAAGGTGTTAACAACATTTATCCGGACCAATTATCATTTACTTTTCAATTGCTAGATTAAGAGACACTGTTTCTGGTAGAATTGAAATAAATTAAACAGTTGGGAAACAATAGGTCTACTGTGTGTGTCTGTTCTTGAAAGTACTTACAGTTGAAATGAGTTGTAAGAGAGCTACAGCTTATAATGTATAGATTCCAGTGCACGATGTTTAGTGAGTTTTAGAAATAAACGAACATCACTGCCTTCACAGTGGAAAAGAAAACAGTCTAAGAAACACTAAATTTTTACCATCCTTTTTGTGACCACTAATTAAACAATGCCTTGCCTGTATCTAATACTAACTAACACTGATTATGCTGATAATATTCAATCATCCAGGAAGAATATGTTTATATTCCCGATGGTGTTCTTAATTTTTGTGATGGATGTATGTGCTAACTATCACCAGGTGTTGAATTTCACCAATTTCACAGTCTCACACTGGGCCTCTTCATCCCTTGAATCTGTCAACTCAGTGGCAGTTATAATGTTTCATTTTGCAAAAAGATATTGCAGAATAAGTGATAGCCCAAGCTGAATAGTACCCTGCACGGAGCTTAAGGGTAACTGAAAATTAAGAGTAAGGTACCCAGAGTGAAAAACATCTGTCTCAAAGTGTGCTGTGGGGCTTCCCTGGTGGCGCGGTGGTTGAGAATCTGCCTGCCAATGCAGGGAACACGGGTTCGTGCCCCGGTCCGGGAAGATCCCACGTGCCACGGAGCGGCTGGGCCCGTGAGCCATGGCTGCTGAGCCTGCGCGTCCGGAGCCTGTGCTCTGCAACGGGAGAGGCCGCAACAGTGAGAGGCAAGTGTGCTGTGACTAATGGAGACACTGAGCCAGCTCTTTTTACTTATAATGCCATATATGTGCATTCATTGGTAGTATTGGTATGTTGGAATTACTCATAATACTTAACATTGATAGGACAGTATGTATCATGTAATTTTTTAAATTTATTTTTTATTGAAGTATAGTTGAATTATAATGTGTTAATTACTGCTGTACAGCAAAGTGACTCAGTTTGAATGAAGATGGAGAATGACAAAACAAGTCAGGAAAATCTTGATCTTAATCATGTATAGAACTGAGAACAGAGCCTGGTTTTTCTTATGGATATTGTTATAGGAAATGGCTTGTAAATGCAGTGAGACTCAGGAGACTTCTATTCCATTTAGTTAAATCATGGAAGCAATTTTAAATTAAAATTGCTTCCTTGATTGTTACTTCAATTTATATTTAAAATCTTCTGTATTTTCTCACTCAACTCTTTCATGTTCCTGTAGTACATATTTCATTATTGTCCTTATTCCCTGTCTCGCTCTCTATCAGAATTTTTAGAAAAGCTCTCTAAAATCAGATTGATTTCCTATTTTCAGTCAATATCATATGATAATGAGAGAGCAGTGGTAATTTAGAACAACAAGATGGTATTATTAAAAATAGCATATGAGATTATTTTAAGCTGATATATTGTGGTTAAAGAGGAAATAAGGATTAGGTTGATTATATGACCATTTTATAATTTATTATACTATCACATTTGCAGAAATTTTTTCAAATATGTATTTACTAGTCAAAATCAACTTATCACTAATAACTGAGGCCATGGATAATTGAGAACCTTCAAAAAAATGTATGGACCCAAAATATTTCTTAAGTTCAGTTCTGGTGTTCTAATATCCTAGGAATGTTGTGCATATTTGTTAAAGAGATTTAAGGGAATTTTAATTCTAAACATAATAATCTTTTTAAAGAAACCATATTTCCATAGTATTAATCAGAGTTAACTGGTAATGTATTTTCACTAGTTTCTATTATGTTGCAAGATAACCTAGAAAATCTACATAAGACATATAAACCTTTTGCCTAGTATAGTCTTCTTAGAGCTCTATAGAGTTCATTTATTGATATTTATTTCCATTTATTTGTATATGAATGCTTTCACTGTTAGTATGTATGACTGCATATATATATATATATATATATATATATATACACATAAAGGTAAAATACATTTACATTTAACTTTAAATAAATAGCATACATTTCTATGTATACTAGTTGACTAAGTAATTTCAGAGATAAATATCTAACTCTTCTGGAATTTCTAATGTAACTTTGACTTATCTATTGTCATTTCATTTTCAAAGGTTAATAATGAGGTGTTTTGATTCATTTGATTTTTTATTCTAGATTTTAAATCCTAAGGATGTGTGTGTTTGTGTGTGTGTGAGTGTGTTTTGAAATAAAACTTTTTTTTCTTTTTGGTGAAGCAGTTGCCACTTGCATTTATTTACAAGAAATAAATTCTACCTGCTATCAGCTCTATTGAGGTAATATTTATCCCATTAATCTGTCAACACAAATAATCAATAAATAATCTATAAGAATAGAAGAGAGATTTTAAGAAACTACTCTTGAAATTGTATAGAACATCACTGGTATCATGCTTTCCATTTCTTGTTAATGTAACAGAAGTACATTAGGTGTATATTTGTTCTTCAGTTACCCTAATGTGCACCTTGTGTCTATGTCATGAAATCATAACTTTCAGTGGGCACAACTACTTTAGAAGAGAGATACACTATGAGAGATTTGAATTAATCTTAAATGAGTGGATTATTGGGAGAATTAGATACAGCTATATGAACATCTGATTCTTCTGGTTTGTATTGACCATATTAGGTTTCTTGATTTATATTATGCATTTTCAATGTGGTAAAAACAATATCTAAGTATTCAATAACTATTTTGATCAATCTAGTTAATAAATATTGTTATGGTGTAAATTAAAAAAAAAATTACAATCACATCTAAGTGCTTGGAATTTTCTCCTTTCTATTTTTCTTCAATTAGCTGAAAATGAATGTTCAATTAATAATATAGTTTTTAATAATTTATCCATAGTCAGTGCTTAAAATTAGCGGCACTCAAAATTTAGTGAACATAAGAATCATGAAGGGTGCAGGTAAAAATGCCGATTTCTAGACCATGACACCTGAGATTCTGATTCAATAGGTCTGTGATGGGACCAACTAATTTGAATATTTAATTTGACCTTGTCACTCACCACCACCACCCCCACTATTCCTAGACCAAGTACTGAGAAATACTGGTTTAAATGATGCAAACTTCATGCTGCTATGGGGGAGAAAAAATAATTTGAATTTATTCAAATAATCATTTTTAAATGCATTATTTTCTTTAACGGTTAAAGCAGATGTGCACTGTATGTTTGATAGGCCACAAACAGGCAGTTTTATTCAGCATAAAGTTTAAGTTAAATTATGTATAAGCCAGAATGACTTCCCTATACCTCAATATGTGAACATTTCTTCCATCTGTTGGATTTTCAAAGCCTCATTTTTATATTTGTAATTTTTTTTTCTTCTGAAATGAATCACAGAACTGTACATATTCCTATTTTTATTTTATATAAATTTAAAACATCAAATAAATTCAATTGTTTTAAAATATATGTACCAAATTCTAAATTTCTGAAGATTATTATCAATTGATTTATAAAGTCACATTTTGTCCATTCCCCCCCACTACCAGCCCTGAGATTACGGCCTTAGATTTCCATAGCACAAGTCACTTATCAATCTTTCTGTTTTATCCAAAGATGGTTTATCCCTTGTCTCCCAGAGAGCACTCACTGTCTCCAGATATTGAATTCTAAGATTGTAACAATCAGAAAGACTTTTATTAATACTTTAGAGTATCAATTAGAAGTCCTTTTTTTTTTCCACCTTAAGAAATGTCTATTAGGTATGTAAACTTCATATTATACTACCTTTCTAGTTTGATAATTGATTTAACTTGTTTGACTAAAGAATGATTCTCTGGGAAAATGAACTTTTGTTGGCTCATTTGAGAGTAACAGAAAGTTCAGTGGCTTATCTGGATATGAGTTGTTTTCAAGTATAATAAGTTTATCTGAGCAAACTCACCATGAAGTGTGAACTTCTACGATGCTTTGATAATCAGGAACTATATTTTATTCATGTTTCTGTCCCTTGCACTTAGCACAGTATCTAGTACATTGTTGACATTTAACAAATGCTTTTGGAATTTAATTGGATAGGATGTTTAAAATGATAATTCATATCACTATGTGTGTGCACTGATTCAGATCATATTTATCCATATTTAAAGTGTGTATGAAAATAAACTATTTTCCAAAAGGGCTATCAAATTGAATTATCAGTAACCATCTTGAAATTATAAGTATTCTAGTAATTTTTGTTAATGTTAATATTAATCCATGGGAGAGAAAACTTGGATGTGATTTCTTCATAAAATAATGGCAGCACAAAATTTTTAAAAAGAGATTAAAAAATAAAAGCTCCTAAATATTTGGGATTATTAAATATCAAATTAAGCATGCACATTTTATAGAGTTCACTTTCTTGTGTATCATTCTGTGTACGTTTCTGAGAATTAGCTTAAATTTACATTTATTTTAAATTATTATTACTTTAAACAATATAGCAAATAGTATCTAGCTAAAATAATCTGTTTGAAGTTTTTGCTTATCAATATTTGTTTAAATGACTTTTAATATGTCATATTTGTTAAAATTAATTTTTAAAATAACTCCAAGGACTTCCTTGGCAGTCCAGTGGTTAAGACTCCATGCTTCCACTGCAGGGGGCATGGATTCAATCCCTGGTCTCAGGACTAAGATCCCACATGCTGTGTGGCAAGGCCAAAAATAAATAAAATAAATAAATAAATAAATAAATAAATAAAATAACTCCAGAAGGAAAATAAGACATATTGATGCACTTGGATTTGTGAAAAGCATGTTGTATGTATGTGTGTGTGTGTGTGTGTGTGTGTGTGTGTATCTTGTGTAACTTCAAGATTATCTCTGTTTTGTCTTCCCCTTGCCTATTATGTCTGAGGTCATATTTTTAAATTTAAACATCACAACATATTTTTTTGGGTTATCATTTAGATCAGAGTAAAATCTTCTGTATAATGCACCACAGATAGACTTTTCCAACTTGTTTTTAAAACCAGTTGTGAGTGAACAGTTCTCCTTAATTTGAATTTATCCCATTTCTTGTGACCAACTTCTAAACTTAGAGTTAAACATTTTACCATCAAGTTACTTGTCTTATTTTCTCAAAGTGGTGTAATTATTTTGTTTTATTACTACAACAAAATTTGAATAGGGGGCCTCCCTGGTGGCACAGTGGTTGAGAGTCCGCCTGCCGATGCAGGGGATACGGGTCTGTGCCCCGGTCCAGGAAGGTCCCACATGCCACGGAGTGGCTGGGCCCGTGAGCCATGGCCAATGAGCCTGCGCGTCCGGAGCCTGTGCTCTGCAACTGGAGAGGCCACAACAGTGAGAGGCCCACGTACCGCAAAAAAAAAAAAAAAAAAAAAATTGAATAGGTTCATAGATACGCTATTTTAGAGGAACATGAAAACTAACCTAACTTAACCTAAACACACTGAACAGATTTGAAGATTTGCCGCTCCATGAAACTATTGAACCGAAAATATCCAGCAGCAGTAATATACGGCAAATTCATCTTTCAACAATAGAGTTACATTAATTCTTTTGTGCCATATTTCCATCAGGGAGCTGTGAAGGATGTTAAGTTGCCTGGTTGCCCGTGGTTGCTAAGTGAAGGTGATGTCTTGATTAGCAAAATATTTTCCAGGGGCTGATGTCAAATGGAAGTAAATCTTAGGGGTTTGCTACATTGTTTCCCTGTCAGTAAAAGAAATAGTATTTGGTCTGCCTAACTCTTTTCAGTATTACTTTTTGGAAAAAAAATAAAAAGAGATCTCTTTACTTATTTATGGCAATAACTTAATGCTCCAATATTTTTAACTTTAGCATTCTGTCTGAATTTAAACATTATTACCTAATGGTATTTCCTAAAGTGTCACCAGTTCTTACTCCTGACTTTTATGTCATTTACTTATGGGTCACTTACCTTTTACTCAAAGATTTAAAAATATGTTCAAAATCATTCTTTTCAAAACAGATCATTTATCAGTAATGTTGGGAATCAGTAATATTAGAAAAAACTTTCAGACATCCAAGGAAATAGTCTATATAATTTCTAAGTACAACTATAATTATTGTATGTGTTGATCGCTTACTGAAGAATTGTCAGGGCATGCATGGAAAGCACTAAAAGACATTATTTCAAAATCTCATAGGAACTTCAGAGATCTAGAGATAACACTCCTCATTGAACATTGTAAAATATGACCTATTGTATTTTGTAGGATCTAATCTTTTCAATTTGTGTACCTTAAACCAAATTGTAGAATGCACTTCAAGAATAAGTAATTTTGGAAGATTTATTGAATTTAAACATTAATTAAATTCAGTATTGGGCCTGGAGTTCTTATATTTAGTTCAGAGTATTATAAATGAAGTTGTCTCAACACCACAGAGCTTAAAGAGCTTCTAAGTACAAATATATTTCAGCAACATTTTTTCCTCCATGGCATCAAATTCATATATTTAATTTTAACAGTTTTATCATTGAAGTTGTCTTCTGTGTCAATAAAAGCAGAATTTTGTATTATAAAGACTGCACCAAATAATAATTAATGCTTATTAAATCAAATTGTATTATTATTCTATCATTCATATATACATATAAACTGAAAATACATTTTAATACTTATAATACCATTGGAATTATCTTTGTTTTTGTTCAGAACAATACTGCATGTTAGCATGATCAAGTTATAGAGAGATAATTTTATATCTATGAAGTTTCTCACACATATATACACACACACACAGTCATCATTTTATTCCATGGTCACCTCTATGTTAATAATGTCATAGGTATATCATATGTATCATTCACCAAAAATGAGCAAGAACATTTCCTGAATGCAAAAGGAAATGTCTCATATAAAAATTATGAATTAATGACTAATTAGACTACAGTCTGACATTAGAATCCCATTATTCTAATGACTCAATTTATTTTAAAATGTCAAATTGTCTATTCAAAAATATTTAGAAAATTTAAGCAGGACTCCTTGTTTTCTTTTTTTTCCTCTTGAAATTGTAGTCAAAGGATTCTGTAATGCAACATCTGAGTCCTATCTTAGACCCACTGAATCAGAATATTTGAGGGTTGGATCCTAGGAATCTGCATTACTAACACATCAACTAGGTGATTTGTATGCATCTAGTGTTTTCTAAACCACGGAATAGCTGGTTACATTAGCTGGCTAGCAATTTTACCAAAATTGAATGCCGTTTTCTCCCTAATTCCCAAATACAATGAAAAGCAACAAAAGTAATATTACAATAGGTCCAAATAATGTATTTAAGGTAAACACATAAGATTGATTTGAGGGTTTGGGGTTAGGAAACAAAATATTTCACTAGTTTCTATTTCATCCTCAGTTTAGATATATTTTAGAAATATGTGTATATAACTTTTTTAAAGCAATGAAAAGGGTAGTGCCATATCAGTTTTCTCTTGGTACAGTAGCATAATATTTTTTTCACCTTTTTAACTTGTAGATCACTTTGAGGTTATTTTTAATACCATGTGTGTGTGTGTGTGTGTGTGTGTGTGTGTGTGTGTGTGTGTGTGATAAATGGAATATAAGGGTGTTCTTGTTTGTATGTAAAATAAATAGAGGGAGGTCTGCTTTTAGAAAAATATATCTGTATAAAGAGTTGCACAATAAAAGAGTACAGTAATACTACAGATACTAATACTTTGCAATTCTTCTTCCTTCCACCCTCAACTATATTCAACCCTACATTGCTTACTGCTACCTTCCATCACTGACAGTTGTTGCTGGAAGATGCAGCTATTTTAATTTACTCTTTGATTACCAATGGGAATTATAGAACTCCAAATATTTTTTAAAGAGTGACAAGAGTTCAAAGGGATTATTGGTCTTCTAATCTCATATATTTCCAGGATGTTACCCATTTTACCTGAGTAGCAGTTGTTTTTGATGTGCTCTGATGAACACCAGGTAAAGAAGATGAAGTTAAACATGCTTTATGTACACTTGAAAGGGTCTAAAACAAACAGGTTACCAATGTTTGGTACAATGCAATAAATAAATTACCACCATGCCAGCTGATGTGCACTCTTCAGTTTTATTAGGAAAATTTTCTAGGTCATTTTTATTTTTAAACTGGTATTTGATCACCATCACATAGTTTCTTGTTGTGATTTCTACTAACATTAAACAAGAGAATATTTTGTTCCAAGTGTTTATGCAATTAATGACAATGCCAGGTTTTTCATCTTTCACTGTATACTGCATAGTGATTCCAACCTATATAATTCAAGTCAGAAACCATCTGTTGCTTGAATGACATTTGGTTTGTTTAAAATGCATCAATTAAGCAGACATGTTGTGTAACTACAGCAATGGAAGAATTATTTTGCAAATATAAAAGGTCACACCAGAGACAAAGCACTGCTCAAAGCAAAATTTGTGGCTTCTGTCTTGGAAACACATTTTCAAACAATTTAACAACTTGAAAATATTAAATATTGACTAATATTATGAAAAATAAAATGGTTATTTGTATCATATGTGATCTATAAAGCCATCATCTCCTAAGCCCACATTATCACCAACAATAAAGTGGTAAATATTTAAGGTCTGACTTTGTTAATTACATAAATAAATTACATGGGTAAAAAGGAAAAGAGTAAAATGTAAACGATCTGAAAATACTGTGTCAGGGAGGAAAAATTTTCATTTACCCCTCTCGGTTCTTCTAGCTGGTCTAAGAATAAAATTGACATGAGGTAGACTAACAGTAGAAAAATCATACAAAAGTTTACTAACATGTATACATGGGAGAGACTCAGAAGAACTGAGTAACTTGCCAAAATGGCCGCAGCCCTTACCTTAAATACCATCTCCAGCTAAAGACAAAAGAGGATGTTGGATGGGAGAGGCAGTAATGGGAGATGACCAAGCACAGCACAGTAAACAAGAGTAAGGTTGTTATGCAAATTTAAGCCATTGAATTCTCCATTAATAAGAGTTTCTAAATCTTCAGGTACAGGGAGGGACACACCCTTACAAATGGAGATTTCCCTTACAAATATAAATGTTTCTTATAAAAGGGTAACGCCTACTTGGTTTTCAGTTTTTCCCGTGTCTACTGCTTAGAAAAGAACCAGCTTAAAAAAATTAATATGCCAAAGAGACATATTTCAGGGTGGCAAATTCTGCTCCTCTACAGATGCCAAATTAAGTTGGAGATTTTAGCTTGGAATAGGAATATTAGTAGATGAGGCTTAACTATCTTCAAACACTGGAAGCCTTGTCATGTACAAGAATCACACTTATTCTATATAGCTACAGAAGACAGATATAGTAATAATTGGTGGAAATTTCTCCTTCTGTCAATGTTTTTATTTCCAGCAGCTACCAAGAGTTCTATTACATTTTGAGCCAGAGAACCAAATAATCAAAGATGTTAAACTCAAATAAAAAAGCAGAGTAAGGCAGACATGATTCTTAGCATGAACTTACCTGTTAAATATTTTAGCAATTCACATGCCTTTTTTTTTTTTATCTTTCTTACTTCCTTGAATGACTGTTTTTTGAATAGTTTGAGGTTACCAGATAACTGCTTTTGGACAATGAAGGTCCTATGATGATTTATATGTTTAAATGTAAGTCACTAAATCTACATGTGGTTAGCACCAAAAACAATGTAGAAATGTTTCATCTATTTTTTAAAATTGATACTTGGGTTTTGTCTTAGAGACCATTGCAATGGCCTGGTTTCAATTTTAATATCTGGTTTTAATTTTTGTACACATGCCAGTTTCAAAGCATGTTAGGTTTTCAGTTTTGTTCTATTTTCATTGTTAGTCACACAATTGTAGTTTCTGAAGCATTGTAGATTCAAATTCACAAAACTCAATTGCCAATTTAACAATTCATCATAGTACCTATCTACAAATAGATTATTTCCATTTTGATTAAGCTGAAATGATTCATGACTCAAGGAAAGATGCCCTCAAGAAATGCCATGTAGTCTTCTATCAAATGAATATGTCTGACAATTGCCAAAAATTAAATAAATAAAATAAAATTTTAAAAATGACCAAGTGCCATGAAAAAAAATCATGGCAAAATAGAGCTAAGAGAAGATCTGATTCTGGAGAAGATCATGAAGAACTTCCTGCATATGCTAGTAATAAGTTATGGTATTAAAAAAATAAAAGCCTTGAAGGGTAAACATTTCAGGAACATAATGTGAAAGGGAAAATGAGAAATTATACAGACCTTTCAAATTTTATGAAATGAAACCCTGAAAAAACAATCAGGTGAACTGATATATCCTGCAAGATGACTTGAGTTGGAAACGCAGGAGGCTTTATAACTATAAGTATAGGGTCAAATAATAAAGGACTACTATAAAATATGTCATCTGGGAGTTTTTACACTGGGAATTATGAGCTGCAAGTGAGATATATGTGCTGACCATGTAATGCTGGTGAAAATTTCAAGTTGAATTTCTAACTATTTTCACATTTAACTTTATAATATATTGAGTAATTATAAATTCTTTTGCAAAGAGACAGGACCCATGGGAAAATGCAGATTACCTCTGACATTCAGAATGAAGCTGTTGATTATTATAGAATAGGGGAGCTTAGAAGCTTAAAATGTGTTAGTTTGATATCAAAAATGTTTTATATATGAATCAAAAACACTCTTGCATATGGTAATCTTTAAAAAATAATAACCCTATCTATGATTACCCTTTCTAATCAGAGTTCCTGGTGTTGGCAGTGAATCTAAGGTAGACTGGGTCAAGGTATATTAGAATTGGAGTCAGGGGGAATGCAAGGATGTATGATTAGTTTGAAAACTTTGACAGGTAATTCTAATGAGCCCTCTAAAACATGATACTCAAGCATTCAATAATGAGATTCATAGGCTGGCCTATCTGTATGCAGCCTCTTTGCTGCCAGATTAACCTTTCTAAAATGCCACTTACATCATGTTATGGAAATGTAACAATATTCACCTGATATTTAGTATGGAATTATGCCTTCATGAGGTATAATGGACACAAGAATGTTGGGAATTTGATAGTTTGCCTGTAAATGATTCATCTAGGTAACACCAATATTATTTCTGAGCATTCATACATTTTGGAATTTTGATTGATTTGAGGTAAAAAGAAGGCATGTAGATTATAGGGAGAGGCTCTCTGTCGACTTTTCTCTTACTGGCAGAAAAATAACTAGACTTTCAGTACAGACATTTATTCATGAATAATCCAGGATTTGTTTCCATCCCGTAAAGGCACCATTGCAATCAATAGATTGCTTTAATTTGAATGCCACAGCTTCCTAGAAGAGTAGCAGACAGACAAATTATGACATGGTCATTAACGTAATAGCTCTTTTATATTGCACAGTAATCATTGTCAACACTTGAAAAAAGGGAATTATTTAGTCTCTTTGAGAGACCTAAGGAATGATTTTCATGAAATAGTTAATATTTCTAAATATACTGGATAAGAAAAATACCTCTGTATCTTGAATACGTCCATATTATGAATCTGAGCAGAAAAGTGCCATCAGAGATTAGGGATTCATCCATTAAAAAGTAAAGGGTAAATGAGTTAAACCAGATAGCCAAAATTTACTACAAAGGATTCATAAATTGTTAAGTTCATATAATTATTTTATGTTCAGTTCTATCTAGAAGTGTCACAAATTGCAAAATGCAAGTTTAAGTAGGAATCATTAAAGTAACCCTAGGAAAAAATAGTTAGCTGTTCTTTTCCCATTAAAAATTAAATTTTCAGAAGCCTTTTGAAACAATTCCTTAAAAATTAAATTCTAACAATTTCACCTAAGGAACTATTTCATGGAGATTTTGTAAAATGATGGACAACCTAGTTAATCACCCATGTGCCAATAAACAGCCTCTTGTGAATTCACTGAATAAAGAAATAGAATATTACATTTAATCAATGATATTTGAATGCCTTCTATAGATTATAGAAATAGGTAAAAAAAATGCTTTAGACTGTAAACTTTGAAACTGTGAATTGAGAAAGAAATCAAATCCTCAGTATGCAGTTGAACTTCAGACTATTTTAAAATGATATAGAGCCATTAATGACCAAACAACATACCTTGGTTTCCACTTGAAGTATTCCGATATTTGTTAAAGTTAATATAGACAAGAGAGTTTATTAATATGACTGAAATCTCAAAGGTGTATACGTAATAATGTCACATATAAGAACTGCATTTCAGGAACAGGATGCTGGTGCTTGTGGTGTTTTACGGGCATTCAGGAAAGGACAAAAAACAGTTGTGTTCACTAAAGGGAGTCCTTACCAACCCATTTATTCCCTCTTATGTACCCTTAAGGGGATTCAATTTATGAGTATCAGAAGAGTTGGGGGTCAATACGTGACCTGGCTAATTACAGATTCACTCTAGGGCATTCCTTTGCAAGGGATTTTAGTTGTTACTAGTTACAGGTGTCATAGGATGGGATATCTTTTTGACTTAAATTGCCTTATTCTTTTCTGTGTAGATAAGCAATTGAACACAAAACTCCATTTCTCTTACATCTGGAAGTAATATATATATAGGCCCTACTTCTATCATTTGATAGACCTTTACCTTTTATTCACTGGCAATTTTAATTCTGTTAGGGTATATGACTCCATGCTTAACTAGCACATGTTAAATTCTAGATTCATTTATTTTTGTCAGCAGTAATTATTTTCCTATATATAGATTCTATTATCTAGGTCTAATACTTTAAAAAAAGCTAAATGATAAAAATACTTGAAATATCTGACTTATGTCTTAATAGAAAATTAAAATACCTCTTAACAGTTATGCATTGTAGTGGAACAACTGTAAATTAGTCTCATGCTTAACTGGCTTATTTTATATACAATGACTTTTAAATTTATGTGTTAAGTATTATTTTGACTTTAAGTTACATATAATAACTGACTGTTGATAAATGTCTACAATACAATGTTTCAGGCATTTTTAAATACTGTTTTTCCAGTTCTTGAATTTTTAAAAGTTTTGTGAGCATAAATGCTTATATCTTACTTGAAGTGGCTGAAAATATATTCACAACTATAAGTAATTTTTGGAATTAAATGGGGTTTAACCTATAACTAAATGAGCTTATGGCTTCTTAGAGAGAGAACAGTCAAATGCAGCTTTGCTGGACAGACAAAATTAGCTCACTGTGTCCTCACATGGCAGAAGGGGAGAGGGAGGTCTCTTGGGCTGCTTTTATAAGGACACTAATCCCATTAATGAGGGCTCCATCCTCATAACCTAATCACTTCCCAAAGACCCCACCTCCAAATGCTATTATGTTGAGGATTAGGTTTCAACATATGAATTCTGAGAGGACACAAACATACAGTCTACAGCAATACCAACATCTGAAGAAATGGCTGACTGTCAAGCCTGAACCTGTGAAAGTATATGCACTCTGTCATGGAAATTTCTAGTGCCTAATTACATGTACCCTTTGATATGTATAAATTCCTTAAATAATTATCTCTAAATTGCATCTTTCATGCTACTAGTAGTTAAATGTTTTGGTTGATCTATTGTTACATAGCAAACTATCCTTAATCTTTGGAGCATAAAACAAAAATCAATTGTACTTAACATTTTTTAAGTCAGGAATTTAGGTAGTGCACAGCAGAGATTGCTATCTCTGCTCTACAGTGATTGGTATCTCAAATGGAACGGCTCAAATATCTGGAGATGGCTGGGATGGATGGCTCAAAGGAGACCATAAGCTATAATGTCCAGAATGGATTCTTTACATACATATTTAGCACTAATCTCGAGTGGTTGGAGCAGCTGGGCCTCTCTGGGTATTGTATTATACTTTCTTTTTATGGAGTTTTTCCACATGGGAAGCTCGAGCTTCCTCACTGTATGGCAGTCTCCAAGTAGTCAGACTACTTTCAACTCAGCTGATTTTCCTGAATGAGTATTCTAAGGGAGCAAGGCAAAAACTGTGAGATTTGGTTACACAGGGCCTCTCCATATTCATTGTGGTAGAAGACTACATAAGGGTCTGAATACCAAGATGTGAGGTCCATTGTCAGGGCTATCTTCAGAGACTAGCTACTACATGTAGCAATACCGCAAACAAAATTACTGCTACATCTGGTGGAGTTACCACACTATTGGATGTCATGAACCAAATCCTACATCTTTATATATTGGCATGTATAAGTTTTTTATATTCTGCTATAATTACTATAAGAGATGATTCCTGTAGTTTACTTTTATAATTATCAACTGTTATCCATACCAAGTAATTATTTTTATTGTTTAGAGTGTAGAATTGATTTAAATGAATTCCAATTCAAAATCTTGCCCTTAAGATTCTTTGAAAAGATGATTTGTAATTTTAATTTATAAGCCTACATGATTGAATAAATTTGTATTATTATTTACTGTTTCTGCCCACCAGAATCTTACAGATATAACAGTAAAATTTCATTATATTTATTCAAGTTTATTATTCAAAAAATGAAATCTTGTCAAATTATAGTTAAATAAATCCATGTTCAAATGATGATCAGAATATCCAATGTGCTCAAATGTCAATATGGGTGACAGCCTCTTGCTTTAGAACAAGTTAACTTTTATTCTGCAACTGGATATGCCCTGTTAAAAAAATATAATAAAAGCAATTCTGCTGCCAGGTAAAGCAGGTTTGAACACAGAGCTGACTGTTCACAAAAGCCTGAAATCGTTCACAACTCAAGATAATATTAATGTGACTTCACTAGATAGCTGAAATAATACATTTTCTAAATTGGATGTATTAAGCAATTATTCAGATCATAGCTGAAACTCTGTAATTTTCTGTCTTTTTCAGTCCCAGCGGCGTGTCACATTTCACCTACCAGAAGGCTCTCAGGAAAACAGCAGTGATGGTGGACTAGGAGACCATGATACAGGCAACCTTCCCAGCACATCCCATGCCCTGCCCCTTGGCTATCCTCAGGAGGAGTACTTTGATCATGCTGCACCCAACAACCGCACTGAAGGGGATGGCAACTCTGATCCTGAATCCAGTAAGTGATACCTCTCTAGTCCTGCAGTATAAATGGGCTTACTGTGTTTGAAAATCAAACAACTGCAGCCATAATAACATTGGCCATTTAATTATGTTAGTAACAAATTTTCAAAAAGTAAAAACACAGAATTAGGTGGAAGGCATATATGCAGCAGTTTATCATTTTTGAAATATGTGATCACATCTACTTTGAAATTTACTATGAAATTTGAATAGTCATTTTGTTTAGACATAGAGTTTTCCATTTACCTATACATACATATGTATTTATATGTATATAATCAGCCAGTTTATTTTATTCATTTATTTCTGTACAGATAAAATATTTTTATAATTCATATAAAGTATTTTCTAGATTTTATTTTTAATCTTTAATAGAGATAAGAATCATAAACAATTAATTATTTTTTGAGGAAATAAGAGATCCTGACTCCAAGGTAGAAGAATTGGTCTGAGGTTTTCAATAATGTATTGAAACCACATGCCTTAAGCCATGTTACTATTTAGAAAAACATTTAGATTTGGTCTCCAGACTGAAGGTATTAAAGGATATATTTTGCACAATCCAAAGATGTTGAACTCTTGAAAAGGATCATGAAGTTGATACTAAATAGAGTTCATTAAATTTATTATCTTGAACATGTATCTTGAACATCACTACTTCCTCATAATTTTGGGAAATACAAAATTTGGTAAGATTATACATATCTCAGAAGATTCTTGTATTTGAAGAATTATAAGTTGCCTCAGGTATGTTTTATGTACATAAATCTGTGTAGGTCCAAAAGAGCATATATGTGATAGAGAAGAGTCATAGGTATAAAACAAGAAGAAAAAAGGGACCACATAACATATAAAATAAATATAAAATAGAAATTTTGTAAGGTATTTTGAGCATTATGGATTGTATAGATATATAATTTAAATAAACCTCCAGTTTTGAGAACAAAATGGCTTCCCCATCATTGTATTTTATTTATTTATTTATCCCAACATTGTATTTTAATCTCTATTTTCTAAACTCAAAAAACTAAGGGAAATGCATTGGTTAAAGATCAGAATGTAATCTAAGACTAAGCATACAGAACCAATGACAGCATAACACAATTTTTCTCTCTACAAAAGTAGACACTGGATATTAAAAGTGTTTTCAATATAAACATTTTAGAGACTATTTAGACACCAAATTCAGAAAGTCCTAAACATCTGTCTCTTTATTTAATTTTATACTTAAAACAATTTATCAGCATTCATTCTGAGGATGAAAAATTCTTCCATAATATGCAATACTAATCTACCTTTCATTTACTTATGTATAACATGATATAGTGACTTCTGGTAGAAATACATGACTGTGACTATATCTTCTGCTATAATGAACTCAGAGCCAATTTCTAATAAGAATATGGTCATAAGTTACAAATATGCATTAAGCAAAGGTATCTTTGTTCTTTTTTACTTCATAAGTTATTATTGTAATTGTAGGCCTATCTCTGCCTTGTTAACGGATAGAAATATATAGATGAAATAAGCATCATTTTTATAAACTAGAGAGAATTGATTCCTTTGCGTATGATGTGTTATTAAACCCTTTTCTTAGAGGATTGTATAGCAACAATTAAAGAATAAACTCAAAGTAAGCATCCACAGTGTGGATCTAACCCTGAAATAAATTTTCAAGCCGAATGAGACTAAGATGGTATATTATTGATAGTAATAGGGGCAGAATTGGTATGGGCTAGAATCTATTATAAAACATTTAAGGAGCTTCCCTGGTGGCGCAATGGTTGAGAGTCTGCCTGTCGATGCAGGGGTCACGTGTTCATGCCCCGGTCTGGGAAGATCCCACATGCCGCAGAGCTCCTGGGCCCGTGGGCCATGGCCACTGAGCCTGAGCGTCCAGAGCCTGTGCTCCGCAACGGGAGCGGCCACAACAGTGAGAGGCCCGCGTATCGAAAAAAAAAAAAAATTAAAATGCAGAGTTCTTTACAGGACCACATTTTATTAGTAGTTAAGAGTGCAAGTATATACCTGAAACTAACATAATACTATAAATCAACTGTATTTCAATAAAAAAACTGCAAGTGTTAGTAACAATATAATAGCTTTATTTATTTATTTATTTTTTTATTTTTTTTTGCGGTACAGGAAACATTTTTTCAGGCAAATTTGATATACTAGTATTGTGTTAATTATTCATCCGAAAAATTCAATGAGAAAATACCATTCAGTTTGTTAGAAAGAATAATAATAATGGTATATATATTTAAGGGGCCAGTAGCCGTTACTTTTCCAAAAGATGTCACAGAAAATCATCTAAATCTATAATTCAGCAAATGTTACCCATATAAATGTTAATTAGGTACTTTTGTTTGTTGCCAAATTTGACTTCTTAAATCCTCCGATATTTTTTTAAATGCATTTTTGAGCAAAGCTACACATCAATTACCATACCACAACAGAAAGAAAAGTGAATGGCTGGGCTTCCCTGGTGGCGCAGTGGTTGAGAGTCCGCCTGCAGATGCAGGGGACACGGGTTCGTTCCCCAGTCTGAGAAGATCTCACATGCCACGGAGCGGCTGGGCCTGTGAGTCATGGCCACTGAGTCTGCGTGTCCCGAGCCTGTGCTCCGCAACGGGAGAGGCCACAACAGGGAGAAGCCAGCGTACCGCAAAAAAAAAAAAAAAAAGTGAATGGCATCATTTTGTTAATATTGTTATGTGAAACAAACAGGAAATGCATTCAAACTGAGAAAGAAAAGTTATGCTGCTTTTAAAGGTTAATTATCCACCCAGGCCAATTCTGTCTCAGCTGGTTATGTATTTGAAAGATAGTTTCCTAAACTGTGTTCATTCTTAGCCTGTATAGTAGTGTCAGTCCAGGGAGGGAAAAGTAAAATAAATAAATAATTTAAATCAGCTCAACAAACCTGAAGTCACGGATTTCGAAAGATAAACCAATCAGTATTTCTAGTATTTGTTCTGTCCCACCTGGAGGAAGGGACTGAGCTCAGTGCTCCTGGATTCTGAAGGTATAAAACAAATGTCTGCTAATTTTCATTGCCTTGACAATAGACAACAACATTCAGCTTTATCCATCTATTGAAATAAAAAAAAAATCCTTCACATAGAGTAATATTTTTTTAAGCTAACAATAATATCAAATAAGTCACTTTTATTGATTCTCACAGGGAAATCATTGCAGTCATGAATACTGTCTGTGCCTACCAGCTTATTTTAGTCCCTGGTGTGTTATATAAATAATAGTGTATATAAATAGATTAGAAAGAATGGTTCCATCCAAGAGTTCAGCTGTCTGCCATTGCTTGGGAACGAATAAGGCACACTTGATAGTAGTTGTATACTAAATGAGCTTAGGCAGATATAAATAGTGATCTAGTGGCAGATGCTCTGTAATTTGTATTAATTTTATCACTTAAATTGACATGCTTTCAAAAACTCAATTTTTTTCTTTTCATACTTACGAAAGTTAAAATATATATCTTAATAAGAAAATGGGTGAAACAAATCCTACTGCACCATCCTATCATATCTAACTTTCCTATACAGGAAATGCAATCACCATACAAAGCAATCAAAAAGTGACATCTCATTTGGAGTATCTAGGCTTTGTGAAGTCAATGAAGGATTTATACTAGAGATAATCTAAAAAAAAAAAAAAGAGTCACAAAAGTCATGGATCAAGATGAAAAGTATACCTCTGAAGTTGGAAACTTGAAGACATTTACAGGATTCCATTTGGGTGACAGCCTTTAAGATGAGTGTATCTTTAGTATCTTAAATCTAATATGGATTAGATAGAGTTTTATCAGTCAAAAGCAGGCCACTCTAAGTAAAGCAATCTCTTATCTTGTCTTTTCTGTTTGAAAATGACAAGCACTAGAAGCTTGGCACAAGCTGCCAATTGAAAGCCAATGCCATAAGGTCTAGAATGTCAGTAAGCTTGAAAAACCACCTTCAGTGGCAGAGAATATGTGGCCTTCTCTTCACAATAAGCCTTCCTTTGTGTCTAAATTTTTATTAGACTACCTATACCACATAATAAAGTTCATTTGACATTTATATTTCTGTTATTTATGAGCCATGAGGCAGTTCTTTTTATGACCTTCTTCTGTCTTTCTTCTGCTTTTTTTTATCTTACTCTTACTTCTCACTTTGCCTATAAGACAAGAATGTTTGCCATGTGTTCTTTTTTGTAGTTCTTTGAAAGATAATACAATCAGTCATGCAAGATGCAACTTTGGGGTGACTTGGACTATTTAGTAGTATTAGCCATATACCAATTTCTTGTCTTAAAATAATTTATAAATTTTAATGAATGAGAAGCACTATAGCAATATATTTTGTCCCCATGACACTTTTAAATTGTACAGTAACTTGCAAGTCTCATAACTGCTTGCATCAACAGAACACTCGACAACTAGTAAGTATATCAAGGAAATCATTAAATAATGAATAATTATAGATGATCTATCTTACCATGATTTCTGCAATTTGTTAATTTACATCTTTATCAAATGTTGAAGATTCCCAGTAGAGAATAGAAGTGACAGTGTTTGCTGAACCAATTTTTCCCCATTTTAATCAATAATCTTAGTAATTTTTGTCCCAGTTCCACTAAAATAAAAATAAAGTACATGATCATCTGGCACTTTACCAATCTTATATTGGAAAAAATGTGTAGGTTACATAAAAAAGTTCTTCTAAGTAGTATATATGAAATTAGCCTTTAAAAGTATATTTTTTGTCAGAAATTTCTTCTGTAATATGTATAGTTCTCAAAAGCAATGAGAAAACAGATGATTTTAAATATTACTTTCAGGTATCTATGTAAATCATACTTTTAAAAAATTTGGATGTTGACTAATAGTTTTATTGTAATACTTCATTTTGTAATCACTATCCATGAAATATTTTTACCACAGACCACAGTACATCAACTCATTTAGGCCATTATTTTGCATATTATAGGGTTCTAATTCAGGCACTGCAATTAACTAGCTATGTGGCCTTGGACAGGCATTTTAACCTACTGAATCTTCTTTTCCTTAGCTAAAAAATAAGGGGATTATACTGATCTCTAATGTCCCTTCTAGGGTCATAATTTTGTAACTATTAAAATCGCAAAATGTACATGTTCAGATGTTGCCATTTATATAGTCTTTGAAATTCAGAGCTCTAAGGGACCTTAATGCCATTTAGTCCAACTCCCTCATTATGCAAATGAGACAACTGAGATTTAAGCCTTTTAAGCAATAGCTTAATGTCCTAAACCAAGATTTAATGTTTATCATGTTCTAAACTAGAAGAGTCACTAATGTTGGTAAGCAGCTACTTTTTGTAATTTAAATGAAGCAACTTGTTGAGAATAGACAAGTATAAAATTTAAATATTTACCATCCCTCAAGGGGAATGTTATAATATATCCATATGGAAATATTTTTAATATATGTGATGAGGCCTTGTATTAAAATTTTAAAATGGTTCCCATTTAGCGTCTTATAGAACTGAAAGGCAATTGAGCAATATGGACTGATCATTTCTAAAATTACTTAGTGCTAACCAATGAAAGTTTTATAGGGAAAATTGAAAACATGCTGAATCTTAATGATTGCTATGTCAGGAAACTAGCTAATCTTTACTATGATTATCTAACATACATAAATTTTGATTGTGTGTGTGTGTGCATGCATGTGTGTGTGCATACTACTTACAGAGCAAATTGGGATTAAAAATTAATTGTACAAAGTTAATTTCCTCTGAATAGGGTGAAAAGTACATAAAAAGGATCTCAGGGGTGTGAAACAGAATGAATATATGAACATATCCCTCATCCTTTCTGCTGAAAACTCAACTCTTCCTCCATTCTGAAATTCCTGTCATTCTATCCTACTTCAATTTCCTAGCAGAATGTTGAAGTTATAATTAACAGGGAAGTGATTTTGATAGACTCAAGTCTACTGAGTTAATAGTGTGCCGTATAGTAAAATATTTGGAGAAAACATTATAATAGTCTTTTATGGACACTGATCAGAACTGTAGATAAAGGCATGATAACTTTTAGAGCTATAAAGCAGCTGTACTCTGCTCAAACTTTTAAATTATGTGAAGAAGTTTGTCTTACCTAGAAAGTATGTTTGCTTTTATTTATACTAAATTGATGACATGGAAGTTAATCCTCTGGATTGAGAAAATCACATTGAAATTAAAAAAAATATTTTGAGAAAAATACTTTTTGGTCTTACAAATAGCATTATTTTTACAGCTCAAAATTATCTAAGCATGTAAAATATGATGATTTTCATTTGACTTTTTGATATTCTACTCCTATTCTTTGGCTCATCAGCAGTGTAGCACAAGGCTCACTGGCACATTATCATTTTTGTTTTAATGGCCTAGTTTTCCAGGGTTGGGGTCAGATCAGATTTACTTACATGTAGATCTATGCATGGAAATTAATCCAAAACTGAATTGCACAATTCCTTCTTAATTGATGGTTCTATTCAACTACACCCTGCTTATCTCTTTTCGAAACATGTGTTCTCATAATGTATAAATACTTCTTGGCTTTGATTTGAAGGAGAAGCCAATTTTGCAGAGGCACGTACATGTTGTCTAAGTCATTTTAAAGAATGTAGCAAATTAATCTTTAGCAAATTATATGACTAAGTTAAATATTAACAAGAAATTCAGGGATTCTTTGCTTAATTCAAACTCCAGTTACAAGGATGCAGTACTCATCTGAGATGTTTTTGAAATATGAATGCACCAAAGGCCTTTTCAATTGTTGGATTATCATGCTTTTTATTGAGCTGTTTCTGTTTGTTTTTTCCTAGAGATCATTTTCTATAAAATGTAGTTTTACAAGTTTAGAACTATTACAAACATTGCAATACTAATGTTTTGTCCTCTTCTCCAGTGCTGATTCTGAGTTGAATTGGACAGGAGAACAGGATATATCAAAAACTTCACACAGGTATCTGTTTTTATTCAAGTAGAAAATTGGAATTTGGGGATTCAACCAGAAGTAAATCCAAATATTGAAATTCCAATGAAAAATCCCATCATATTGAACTATTAAGACTTCCCTTCTGAAAGAACTAGCCATTACCTTTTTGCAGAACAACTTAGCTTCCAAAATATAATATCTGAAATCCAAATATCATGAGGAAAGATCTTAAACACATTGAACCCAATTCAATACCCATGTAACTCTTTGAAATATCCCCTCAGGGTTTCAAAGGATATGAACTGTGGCTAAGTAAAAAAACCTTTCATCTAGAAAGATCCCATAATACCCAATAGTCTGAAATGAATCTGTCTATACATTATCACTCAATATAGGAAAAAAGCAGATTGCTTTTAGGACAGAGAGTGAAAGACCACGGCATAGGTAAAATTAATCACACATTTTAAATTGAGTTTTCTGAGCTGTTTCAGCAATACTATTTTTGCAAAAAGAAAGAAATATTGGAGCAAATTCAAGCTAAGACCTTAAGAGACTTTGATTTTTAAAGACATTGATTTTCTTTGTTTGCCCACTCCCAGATAGGTTTTTTTTTCCTGAAATTGAAGAATTTTAACTCTCAGAAGATTAAAAAAATACATTAAGATGAAGTGCAGATATGTTTTGTCTTCTCCCATTTCTGTTTTAGTCTCACGTCTACAAGTGAGCCTAGCTGCTGTTGTAATATGTATGATTAAATAATTAGTTATGAAAAGAAGCATTCTAATGGGATGGGGCCAGACTACTTGATTAGACTCAGTCCTGCAACTCACTAGCAATATGACATTTGACAAGAAATTTAAGTTCCCTGTGACTCAGTTTTCCTCATTTTTAAAATGGCAATGATAACAGCTGTCTCACAGTATTGTTGTATTAAAGGAGTGTGTGCACATGTATCTGAGTATATACATATACTTAAAGCATTTTACAGGATTTTTTCTTGGGATAATGCATATTCTCACACAGTACTTTCCAAAGTTTCATGCACACACACCACTTGGAGATCTTGTTAAAATGTAGACACAGTAGTCTGGTGTGGGAAACTGAGGTTCTGCATTTCTAACAAGGCCCCAGACAATGTCGATCCTGCTAGTCTGGGAACCTCACTTTGATTAGCAAAGTTCTAACAAATGTGTTGAGTAGCTGACCAAAATAGAGATGAGGGAGAGCAGTGCAACAATTAGCCATGATGAGTTAAGGCATTAAAATAACTCATGATGATCTGTGATAAAGCCTCAGTGGAGGTTCTGTTATATTTTAAGAAATATCAAAATTTACTGTATTGGAGTTTATATTGTATACACTTTGGGATAAATCTTGTACCGAAGTGTAGAAAAGCCTTCTAGATAGTTTTGAAGTGTTAGTATGTACTCACTTGGTTCTTCAACCAAAAGATTGTCTTTCCTTACTGTCTCTTCATACACACATAGGTACACACACACACATGCACATACAAGTGCACACATCTTATTTTTTTGACAATTCCAATTTGAAAAACAATATTCTATTTATATGTCACCATGTCATCTAGGTGAGGATAAATGCTCTTTTTATTCTAGGTGTGCAGCTATATACAGGCTCTCTATTTCTGGGAAACTTATCAGAACAACAGGGCAGAAAGGGCATTAGCAAAGTAGAGCACTAGCTGCACAGTCAACTAATCGACTCAGCAAACATCTTATATGCACGTGAAGTCATTAAGCTTCCCATTACACACAAGCTGATTAAGAATCCTTCTGGATCATTGCTCGTGTTGATGGTCTGATTTCTGTGAACTATTATCAGAATGGGGAAGATGAATAAAGAAGTCGAGAAAGTGGCAAAAAGTAAATGCAAAGAGACAGATAAGTTTCCTATTGAATGTGGGGTGCTGTACTGTTTTATTTGACTACTTTTGCATGTATCCAGAAGAGTCTGTGTTTTGTGTATGCCTATTGAATCATAAAAAGGAAATGTCCTGTTGTTAAAGTCCTAATAGTTTTGAGAAGGCATATTTGCTTAGCAATTCAATGTGGATATATTCTCTGATAGGAACTTTGAGTAACTGCTCATTATGTGTGAGTTTTATTTCTTTCTTTATCTCATTGCTCACTAATATATCCTAGTTTAGTTCGAAAGAGTGAAGAATTATTGACTGATCATTTGTTCTTGCATCATGTTTTATTATTATCATTCATTTTCTTTGCAATCTTTCTCCGTACTCTCCCCCTCCTAGTTTGTTTTAGGAGGCTCTATGCCTCGAGTCTAATGGACATAAAATGAAGGGAAGTCTGTGATTTTAGTATGCATGATGCTTTCTGAATATAGATGCTGAGGGAAATTGTAGGCAGATGTGTTTTCATCTCTTATGGTATATGGCTTTTTCTATTCCACAGTAGGAATCAAAGACAGCCAAATTCTATTCAACATTGTGACTTATTTGAATTAAACCTTCACAGAGTTTAAAATATATTAATGATTTTATTTCAAATTGTTTTAGAATTTTCAAATTAACTATTAGAACTTTTCCCAGAAATGAATAGTTTAGGATCCTATCAACAATAGCAGCAGCAGCAGCAATAATAATCATACAGTCAAAAGTAAAATGTTCATGTTGAAATTTACAGAGTGTATACTCTTCTTTGTAAGTGGGTGGATTGATATGTTAGAAGGGGTAAATGGAGAATATGTTACTGCTGATTTGTAGATCAGGCTTACCCTCACACTCCTTAGGCATAAGTGCAAATAAGTATTCCTCCCCAGGGTGAGGATTGAACATACTGAAGATAAAGCAAACTAACTTACTCTGAGCATGAAGAAATAAAAAGAATACTTGCCATTTTTATAACTTCCCACCATTTTCAGAGACATAAACCATCTTTAATATTATGTTTTTCTTAACTTTTTTTTTTTTTTTTTTTTTTTTTGCGGTACGCGGGCCTCTTACTGTTGGGGCCTCTCCCGTTGCAGTCGGAGCACAGGCTCCGGACGTGCAGGCTCAGCGGCCATGGCTCACGGGCCCAGCTGTTCCGCGGCATGTGGGACCTTCCCAGACCGGGGCATGAACCCGTATCCCCGGCATCGGCAGGCGGACTCTCAACCACTGCGCCACCAGGGAAGCCCAATATTATGTTTTTATTGCATGAATATGGCAGCCCCATGTTTTTGCTCCATTACAAAAGCATTTCATTGTAAATCATGTTTCTTAAATGCTCTGTGCAATGCCTGTATTATATGAGACCAAGCCATTTTATTGGAATATTTTAAGGTGATTTATTGCAAGTAAACCCATGGCAAAATGTTATTTCTTAAAAAAAAAAGTCATAGGTGAGCACAAAAATATGTTTTTAATCAATGAAATTTCTTTTAAAGTATTTTATCTTGATATAAGTAAAGAAACTTCTGTATATCTGGAACACTGAATGCCCTATCAAGACTTCAGTTTGTGCTGATTTATAACAAGTAATTATCTAATGAAGACAGTGTTAGGCATGTGTGAAAGTTATTGAAGCAATGATTTGCCGTTTTGACAAATTACTGTAGATCAAATGATAATGCCTCATTTATATTCTTTCTCTTCTTTCTTGAATCTACGTCCTTAAGCAAATATAGAAATGGCTTTTAAGGGAAATACTCATTTGCATGGAAAAGTAAATGGCCCTTAGATGGATACATGAATTAATCCTTAGTGTCCTCTTTCAGTTACTCCTTCCTGTTTTTGAAGGAAAGAATAATTTTCTTATCAAATTAATAGATACATGTCTACTTGTATAGACATGGAAAGAACAAGGTTAAGGATAAGGGGGACAGAGATATAGAATCTGTCAATAACTCTTTGTGCCCTTAAAGAGGTCAGTTATTCTCTTTAGGCCCATGTCACATATTTGTAAAATAACAGGCTTGGAATGACTCTATAATTTTGTTGTTCAATTTTCCCATACACAATATTATATTCTGCTTAGGTAGCAATTTAAAAATTCTCTACTTTTTTCTGTTACATTACCTTAATTTGTTAATGTTGGATAATAACTATCACTAATACCTGTTATTCATCCCAAAGGATTGAATTTTAATTTTCTTTTTTAGCTAACAAAATAGTGTGCGGTGTTAAAAATATAATAACTTCAACATGAGGGTGAAATCTTTAAATACCTCAAAAATTCACCAGCTAAATACCTAGGAGAATATCTTACCCAGGTTAAGCCTTAAGGGAAATTCTAGTAGACCAGTAGGTATGATATAACTTTAGAAAATATTAGAGAAAATAAAGAAAATATTTTCAGTGATCACAGGCAGCAACAAAACATTTTTATTAAAATATCATTAAAGTATTCTACTATACATGTCGGTTTATTATCGATGATTCATAGGTACTGAATCAATCATGTATAAATTTAGGGAGATAGAAAATTTCATAGGGAATTCTGATAAAACGTAAGGTGCTTGCAGTAGAAAGTATTACCTAAGGAGAATCATTAGAATTTGAGAAATATTTATTTTTCCATTTTAACATTTTACAGCATAACTCAATCCGAAGAAACTATTATTTTTCATGAACTATTTAATTTATTTACAAATACAGGTGACACTCTGTTTTGTGCTGCTTTAAAAATAGAGGGAGTAGTTGTTGGTGAAATGTTAAATAAATAGTCTACATCTATTATCTGCCCTATAGAATTGGCTCCTGAAGCACACCATTCCACTGCTGCCCACTATCTTATCAGAAATACCTAAGGCTTTTATGGCTTTTTCTGTGGATGTTTTGACCACGCAGCTTTCCTTAGATCTTAACACCAAATTTCACAATTGCTTCATAGGCAAATACAAGATGAACAATTAACATTGTTTTTTCAACTGATTTTACTGCATTTCTTCTTTTATATGTGTTTACAATTTCAGACATTTGCCAAAGCAGACACATATATATCATCTTTCAGTATTTTCTTTCATTGGTTGGAGAAAGTATCATCTAATCAAATGTTGGGATAAAAAATACTTTTTCTCCCTGTAAACCTGCTGAGGGCTTATACTTTTTATGGGTTAATGATAAGCCTTACCTCTCACCTGCGTGTTGGTGAAAAGAGATTATTATTTCATTAGATTTCATTCGGATGGGAAGGGAGGATGTATGTAGTTAAAGACAAAGTTAATTACACACTACTTTCTTTTTTAATATACTATGAAAAGACTTGCTTCATTCAGCACAGGCCTACTAATAATGTTTAAGATTATGTTTTTGTTGGAAGATATAGTACAGGTAAGAGAAAGTAAAGAATACCCTTATGTGAACATAGGCTCTCACTGGGAACAATTAAGTACTCTATTTATACAACACAAATACACACACACATATATATATTTTAAATTATGCTATGTATTTTGTGTTATTTCTGCATTGATTCACAAAGTTCTTAAGGGCCCATGGAAATAATATATTAAAGACTTATTTTACATATCTGACATAACCCTGAAGCCAAATCACTTTAAAATATCTTAAAATACATTAAAATATTTTTTCTAAGAAAAGTAACACAATATGCTCCAAAGAACTTGTATTTTGTTCTCAGGCCATTAATATGATGAAGGTATGGTGAATTCTTGATAGAGTTTTCAGCACAATTTCTCATACTCTTAATACTTACCATCCAAAGACTAATACAGAGGTTGCACCCATTGTCATGACTTTGGTTTAATGGATTATTTGTAAGTTATGTACTTAAAAGTCTTGGGACTTTAATCCAGGTTACGCTATCCATCATGTTTAAAACCCAGAGCACTATGAAATTTTCAGTAGAAATGATGGTAGGTTCTTTAAGTTTGTAAAGAAATTTTAGTTTGATATAATATCTTCCATTTTTAAATTTGCATTACAGAATGATAGCTAGACTATCATTACTTCTGATAACTCAATATTAAACAACAAAGTCACTTTTTCTCTGAGATTATGGCTTACTTCTGATGTCAGCATTACTTGTAAGGATGATCACTGAATGTATTTCATATGATTTTCAAAAAATACTAAATGTCATTATCTGTAAGGTTTGTTTCTCTTCTGCTTATGTTTTAACTCCATTGAAAATTAGTGGCAAGTTTTACATTAAAACCTACCTGACAAATATCACTCATACATAATGTAAGAAATAAATACCTTGGGTAGGAAGCTCATTTTTAAAAGGGAGGAAAATAAAGGAAATAAAAATCATAGCTAAAATATACCTTAAGAAGATCAAGCTATGGTGCTCACTTCTATTTTTTGAACATTGTATAGAAACTAAATTTCCTTTTGAACTTCTAGATTCCTTTTTCCAATCTAAGCATTTATCAAAGGGAGAGATATAATGATGATGAATGATTTTAGTAACTTATTTTATACATATAACAACAAAACAAAACAGCAGGTTGAAAACTAAATGTACTAGATTTTTATAGATTATAATTAAAGGTGAATAGTGCATTTAAATCCAGGAAATCTTACTGCAATGCCTTTGAGTTACTGATAATAGCTTCCAGAACAAAGTAATACACTGAAGAAATGATAAACCATAAATTACTAATAAAATATAACAAGTCCATTTTTATGCAATTTAAGGTAAATATGACTTAGATATTTAGGCAGAGGATTACTGTCTGTCTTGAGATAATGAAGCTTCCTCCTATCTTAGAAATTTCCCTGGGTTTCATATGAACTCAAATCAGTCTGAATTATTAATTTACATCTAGATCTTCAAATTTAAAATCTACAAACTTCCTATTTATTTTGGTTCAAAACATCATGAATTGTTGTTTGTATTTGAGTACCTATGTGAGTATCTGTTTACATGTGTGTTCAGAGATATGGGTGGGATATATACTTGCTATTTATTTTGTAGAATGTGAATTTGTAAGTCACTTCATGCATTCCTCCCATGAGTTTAAAAATAAATCTCTTCTGCTTGCTAAATCAGGTTGTAAATACCTCATTTAGTCTGCTACTACAGTAACTCATAAGAAGAGAGTGGTTGCTTTTCCATATTTTACCTCTGGCCTCATCTTATGCCAGTGACTGCTGATTATAAGTACTATTAGTGAAACTGAAATCAGCATGGAGCACTCAAGTTGCTTTTCAAAGAAAGTTCTTGTTTCAGCATTTATTTTCCCAAAAGCCTTTTAATCAATATTATGGGAAAGTCCATAAACTTTCTGCTGAATATTTAACAAGCTGGAGGTCATTACAAACATTTCTTATCAAGGGCAAGTGAAATGAGATTGCAATCAGGAAAACAGAAGACTCAATGATAAGCTAAGCTTTGTCTCTTAGATAAAATCTAACCAAAAAATCAAAGTGACTCACATTTTCACCTTTCTTTTGTAGGATTTACTTTTCCTGGTTTGAGCCATAATTTTCAAAAATGATAAATAGGACTAATTCATTTGATTTGAATCACTATCTTATGTTTAAGATGATGATTGTAATTAATTCTGCACAATGGAAATACTGGCAGAATTTAAGTAAGAAGGCTTCACTAAAGTTTCACAGTTTAATATTAAAAGCATAATTCCTTTTGCTAAAAATAAATTTTAAATGCCATGTGATATTGTACATTTTCTAATTGACCTTACTTTTACTAATACTTAAATCAAAAATCTAACAAAACTATGTTTCTATCTTAAGAGCAATCAAAAGATATGAAAGAAAATAGAACCAGATTTTAAAACTCTTACGCATTTCACCATCCTCAGAAATAAATGAATGAATGAATGGGCTTTCAATCTACCCTCATTTATGTTCAAATTACCTATGTAAAGAAGTTGTCTTAGCTGTGACAGGGCGAGAGAGAGTCATGGACATATATACAGTAACAAATGTAAGGTAGATAGCTAGTGGGAAGCAGCCCATGGCACAGCGATATCAGCTCGGTGCTTTGTGACCACCTGGAGGGGTGGGATAGGGAGGGTGGGAGGGAGGGAGACACAAGAGGGAAGAGATATGGGAACATTTGTATATGTATAACTGATTCACTTTGTTATAAAGCAGAAACTAACACACCAATGTAAAGCAATTATACCCCAATAAAGATGTTAAAAAAAAAAAAGAAGTTGTCTTTAGCTGGATCACATGGAGATGTAGAATGAAAATTTCAATTGTATATACTCTCCTAGCTAATTAACAAAAAAATATATATGAGATTTAGCCTTACTATACCTTCAAGTTTTAATCTATAGTAAAAATATAATACCATTTGTTATTTATCTTAAAGTTGTATGTATAGGAATAGGAACCTTATTTTTCTTCTAAAGAGAAAGATTTTATTTAAGGGAAAAAATAAATAGCAGAGCTGCAAATGGATTACAACTTCCAGTCTTCCTGCTTACATATCTTTGGAACTCTTTCTCTAGCAGAGTTTAAGTAGAACGGTGAGTGACTAGGCCATAAGTTGGTCTTTAAAATTAATCACTAAATTCTACCACTCCATCCAGTGGATTTGTGAGGTAGGTAGATATTGAAGAATGGACTTAACTACATATAATATAGCCAGCTCTGGCCTCTGCCATTTTGTTTAAGCAAACACAAAACTGAAGAATTTTAAAGGACACAAATGATTTGTTGTGTTAGGGGAACTTTCAATGCATGCAAATAATATTCTGTTATTGCCCCAACACTTCCTATGAAGAATAAAGATGTGCATTATAAGATGATGTTTGGTTGTGACTTTGAGGAAGTTGCATACTCAAGCTCTATCATTTCCTCCTTTGTATAAATGTGTATAATGTTAATACCCACCCCACTGGATTGTCTTCAGGATCAAATGACATAAGCAGTGGAAAACATTTACAATACCCCAAAGTGTGTATGTGTTTGCTCTTTCCCTACACTCTTGCAGACACTGGATATTATTAGTATGTTTTAATTTTGCCAAAATGATATATGAAAAATGTGTTTCTTTGATGTTCAGATGTAATTTTCCATATTTATGAGTGAGACAGTACATCTTAGCATGTTTTAACATGTGTTCACCAGAATATTAATTTCAGCTATAAAAAATTTCCCTTTATCTTTATTACTTTTCAACATATTGGACTTTTACCGATTTCTGCAGTTTTTAAAAAGTAGATTCTCAGATTTGTCAGTTACATAAAGCTGTATGCATAGAAATTAATTTGCATTATTTAACTCATACAGAAGGCAGAAGAAACACCCAAAATGTTAGTGTTTGCTGTAGTTTACTAGAATGCATTTAATGATGAGAAATGCCTTTTTTTTAATTTAATTTTACTTACTTTTTTATACAGCAGGTTCTTATTAGTTATCCATTTAATACATATTAGTGTATATATGTCAATCCCAATCTCCCAGTTCATCACACCGAGAAATGCCTTTTTTATCACTATTCTTAACAGGATTATATTTTATATAAATCTATATAGATTTTATCTATAGAAAAGCATGTTTAGCGTTAAAATATTTTTAAAAAGATACCTGGCTAATTATACTTAGAGTGATACAATTTAAGCTGGGAAATGTCAACATTACACTGATATGTTGTGTATTATATATTTCCTGAGGACTAAGGGTGAAAGACATCATTTGCTACTTTGAAATGAGTTTTAAAGTACTTTGGGAGAATTTATTTTGCTAGCATGACTTTCTTTGACTGTGGCTATACTTATTTTAATCATGCAGGACCAATTTGAGAGATGCTATTTACAATACCAAATGCATTTTTAGAATTAAATTATGTATCATCCAATAATATGCCTGATGTCATCATAGTTCAGCAGAGGACAATTTTAAATAGTAGTTATCTCATATAGACACAAGCATACCACATAATACTTAAGCTAGAACTTGGTTTGACATTCTGTTTAAAGACCACATCAAAATGGTAAACTTCCCCTGCTCTTGATCACTTTGAGATCAAGAGGTATACAAATTATAAAACACTGTTTGTCTTGTTGCTATAACTATTTTGTTATTTGAATAAATTCCATGTTGGTGAATAAGTCATCCACATTATGTATATTAATGGAAATATAGTGTAGATTTGGCAAGTAGATAGTAATGAGAGAATGCCATTTGGTTGAAATAATAGAGCTATGCAGTGTTTTTCTCCCTTATTTCTGAAATACAAAAAATTTCAAACTCTGTGGTCCACAAAATTGTGTTACATTGAACGTATTATATTGAAATTATGCTTTGTTAAAAATTGGGTTAAAAAGTAACAATGGCTAAACTCAAGTGAAGATTTGGTCCTTAAGTCTATTTGATTCACAGTACTTTTAGTTAATTGCTTTACTCTACCTCATTTTGCTTGTGCTTATTCTATTTCAATTAGTGGACTCTTAACATTTGTATTTACTGAAAATCAATGCCAAGAAATTGCTTATTCAAGACTTACACTTTGAAGTGTGAAATATTTATCTTTCCCCAGCACTTTAAAAGCGTATCTTTTAACATTTTAAAATAAACATATATTTACACATTGGACTGGCGAAAGCAGAATTTAAACTAGAAATGTGACTGTAGTAATAGCTTTAATTACTTTGAGAGGAATTTAAAAGGATGTATCCATGCGAGAATAAAGGCTTCCCTCCCTCCAGTGGCATCCGTATAATTTATTTTTAAAGAAACCATCCTTTATGCATTTCAGGGTTCCCCCCCCCGCCCCCGCACCTCCCCGCCCGTCCCATCATTGTTACTGGGAAAATTGGTAGAAAGGAATGTAATTAAGGGAGGAAAATCACACTTAGGAATTACCAAGCATAATTATCTCTTCTCCTCCCATTGCTTGCTGATAGGAATCCTTCCAGGTGTTTAGCTAGAGATGGAATGAGTCACTTTCTTGGTACATATAGTGAGTGACTTGCTTGGCAACTTACTGTCTATACTGAGAATTAGTTGCACAGCAACAAAATATATATTCTTATATTTTCAAGGTGAAATTGGTACCTGAGTGAAACTCTTCATGCAGAATTGCCCCTGCAGTACCAAGTAAGAGAATTTTAATGCTACACCTGCATGAAAAGGAGAATAAGAAAGGGGGTGATGAAAAGATAGCTTTGAAGAGAGATAGGTGATTCCTTCAAGATATAAAGGAAAATATAATTTGTGATTATCATTAATGTTTGCCAATTTGGCTTAAAGTCCTTAATAATCTGTATACCCAGAAGCCCTGGCATAATATTCATTATTATAAAACTTAGTAGGGCATATTAGGATTTTAGAAGTGATATTTTGAATCAACAATGCCAAAAAGTTACAAGGGACAATGGGAAGATAAGGGAATCTGCATAAGTAGTAAGGACTGCTTTCTTGAGGGATCTCAGAAGGGTCAGCTGGTATTTGATGACATCAAAGGATAAAGAAAATCTGTGCCTTTGGGGTAAGAAAGTGGTATCTGCAAACTCTCTAGGAAGCAATGTAGATCTATGTGGTATCAGTCTGTAAGAAAAAGACAAATCAAGAAAAAACCTTTTGCATTCCATTATTAGCTGTGGAAGTGGATAAAATCAGCAGATTACAGTTTAAATAACCTCAATCTTTTCTTTATTCCTGGCTGTTTTGTATCACTAATTTTTAAAACTAACAAAAATATGAGGCAGAAAGATTTTAAAATACAATATATTGCAAGAAATTTTTGCCAGAGAATGTTTGGGTAGTTCAATGCTATGAAGACACACTAAACATATATTTCCCTTCAGGTTGAATAAATTGGCAAAGTTATGTGGTCGCACTTATTTTTCAAGGCAGTTAAGAGTTAACAGGAAATGCAAATCAAACATGCTGTTTCAGAGAGGATTAATCAGATAAACTGAGGGTAACAGAGGTAAAATACTATTGTCATCATATCATATGAAGATTACACATTATATACATGACTTATCACTGAGGATCCTTTCCAGAAATGAGGGTCTTCAGGAGATTTTTTTTTTTTAACATCTTTATTGGGGTATAATTGCTTTACAATGGTGTGTTAATTTCTGCTTTATAACAAAGTGAATCAGTCATACATAAACATATGTTCCCATATCTCTTCCCTCTTGCGTCTCTTCAGGAGATTTTTACTCTCAGGATAGTTCACAGCCTCCAGCATTTCATCAAAATTACCATTTAAGTGTTTTTACTGTCTTATGACTCTAGAGGCTTCTGCTCCAGGTATGCAAAGGTCACCTGTGACTCTGGTTTTGCCTATCTTTCCAGATTTGGGGCTGACAATTTGTCCTGCAACCTTAGTTCTCTGATAGATCCAAGAAAAGTAATTGATTTTCATCTTGTTCAGATTTTTCTTGTAAGGGAGCTAGCTCTTTGCATACCAAAGTGGAAACTGGAAGTTGCCTCATAACATTATAATTAGTTCAATGAAAATATATTTTAATAAATTCTGTATTTAATCACATTAGATATTATTACTTTTCAGTGTCCTACTTGTTTCCATCTTCTTCTTGGATAACCTTTTTATATTCCTGAAAAGTAATGTAATACTTGAAACAACTAAACAACGACAATTTAAAACTTTTTTTTTTTTTTTTTTGCGGTACGTGGGCCTCTCACTGTTGTGGCCTCTCCCGTTGTGGAGCACAGGCTCTGGACGCGCAGGCTCGGCGGCCATGGCTCACGGGACTAGCTGCTCCGTGACATGTGGGATCTTCCCAGACCAGGGCACGAACCGGTGTCCCCTGCATCGGCAGGCGGACTCTCAATCACTGCGCCACCAGGGAAGCCCCCAAAGACCAACTTTTTAAAATGAATTTTTTATTAAGCTATCACTATGCATTCAATATAATTACTTTTTCTTATTTAATGAATCATTGTTTTTTGTTTGGAATAGACATGATATGACAAGACTTAAAACAGATTTAGGGATACTGATCAGAAAACTCTACCTAAATTTCAATGTTTTAAAAATTAACCTTTGTGCCTACAAAAATTTAACCAGCCAACATCACTTTCATTAGTTCTTTTTATTTATAGATGACCTAGTTAAGAGGTGTTCAATATAAATTGCCAATTGTGGGTAATCATATATTCGGTTTGAACATTCTTTTTACCCCTGGCTTGGTTCTTTGTTGTTGTTGAAATCTAGTTTTATTTTTCCTAATTCAGGTCTCCATGTTAATTTATTATTGTTTCACAGAGAAATTCACAAAAGTTATAATAAATAATCTTTGATTATTTCCTACAGTACAAACAACCCAGAATTTATTAAGAAGAACTTGGCAACATTTGGATCTATATATATTTATCATTTTCTCAAGAACACAACAAATTCTATTGCTATCTATCTCTCTTTGAGGGAAATCAAACATTGATGCACATACTTTTCTAAGGTCTTGCTGCAAAGTAGGTCTGGTGGGCTTAGTTATTTATG
The DNA here is from genome assembly GCF_003676395.1 of Aethalodelphis obliquidens. NCBI lineage: Eukaryota > Metazoa > Chordata > Mammalia > Artiodactyla > Delphinidae > Aethalodelphis > Aethalodelphis obliquidens. The sequence goes on from NW_020837998.1 coordinate 5,664,897, forward strand.
GTCTCTCAATTCATATTCTCTTAATATACCACGATAGAATGAATCAAGAGGTAATCACAGTGGAAAATTTAGAAATATGGCAAACTAAATGTTTTAATATTGCTAATTACTAATTAATAATGAGATCAATGCCTTTTATCAGGTGTTTACTGTGTTCAAGGCACTAAGATTTTATTCTCAAAATCAAACATATGGAACAGAATTTAATATCTCAAATTTATAGGTTGTTAAACAAAGGCTTACAGAAGTTAAATAGGTTGCCAAGTTATACCATTAGAATATGATGGAACCAGTGGTACATCTGATTCCAATATTTTTGTTATTAACTATTAAATGAACCTGACACAAATGCTTGTTTACAGATTTATGACATTTGCACATGCACATTGATTATGAGTTGAGCAAGAAGTAAAGATATCACCAACTGTTTCACAGAATCATTATTATTATTTTTAATTTTAAAAGGTTACAGCTTTCCAAGACAATCAACCACTATAAACCAAGAGTCACATGGCTGTACCAATGTCACCTCAAGTCTTGAGTCCTAGGATGAAATTCTTACCCAAAGAATGACATAAACAATCACACTGGAATTTTTATTCTCAGCCAAATCCAATGACCTCCAAATTGAAAAATTGATTTCCAGAAGGCAATTATATTATAGTTCTCAGCATTTATCTTTGGGTACAGTGTATACTTTGTTGTCATTTATTTTAGTATCAAATCTCAGTTCTGATCAATAGCGCTAGATTAAAGAGGAAAAAATGTGTTTTCATAAGCAAGGGCTTTGGAATGAAATGTAGTACTCTTCAGAACTTTACACTATTTAAGCTTTTGTTTTTTTTCTGAAGCATATGGTATTGAGTGAAGGTTCTATAACTCACTAATAATTACCCATTAACAGTGCATCTTCATCAGAGGAGAGTGTTCTACTCTGAGTTGCACTACTGCTTTCAGGAGGACCACTTAACTTCCTACAAGAGATGATCTACCTCATATGGGTGAACATATGTATGCTTATCATTTTATCTTTTAAAATAATTTCCAAGAGATTATGGACTTTACTTCATTACATTAATGTACCTTTCTGTCACTGACTAACAAAGCCTAATTTCTACTTCTTAATATGAATTAGACTACTAGTCCCTAAATGAAAATACAAGTGTATCAATTGTCTTATCTGAATATTAAATTTATTTTATAAAAAAAGAAATAGTATTTTATTGACTCAAAAAGTATGAAATGAAATATTCTAAAATACAAGTCAGCATTTATTTGCATTAAAATAATCAAGAAGATACAGTATAGACAACTTGAAAACATTTCCAATAGAAACAATTTTAGTGACTTTAAAGCAAAATTGTATGGAATTTTAGAAAAGAAAAATAATGTGTTATGTTTATAACTACAATGAGAGGTGTGTTTGGTCTATTTAGATACTTAGCTGAATAGCAATCATGAAAGTGTGAATTACAAGACACAATTTATGCTGAATGTGTGCTTTAACTAATAGGTGAAATGGCACAAATTCCAAATTTTGCAATTAAAATATTGACATTCTACAATTCACTTACTAGGAAAAATTATTTCCAAAGCTTTATATTATTAGGGAAGACTAAATATCCATAGTTATTTTACACTTTTTATGATTGGAAAAATGGCTTTAATATGTGCTAATAGGAAAGTAAACATTGTTTTTATTTCTTACTGTGCTGTATTGAATATACATATAATGAAGCTTCCCAAGTGAATTGAATTCAAAATATTTCTCATGTTTTCTAACCAATTAAAAGCCACAGGTAGGCTGTTGATTGTGTGTGTGTGTGTGTGTTTTCTTAAGTAAACTTATCAATATTTAGTGTATAAAACTCCAGTATATTCAATTAAGCAGAGAGGAAAAAGCAGGCATATGTTTAAAAGAAGATCTGGGCTTAATTGAGAATGGAAATAATTAGAAAGTTGATTCCTCTGTTTTTTTTAGTGCATATTTCTCTTTGAGAACATTAAACCTGGTGCTTCTATTTATTCTAGTAACTAAATATTTGTTAACTATAAATTAAAGTTGTACATAATTTATTGTGTTTTCAGGATCCAAGCCACTTTAGTGGCTTTTTTTTAACATCATCTCATAATTATAGCTTTAGTATACTGGACAATTACTTCATTACACATAAATGCATCTCATTGATTTTAGCAATGACAGAGGTGGGCGGCTGAGAGTCAGAGGTATTGTTTTTAGCTGTTGTAGTCCTTTTCAGAGTGATGGTGTAGTGTGCATTATGCATGGGATAAATGCCATCTGTAGACAAATTAATGATTTGTTGAGAGAAAGGTAACAATAAATAAACTCCTAGTAGAATATAACGAATAGTGTTAGTTGAATTGTGAAAAGCAAGTAAATATTAGTGTTTGCATTTTGTATGAGTTGGTATTTCCAAAGTATTAATAATTATTATTTGTGTTTTTTTCTATTATAGTGCTAATGTCATACCAGGCACATAGCTGCCAAATTGATATTATTCTTTTAGATTTCTAGAAATTTATTCAGCATTAGAACAAAAGATATGCACCCTGCATTGGTTGCAGTCGGCTGGCTCCCAAATGTGTCAGCACTTGAATTATGGATCTTTTATACTAGCTTTCAAACAGATTTTTTTTTATTACTTACAATATTGAAATAGAATGTTATTCTAACTTTCTTTCAGGACAGACACATAGGGAATACTCAATATGAATTAGAAAAATATATTTCAATGTTTAGGGAGTTCTAATCTATACATGTAATTTTTGTTAAACTTTGTTTCTGCTCCTTGCTCACGCTAAATTTAAAGGCAATAATGACTGGTTAAGGAGACTATGAAACTGTTATTGGCAGTGAATACTGCAGAGGTTTAGCTCATTGCCTAATGTGTTTAATTAATATTGAACAGCCATCAAGTCACTTTGGCTTACAGCCCTGGTCATACACTTTTGCTTTCTTTTTTTCTTCTGTTCTTTGTTTCTGTCTCTTTCTTCTCTTATGCAAAAGCTTGTTCTTATTTCATATACTAGCTAAGCTTTGACTAACCCACTCCTGACAGACTGGTTTACTACATGAGGTGTGTTCTGTTTACTCGATTTTAATATAATTGTCTTTTGACCTAGTTGAATAAGGATTTTCATGTTTTTAATATGATATTGAATAAAATTCATCTAACCTTCCGCTGAGGTACATTTGCCACCACTTCCAACATGCTTCTATTGCCCAATGCCAGATCTCTTCCCTACCTACTAGTTTTTCTTTTTTTTCTTTTTTTAGTTTTTCTGATTTAACACATTTGATAGTACTAGTAGTTTCAACTAGTTTAAGAGTATAGAATAATTACTACTAAGTTTTGCTGCCTGCTAAGACAAAAGTATCAAAATAGAGTAAATTCCTGATTATCCATAACCGCAGATAATCATAAAGTAAAAATGGCCAGATAATCACAAAAGTGTATCTGTGAAGGCAGATATAATTTCCTGATTTTTTAAAAATAATATTTTATTTAGAGGTTTGTCGTGATATTTAAATGATAAGTAATCCATATCTTGGAGCTTTGATAAACTTTCAGTGTCTCCTATCCTTTGATAATGATAAATTATTCATTTAGAAAAAAATGTTAGTAAAATAAGGCAACTTTTAGGAATTTGCCAAGTACTTTCTGCACATTTAGGACAATTTCAGAACATAATAAAACCAGTGTGTTGTTAGAAAAGGAAATAATTCTTCTGGCATACAACTGCATTCAAGTGATAAAATGTTTACCAGATCTGGCTTTTGTTGATTTTTTAATAACAGTTTGTGAAATAATGATAGATGTTGTTATTTTTTGTAGTAGTCACTAAGACCCAGTGGTTCTTTAGAAAATCAGGCCAATAAACCTGGAAGGACGGGAGAAAGGAAATCTTAACCTTGAATAAGACAAGATTAGTCCCCATGAGATTTGTCATAAATTATTCATATTATCCACCTAGAATGGCATCAAATTACCTTGTGCTGTGTGCATAAGGGACTTCAACGGAAATGATAGCTATGTAAATTTCATTTTTTAGTGCAATGTGACATATTTTGATTAGTGAGAAAATGACACCAGAGAACAAAATTTTATGACTTTATGTTTAGAAAGGGGTTCATAGCTTTTCACTTGCTTTCCCAATGTTGTTTCTCTACATTCACTTACTGTCATAATTTATTTAATAATTTATTTACTGGGGGGAAAATTGACAGACAGATGCCATTTCATGGACATAGATTCCTGGGGCAACAAGCCAGATTCTAATCAGTACAAACATCCAACTTTCTACAAAGCCTGATAACTTTAATAGGGACTCTGCTATTGCAGTGTGAGTATTCGCAGATATATCCAGAGTAAATTTCATTTTTAGACGAAAGTTTATATTGAAAAGGTTTCCAATGCAATGGTGAGAGGAACAAAACAAACAAAATATTCTAAGTAAATATGTTTATAGTTTTATTTAAAAATTTTTCCCTGATGAAGTATGTATGGCGTTTTCTTTTCCCCATTACCTTTTGAGACTTTATGTAAAGACTCTATTATGGTTACAGAGAGGCAGTTTGATCATAATTTTAGTCACCAAAGCATGTGTGACCAAGGCTTTCACAGCTATCTTCTCATTTTTTATTAAATCTCAAATCATATTTATTTACAATGACTTTCCAGATATTTTCAAAAGTTTCAGATCTATTATTCATTTGTGAATATTATATACATAACATCTTATTATTTAGAAAAAATGAAGACCACAAATGTCATCTGTTTGGAATACATGTAGACTTGTAGATTGTGGAGATTTATGTTTAACACAATCTGAATTTTTCAAGGGGCTCAAATTGGGCCTCTGACAGCTCCAACTCCATATTAGGAAAGCACTACTAATACGTATTTTCCCAACCAAATATGCTTTAAGATATTTTTTTTAATGTTATAGAATGAGATCCTTTAGTTTTCAAATTTTGTTTCTAATTCTCTGCTACACAGTACTAGACCATAAAGTTTGACAACCAATAGTTTCCATGATCATGCCTCATCCATCACTTGGCTTGTATAATTATAGTGATTTTCATCAATTCTACAGAAATAGAATGAACTAAGATCAAATTGTCCATGTGAAAATAGAAGATAGCTCAAACTCTGATAATCTTGCCCATAGATTTACTTTGTCAGAAGCAAAAGTATCTTTACAAGATAATGTATTATTTACTATATCCTGTGCTTTTTAAAATTTTCACCCACTTTCAAATAACCTTTCAAATAACCAGCTTTTAGTTTCATTGTTTTTTTCTATTATTTTTGTTTTCAATTTTGTTGATTTCTATTTTCTTTGTTATTTCCTTCTTTTTGCTTGATTTAGGTGTAATTTGCTTTTCTCATTTCTTAAGGTGGAAATTTATAACATGGAATTGAGGACTGTCTTATTTTCTAATTTGTGATATTTAATGTAATCTTCTCTTAACCACTGCTTTAGCTACATCTTACAAATTGTGGCATGTTGTGATTTTATTTTCATTCAACAAAAATTTTTCCAATTCCCCTTGAAACTTCCTTTTTGGCCCATGTATTAATTAGAAGTGCCTTCTTCATTTCTCTCTCCATTTCTATTCCTTTTTGTTTCATGTATTTCAAAGCTCTGTTACATAAAACACATACTTGTAAAATTGTTGTCTTCTTTATGAATTGATCTTTTTATCATTATATAATTTCTCTCTTTACCCATGGTTTTATTCTTTATTCTGAAGTCTACCTTTTCTGATGGTAATGTGGTCATTCCAATTTCCCTTTAATTATTGTTCGCATAGCATATCTTTTTTCATCCTTCAACTTTTAACTTATCTATATCCTTATGGTTAAAGTAGGTTTCTTGTTGACAGAACATAGTTGAGTCTTTTTTTTTTTAATCCAACCTGACAATATCTTAATAAATGTGATGTACCTATTTATTTTGATGTATTTATTGATATAATTGTATTTAATTCTACCATTATATTACCTATTTTCTGTTTGTCTCTTCTCTTTTGTGCTCCTCTTTCCCACTTTCCTTTCCTTCTTTGTATTCTTTGAGAATTGTTTTCATATTCCAGTTTAAATTACCTATTGACTTTTGGCTATATCTTTTGTATTATTTCTTAGTGCTTGCTCTAGGCTTTATAATATACATACCTAACCTTTCACATTCTACTCAGTTATATTTTACTACTTCAGTAAAACTGTAGAAGCTTTACAACCATATAGATTTCTTTTACTCTCCCCCATTAGACTTCTCATTACAGTTGTCATATGGGTTAAATCTATACAAATTGATTTCAGTGAGCATACATATTTTAAAGAATTTAAAAGAAAATAAGATTTTACATTTACTGATATATTCACTATTTTTCTTGCTCTTCCTTCATTCCTCAATATACTCTCTACTGGCCTTCAGAAAAACCTCTTATTACTTATAATAATGAAATATAATCTTTAACAATGTATTCTTCTGAGAAAGAGATTTAATAAATTCAAGTTTATATCATTGCCTTTTAGCTGAAAATTTTCTTTTAGCGTTTTTTTAGAGCAGGTCTACCAGCAATGACTTCTCTGAGTTTCCCTTTATCTGATGATGTCTTTGTTTATCCTTCATCCTGAAAGAGATTTTCCATATACATAAAATTTTAGATTAGTGGTTATTTTCTTTCATCCCTTTAAGATGCAGCCCCATTGTCTTCTGGCTTCCATGATTTTTAATCAAAAATCAGTGGTAATTTGAATCATTGTTCCCCTGATTGTAATGCATTGTTTTTCTCTAGCTGTTTTCAAAAGTATTTATTCTAGTCTGTTTTTAGTAGTTTGATTATGATGTGCCTGGACATTGTTTTCTTTGAGTTTACTGTGATTGAGGGTCTGCTGAGCTTTTTGAATCTGTAATTTTATGTCTTTCATCAAATGTGGAGGTTTTTGGCCCTTACATCTTCAAATATTTTTTCTGCATTGATCTTTTTCTCTTCTTCTTCTGAGACTCCAATGGCATATATTTTAAAACTTTTGAAATTGTCCCATTGTTCCCTGAGGCTTTATTCATTCTTTTTATAACATTTTTTTCTCTCTGTTCTTCAGATTGGATAATTTCCATTGATTTAACTTCAAGTCTATTGACTCTTCTATCATCTCCATTCTGTCATTGATCACATTAAGTGAATTGTTTATTTTTTATTTTAGATATTGCATTTTCAGTCATATAATTTTAATTTGGATATTTTGTATTGTTTCTACTTCTGTGAAAGAAATAGAACTTCTACCTTTTCATTTATGTCATGGAGCAAATATATAGTTGTATTAGCTGCTTTAAAATCTTTGATAATTCCAATACCTAAATCATCTCAGTATTGGCATCTGCTCATTTTCTTAAGTATTTAGAATTGGTCATATTTTCCTACATCTTTTTAATTTCAAATTTTATGTGGTAGAAATCTTGGGTCCTATTTGAATTATCTTAATAATGCTGATTTTTCCATTTGTTTGTTTAGCAGACAGTTGTTCTAATCTTATTATTTTTTTTTTTAATCTCATTTTTAAAAGAGTTTGCTGTGATGTTTTGGTTAATCCAGTACATGCATGCTTCAAGAGTTAGTTGAGGCTTAGGCTGTAGTTTACAGAGGTACTTCTTTCTATTGTTCTTTACTTTATTGTGCTTCATGGATATTGCAATTTTTACAAATTGAAGGTTTGTGGCAACTCTGCATCAAGCAAGTCCATCGACACCATTTTTCCAACATCTCTGTGTCACATTTTGGTAATTCTTGCAATATTTTAAGCTTTTTCATTATTATTATATTTATTATGGTGATCTGTGATTAGTGATCTCTGATGTTATTATTGCAAAAATTCTGGCTCACTGAAGGCTCAGATTATGGTTAACATTTTTTAGCAATAAACTACATTTTAATTAAGATATATACTTTTTTTTAGACAATGCTATTATCACACACTTAATAGACTAGACTATTGTGTGAAGATAACTTTTCTAAAATTGTTTTATTTTATTTTTATTTATTTATTTTTGGTTGCATTGGGTATCTGTTGCTGCACACAGGCTTTCTCTAGCTGCATCGAGTGGGGGCTACTTTTTGTTGTGGTGTGTGGGCTTCTCAGTTTGGTGGCTTCTCTTGTTGCAGAGCATGGGCTCTAGGTGCACAGGCTTCAGTAGTTGTGGCACATGGTCTCAGTAGTTGTGGCACACAGGTTTAGTTGCTCTGCGGCATGTGGGATCTTCCCAGACCAGGGATTGAACCTGTGTCCCCTGCATTGGCAGGTGGATTCTTAACCATTGAGCCACCAGGGAATTCCCATGGTCTTAACTTTTATGTGCACTGGGAAACCAGAAAATTCATGTGACTTGCTTTATTGCAGTGGTCTGACACCAAACTCACAATATCTAAGCAGTATGCCTGGATATCATAGTTCAGTTCTCAAGGCCCTTTACTAATCTGCTTTGAGCCTGTCTCCAGCTTGTGTAGCTCAGGGGTGAGCCTGGGACTTGTGTGGATTCATACACAGAGTTAGGGAGTCTGTTTATTTAAATTTATGTTTCTAGGACTTCCCTCACATTCTCTGACACTTTTCTTGTTCCTCTGGCCAGAAAGACACAGTTTCTACTGGAGATTTAGCTGCCAGTTCCAAACCTTTGCTCAGCTTTGCAACTGGGACCCTATGGGCAAATCCATGAGACAAAAAGGACAAAATGTAGGGGGATTCTCATCCCAGAATAGGTTGCTTCTTCATTTTTTTTTAAATTTTTACTTATTTATTTATTTATTTATTATTTTTGGCTACATCAGGTCTTAGTTGCAGCACATGGGATCTTTCATTGAGACACATGGGCTTCTTTCTAGTTGTGGCACATGGGGCTCACAAGTTGTGGAGTGTGTGGACTCCAGAGCACACGGGCTCAGTAGTTGTGGCATGTGGGCTTAGTTGCCCTGTGGCATGTGGGATCTTAGTTACCCGACCGGGGATTGAACCCACATCCCCTGCATTGGAAGGTGAATTCTTAGCCACTGGACCACCAGGGAAGACCCCTGCTTCTCCATGTTTTTACTCCTTTCCACCATCTACCCTCTTTTTTGGTTATATTTCAGGTAGTTGATTTTTAAATATTTTCCAGAGATTTTAGTCCTAATCAGTGATAAACATAGGCTAGACTGGGCTTACTACATTTTGGACAGAATTAGAACCCTCTAAGAAGGAGGTGCATTTCAGTTGGTCCTTACATCTATGAGCACAGAGGAGGGTTCTCTGGGCTTGAGACTCTGGCCTTTGAGAAGGGGATGCTGGCTAACTGTCACAGGGGTCTCTGAGGAGGTGGTGTGATTTTATTGCTCCTTTAAGTGTTGACACAACTGCAAGCTGGTTTCAGCAGTGGCTCCTGGGACAAACTATCTTTATCAGCATGAATATGTGAGGCTAGGATAACTCCTAAAGGAGGGTCTTGAGCCAATAAATGGCATGATCTAATGTTTATTTCAAGATGATCACTCTGATTACTCTTTGGAGAACAGACTGAATGGTACTAGAGCAAAAACAAGAAGACTAGTTAGAAAGTATAGCAATAATTCAGATGAATTATGGTTTATACCAGGATAGTAGCAGTATATGTGGAGGATAGTCATCAGATTGTAGGTATGTTTTGAAAATAAAGCCAGAAATTTTCCTAATATATCAGACATGCAATTTTAAGAATGATGGAAGAATCAATGGTAGTCCAATTTTTTGACCTAAGGAAATAGAAGTATTTTTTTTAAATTGAAATGGTAAAGACTGTGGAAGAACCAAGGGTGGGGTTAAAAGAAATTTCCAGGGGAGAGGGACATATTGGATTTGTGATGCCACTTTCACATGCAAAATATATGTTAACTAGGCACTTAGATATACCAGGCTGGATTTTAGGCAAGTTGCTTTGGCTTGGAGTTGAGTATATAGATGGAATTTAAAGCCGTGAAGATGGATATCACCTAGGGAATAAGTATAGACAGAGAAGGGAAAAGTTCTGAGAACTTATTCCAAAGACATTCCAACCTTTAGAGGTGGTAGAGGTGAGAAGAAATCAACAAAGAAGATTGAGAAAGAGCAGTATGATGTAAGAGAAAAATTGAGTCAGTGGGATACTGGAAGCCACAGGAACAATATCAAACATAACGTCAAGAAAATGAGGGGAGATCTTCAAGATGGCAGAGGAGTAAGACGTGGAGATCACCTTCCTCCCCACAAATACATCAGAAATACATCTACCTGTGGAACAACTCATATAGAACACCTACTGAATGCTGGCAGAAGACCTCAGACTTCTTAAAAGGCAAGAAAATCCCCACATACCTGCATAGGGCAAAAGAAAAAAGAAAAAACAGAGACAAAAGAATAGGGATTGGACCTGCACCTTGGGGAGGGAACTGTGAAGGAGGAAAAGTTTTCACACACTAGGAAGCCCCTTCACTGGCAGAGACATGAGGTGGTGGTGGGGGAGAGGGAAGCTTCGGAGCCATGAAGGAGAGTGCAACAACAGGGGTGCAGAGGGCAAAGCGGAGAGATTCCCGCACAGAGGATTGGTGCTGATGAGCACGCACCAGCCTGAGAGGCTTGTCTGCTCACCCACTGGGATTTGTGGGGGTTGGGAGCTGAGGGTCCGGCTTTGGAGGTGAGACCCCAGGAAGAGGACTGGGGTTGGCTCTGTGAACACAGCCTGAAGATGGCTAGTGCACCACAGCTAGCTGGGACGGAGTCTGGGAAAAAGTCTGGAACTGCCTAGGAGGCCAAGAGACCATTGTTTCTGGGTGCGTGAGGAGAGGGGATTCACAGCACAGCCTAAACAAGCTCCAGAGACAGGCATGAGATGAGGCTATCAGCATGGACAACAGAGATGGGCATGAAATGCTGAGGTTGCTGCTGCAGCCACCAAGAAGCCTGTGTGCGAGCACAGGTCACTATCCACACCACCCTTGCCGAGAGCCTGTGTAGCCCGCCACTGCCAGGGTCCCATGATCCAGGAACAACTTCCCTGGGAGAACACAGGGCTCAAATCAGGCTGTTGTAACATCACGCTGGCCTCTGCCACCGCAAGCACGCCCTGCATTCCATACCCCACCCTCCACCTCCACCCCACTGCCTGAGTGAGCCAGAGCCCCTGAAATAGCTGCTCCTTTAACTTCATCCTGTCTGGGCAGGAACAGACGCCCTCAGGTGACCTACACGTAGAAAAGGGGCCAAAACAAAGCTGACCCCCAGGAGCTGTGCAAACAAAGAAGAGAAAGGGAAATTTCTCCTAGGAGCCACAGGAGCAGCAGATTAAATCTCCACAATCAACTTGGTGTACACTGCGTCTGTGGAACACCTGAATAGACAACAAATCATCTCAAAATTGAGGCGGTGGACTATGGGAGCAACTGGAGACTTGGGGTTTGCTGTATGTGACTGACTGGTTACTGGTTTTATGTTTATCTTAGATTAGTATTTAGAGTATATTATCATTAGTAGATTTGTTTATTGATTTGGTTGCTCTCTTTTATTTGTTAATACATGGATATATATATATATATTTTTTTCTTTTTCTCTTTGTGTGAGTGTGTATGTGTATGTTTCTTTGTGTGATTTTGTCTGTATAGTTTTGTTTTACCATTTGTCTTAGGGTTCTGACTGTCCTTTTTTTTTTAATTTTGGTTTTTAGAGCTTGTTATCATTGGTGGATTTGTTTTTTTGATTTAGTGCCTCTCTCCTTTCTTTCTATTTTTTTTCTTTTTTAAAATTAGTTTATAATTTTTTTAATAATTTTAAATTTGTTTTCAATAACTATTTATTTTATTTTATTTTTTCCTTCCTTCTTTCTTTTTTTCTCCCTTTTCTTCTGAGCTGTGTGCCTGACAGGGTTTTGGTACTCCAGCCAGTGTCAGGCCTGTGCCTCTCAGGTGGGAGAGCCAACTTCAGGACTTTGGTCGATCAGAGACCTCCCAGCTCTACATAATATCAAATGGTGAAAGCTCTCCCAGAGATCTCCATCTTAATGCTAAGACCAAGTTCCACTCAACGACCACCAAGCTACATGTTGGACACCCTATGTCAAAAAACTAGCAAGACAGGAACACAGCCCCACCCATTAGCAGAGAGGCTGCCTAAAATCATGATAAGTCCACAGACACCCCAAAACACACCAACAGACATGGACTTGTCCACCAGAAAGACAAGATCCAGCCTCATCCACCAGAAGACAGGCAGCACTCCCCTCCACCAGAAAGCCTACACAACCCACTGAATCAAGCTTACCCACTGGGAGCAGACACCAAAAACAAGGGGAACTAAGAACCTGCAGCCAGCAAAAAGAAAACCCGAAACACAGTAAGTTAAGCAAAATGAGAAGACAGAGAAACACACAGCAGATAAAGGAGCAAGGAAAAAGCCCACCAGACCATACAAATGAAGAAGAAATAGGCAGTCTACCTGAAAAATAATTCAGAGAAATGATAATAAAGATGATCCAAAATGTTGGAAATAGGATGGAAAAAATAAAAGAAATGTTTAACAAGGACCTAGAACAACTAAAGAGCAAACAAACAATGATGAACAACACAATAAATGAAAATAAAAATTGTCTAGAAGGGATCAATAGCAGAAAAACTGAGGCAGAAAAACGGATACATGACCTGCAAGATAAAACAGTGGAAGTAACTACTGCACAGCAGAATACAGAAAAAAGAATACAACAATTGAGGACAGTCTTAGAGACTCCTGGGACAACATTAAATGCACCAAAATTAGAATTATAGGGGTCCTAGAAGAAGAAGAGAAAAAGAAAGGGACTGAGAAAACATTTGAAGAGATTATAGTTGAAAACTTCTCTAATATGGGAAAGGAAATAGTCAAGTCCAGGAAGCACAGAGAGTCCCATACAGGATAAATCCAAGGAGAAACACACCAAGACACATATTAATCAAACTATCAAAATTAAATACAAAGAAAAAATATTAAAAGCAGCAAGGGAAGAACAACAAATAACATACAAGGGAATCCTCATAAGGTTAACAGCTGATCTTTCAGCAGAAACTCTGCAAGCCAGAAGGGAGTGGCAGGACATATTTAAAGTGATGAAAAGGAAAAACCTACAACCAAGATTACTCTACACGGCAAGGATCTCATTCAGATTTGACAGAGAAATTAAAAGCTTTACAGACAAGCAAAAGCTAAGAGAATTCAGCAACAAAAAAACACCTTCAAAACAAATGCTAAAGGAACTTCTCTAGGCAGGAAACACAGGAGAAGGAAAAGACATATGATAACAAACCCAAAACAATTAAGAAAATGGGAAAAGGAACATACATATTGATAATAACTTTAAATGCAAATGGATTAAATGCTCCAACCAAAACCCATAGATTGGCTGAATGGGTACGAAAACAAGACCAATATATATGCTATCTACAAGAGACCCACTTCAGACTGAGGGACACATACAGACTGAAAGTGAGGGGATGGAAAAAGATATTCCATGCAAGTGGAAATCAAAAGACAGATGGAGTAGCAATTCTCATATCAGACAAAATAGACTTTTTTTTTACATCTTTATTGGAGTATAATTGCTTTACAATGGTGTGTTAGTTTCTGCTTTATAACAAAGTGAATCAGTTATACATATACATATATTCCCATATCTCTTCCCTCTTGACAGACAAAATAGATTTTAAAACAAAGACTATTACAAGAGACAAAGAAGGACACTATATAATGATAAAGGGATCAATTCAAGAAGAAGATAAAGCAATTTGTAAAGATTTATGCACCCAACATAGGAGCACCTCAATACATAAGGCAAATACTAACAGCCATAAAAGGGGAAATCTACAGTAACACAGTCATAGCAGGGGACTTTAACACCCCACTTTCACCAATGGACAGATCATACAAAATGAAAATAAATAAGAAAACAAAAGCTTTAAATGTTACATTAAACAATATGGACTTCATTGATATTTATAGGACATTCCATCCAAAAACAACAGAATACACTTTCTTCTCAAGTGCTCATGGAACATTCTCCAGGAGAGATCATATCTTGGGTCACAAATCGAGCCTTGGTAAATTTAAGAAAATTGAAATCGTAACAAGTATCTCTTCTGACCACAATGTTACGAGACTAGATATGAATTACATGAAAAAATCTGTAAAATATATAAACACATGGTGGCTAACCAAACACTTCTTAATAGCCAAGTGATCACTCGAGAAAACAAAAAGGAAATCAAAAAATACCTAGAAACAAATGACATTGAAAACACAGTGACTGAAAACCTATGGGATGCACCAAAAGCAGTTCTAAGAGGGAAGTTTATAGCAATAGAATCCTACCTCAAGAAACAAGAAGATTTCAAATAAACAACCTAACCTCACACCTAAAGCAATTAGAGAAAGAAAAACAACAACAACAACAACAAAAAAAACAAAGTTAGCAGAAGGAATGAAATCATAAAGATCAGATCAGAAATAAATGAAAAAGAAATGAAGGAAATGATAGCAAAGATTAATAAAACTAAAAGATGGTTCTTTGAGAAGATAAACAAAATTGATAAGCCATTAACCAGACTCATCAAGAAAAAAAGGCAGAAGAATCAAATCAATAGAATTATAAATGAAAAAGGAGAAGTAACAACTGACACTGCAGAAATACAAAGGATAAGGAGGGATTACTACAAGCAGCTATATGCCAATAAAATGGACAACCTGGAAGAAGTGGACAAATTCTTAGAAAACCACAACCTTCTGAGACTGAACCAGGAAGAAATAGAAAATATGAACAGACCAATCACAAGCACTGAAATTGAAACTGTGATTAAAAATCTTCCAACAAACAAAAGCCCAGGACCAGATGGTTTCACAGACGCATTCTATCGAACATTTAGAGAAGAGCTAACACCTATCCTTCTCAAACTCTTCCAAAATATAGCAGAAGGAGGAACACTCCCAAACTCATTCTACAAGGCCACCATCACCCTGATACCAATACCAGATAAAGATGTCAGAAAGAAAGAAAACTACAGGTCAATGTCACTGACGAACATAGATGCAAAAATCCTCAACAAAATACTAGCAAACAGAATCTAATAGCACATTTAAAGGATTATACAGCATGATCAAGTGGGGTTTATCCCAGGAAACAAGGATTCTTCAATATACACAAATCAGTCAATGTGATAAACTGTATTAACAAATTGAAGGAGAAAAACCATATGATCATCTCAATAGAGGCAGAAAAAGCTGTCGACGAAATTCAACATTGATTTATGATAAAAGCCCTCCAGAAAGTAGGCATAGAGGGAAATTACCTCAACATAATATAGGCCTTATATGACAAACCCACAGTCAACATCGTTCTCAATGGTGAAAAACTGAAAACATTTCCTCTAAGATCAGGAACAAGACAAGGTTGTCCACTCTCATCACTATTATTCAAAAAAGTTTTGGAAGTTTTAGCCAAGGCAATCAGAGAAGAAAAAGAAATAAAGTAATCCAAATTGGAAAACAAGAAGTAAAGCTGTCACTCTTTGCAGATAGCATGATACTCTATATAGAGAATCCTAAAGATGCTATCAGAAAACTACTACAGCTAATCAATGAATTTGGTAAATTAGTAGGACACAAAATTAATGCACAGAAATCTCTTGCATTCCTATGCATTAATGATGAAAAATCTGAAATGCAAATCCAAACTACAGTGAGGTATCACCTCACAATGGTCAGAATGGCCATCATCAAAAAATTAACAGAGAAATTAAGGAAACACCCCCATTTATCATTGCAACAAAGAGAATAAAATACCTAGGAATAAATCTACCTAAGGAGACAAAAGACCTGTATGTAGAAAACTATAATACACTGATGCAAAAAATTAAAGATGATACAAGCTGATGGAGAGATATACCATGTTCTTGGATTGGAAGAATCAACATTGTGAAAATGACTGTACTGCCCAAAGTAATCTACAGATTCAATGCAATCCCTTTCAAAGTAGCAATGGCATTTTCACAGAACTAGAACAAAAAAATTCACAATTTGTATGGAAACACAAAAGACCACAAATAGCCAAAGCAATCTTGAGAACGAAAAACAAAGCTGGAGGAATCAGGCTCCTGGGCTTCAGAGTATACTACAAAGCTACAGCAATCAAGATAGTATGGTACTGGCACAAAAACAGAAATATTGATCAATGGAACAGGATAGAAAGCCCAGAGATAAACCCACATACATATGGTCACCTTACCTTTGATAATGGTGGCAAGAATATACAATGGAGAAAAGACCACCTCTTCCATAAGCAGTGTTGGGAAAACTGGACAGCTTCATGTAAACGAATGGAATTAGAACACTCGCTAACACCATACAGAAACATAATCTCAAAATGGATTAAAGACTTAAATGTAAGGCCAGACAGTATAAAACTCTTAGAGGAAAACATAGACAGAACACTCTATGACATAAATTACAGCAAGATCCTTTTTGACCCACCTCCTAGAGAAATGGAAATAAAAACAAAAATAAACAAATGAGACCTAATAAAACTTAATAGCTTTTGCATAGCGAAGGAAACCATAAACAAGATGAAAAGACAACCCTCAGAATTTGAGAAAATATTTGCAAATGAAGCAACTGAGAAAGGATTAATCTCCAAAATTTACAAGCAGCTCATGCAGCTCAGTATGAAGAAAACAAACAACCCAATCCAAATATCAGCAGATGACCTAAATATACATTTCTCCAAAGAGTATATACAGATTATCAACAAACACATGAAAGAATGCTCAACATCACTAATCATTAGAGAAATCAAAACTACAAAGAGGTATCACCTCTCTCCACTCAGAATGGCCATCATCAAAAAATCTACAAACAATAAATGCTGGGGAGGGTGTGGAGAAAAGGGAACCCTCTTGCATTGTTGTTGGGAATGTAAATTTATACAGCCACTGTGGAGAACAGTATGGAGATTCCTTAAAAAACTAAAAATCGAACTACCATATGACCCAGCAATCCCACTACTGGGCATATACCCAGAGAAAACCCTAATTCAAAAAGAATCATGTACCATAATGTTCATTGTAGCTCTGTTTACAATAGCCAGGACAGGGAAGCAACCTGTGTCCATCAACAGATGAATGGATAAAGAAGATGTGGCAGGGCTTCCCTGGTGGTGCAGTGGTTGAGAGTCTGCCTGCCGATGCAGGGGACACGGGTTCGTGCCCCAGTCCGGGAAGATCTCACATGCCGTGGAGCGGCTGGGCCCATGAGCCATGTCTGTGGAGCCTGCATGTGCGGAGCCTGTGCTCTGCAATGGGAGAGGCCACAACAGTGAGAGGCCCGCATACTGCAAAAAAAAAAAAAAAAAAGAAGAAGATGTGGCACATATATACAGTGGAATATTACTCAGCCATAAAACAAAACGAATTTGAGTTTTTTATAGTGATGTGGATTGACCTAGTGACTGTCATACAGAGTGAAGTATGTTAGAAAGAGAAAAATAAATACCTTATGCCAACACATATATCTGGAATCTAAAGAAAACAAAAAGATTCTGAAGTACCTAGGGGCAGGACAGGAATAAACACGCAGATGTAGAGAATGGACTTGAGGACACGGGGATGGGGAAGGGTTAGCTTGGACGAAGTGAGAGTGGCATGGACTTATATATACTACCAAATGTAAAATAGATAGCTAGTGGGAAGCAGTCGCATAGCACAGGGAGATCAGCTCGGTGCTTTGTGACCAACTAAACGGGTGCGATAGGGAGGGTGGGAGGGAGACGTAAGAGGGAGGGGATATGGGCATATATGTATACATATAGCTGATTCACTTTGTTATACAGTAGAAACTAACACAGCATTGTAAAGAAATTATACTCCAATAAAGAGGTTAAAAAAAGAAAGAAAATGAGATTTTTCAAGTAAAATTTGATCTGAGAATTAACTATTTGATTTTAGCACCATGGAAGTTGCTTATACCTTGAGAATAATCAGAGTAGTATTGAAAGTGAAAGTCTGGATCAAGTGGGTTCAAGACAGATGAGAGGAGAGAAATTGGATACAAATGGCATAGACAATTATTTTGAAGAGTTTGCTAAAAGGGAAGCAGAGAAATTGTGTGAGTTCAAGGAAAAGATTTTCAAAGAACAGAAATCTAGAATGTAGTTTGACAAAATATTATGATTTTATTAATATGTTGCTTCTTTCAGCTTTTGCATTCATTTTTCTATTGTTATGATTAAGCTATTAAATAGTCAATAGATAACTATTAACCTCAAAGTATACTGGAATTGACCAAAATGTTCTACTCCTAGTAAATAAGCATAAATAATATTTATAGAGCTAGAAGGACATTTCAATAGTTCTAGACTTCAGGCATTGCTGAAAGCAGTTTGAAACATTACTGTCCTGTCTTAAAAGGGCAATGCAAGGTAGAGAAAGAGAGCAACCTAAAATGACTAAGAAATGTGTTGTCATCAATTTTATGAATATTATAATAACAAGTTGGCATACATTATTTTGGGATTACATATTTAGGACAGACATATATATTTCAAAATAATGAAAACTTTGCATTAAACTATACTTTCATGGAGATGCTAAAAACTATTATAAGGAGCAATATAAAGGCTCAATTTTAACAATATCATACCTAATATCAATGTTTACATATTAATACATAAAATAATACTATTTTAGGAAATTATTAAACATCATACTTGTTTATATTCATGTAGATGAAAATATGTTGAAATGTTGAAAACAAGATATTGCTTATCTTTAATATACTCTTTTAAAATAGTATTTTATCTTAGAACTTAAGGTGAAAATATTAGAGAAAATAATATAATTTTATTTAGAAGGGACACTTTAGATGATATAGTCCAAGTTTATGTATTTACAAATGTAGAAATTTAAATACAGTGTATATAATGACTCACCCAAAGTAACACAGCTAATTTTGACAAAGTTTGGTATCAGGTGGTTTTCAGTACTCTTGCTGCTGTATTTTTCAGAATCATATTAGAGAAGAAAATTAAACATATTAGGAAAATGTCTTTTTTCTTTCCTTTCTCTTCCCCTTCACTACCTGCCTTTCTCCTTTTCTTCTTTTCCTTCTTTTCTCTGTACTCCCTATCAGCTTTTTGCTTATTCTTCTCCTTTAAAAAAGGAACATTTAGGCCTTTTGCCTTCCAAGATGGCCCATACTCTGTCTATGGAGCATGTATCTCCCTGAATAAACCTTCTTTCACTTTACTACGTCTTGCTCTTGAATTCTTGCCTGCACGAAGCCAAGAACACACACTGGGCGGCCATCCCAGGGACTCGGACATGACTTGGGGTGTGACCATCCTCTTACGCCCCCTCTCTCTTTCCTGCAACATCTTTTCTGGCACACAATGCGGGGCCTCAAAGGCCATAATCTCCATCCGCCTATTGGGCTATGGCTCCCCTCTGAAGGGTGGCTGGGACTTATCCTGAGCCATGGAGATTCAAGTAGCCCGTTAGGTGGCAGCTGACGTCGCCTGCAGGATCTGGCAGAGACCAGTTCTCTGGCCGCGAAGAAGGGCACTGAGGCCAAGGCTTTTCCCCCTCAGTCTTTCTCATTCTCCTATTGCTCTATCTCTTTGGACTTGAAAAGATCCACCCAGACGACCACCGAACATCCAAATTAAGACTGCGCGGCAAGTAATTGACAACTTGGTTGGGTCTAAAGAACTCCTGCCAGGGGGCTTATCTGGTGACGCAGTGGTTGAGAATCTGCCTGCCAATGCAGGGGACAGGGGTTCGAGCCCTGGTCTGGGAGGATCCCACATGCCGCGGAGCAACTAGGTCCGTGCGCCACAACTACTGAGCCTGCGCGTCTGGAGCCTGTGCTCTGCAACAGGAGAGGCCGCGATAGTGAGAGGCCCGCGCACTGCGATGAAGAGTGGCCCCCGCTTGCCGCAACTAGAGAAAGCCCTCGCAGAGAAACGAAGACCCAGCACAGCCAAAAATAAAAAAATAAAATAAATAAAAAAAAAAAGAAAGGAAGATTTAAATGTTAATGAAATGGGAGAAGGTTGAAAGAGAAGAATCATTCTAGTACTATCCCCCATAATTCTTTACTTCACACACACACACACACACACACACACACACACACACACACACACACCACTGAAGTTATTTGGAAGAAGAACTCTAATGTTCTAAATTCTTTGTAGTTTAAAAAAATAACCTCTACTATTTCAGAGAACAAAATAGCCCATATATCCTTGGACAGAAAGAAATAACAGTAACCCTACAGATTTATTTCATGAACTTCAGATCAATCATGTTCTGAGATTTCTCTTTTCTCTGGGGTGTTGACCAATATACCTAAAAGTTACTGGTTTAAGAGTGCAGACAACCATGGTTTTGAATTCCACTTTTTATAGTTATCAATCATTTGAAATTTGCAAATATTTAATACCTCAGATCTTCAGTTTGTTAATCTAGAAAATAAGGATAATTATGCTTAATTTATTATGACATTGCTAGCTTTAAACGTTACACCTGACACAGTATAAGTACTCATGTGTTATTTTTTATTATCAATATTATTATCAGAAACAACTCTCTTTAAATGGGAAATACCTTTATGAAAACTCATGAACATATTCATAGTCACTGTTTCAAAGAATAGCCATAGTAGGACCTGTGAACTATTATGGAACTGGTCTACTTAAAATTCAGTTAGTGACATCATAAGTAAGTGGAGGCATAAAAGGGATACATAATCTAAAGTAGTATTATCTTTGCTTTAAGACTTTTGGCATATCTTCATATTCCGTGTTAAGAAATCCAGTTCTTTTAATAATTGTAATCAAATTGAGCTTGTTATTAGAGTGTTTAACTGTACTATTGAATGGGTTTGAGATGAAAAGTGATATGGACAATTTTATTTATGAGCCTCAAATGAGCATTTGCTGATGCCATTGTAATTTCTCATACAAGTATACAAATGATACAGCAACATTTCTTGCAGTGCTACCTTCAGAGTCATAATAAAACTCTTGCAGAACATGTGTGTGCACCATAAAGAAAAGGCAATGAGTTTTCTTTGGGAACTGATGGCCCTTATTAGCATGAATTGAATTGTGCATCTGTGTTTGTAACAGGATGAGTGATGTGGCAGTGGATTGCTTTGTACACATTCCTGTGCTTTCCCTTCTGTTTGGCCCGCTGTTTATTTTCTCATCCAGCCCACCCAGGTGAGTGACATTTTCCCTTCCCGACTTTACTCTCTGGAGATAATGGAGGAAGGCAAGAGTATGTGTAAGCAAACGTACCAGTTGTCATAGTCTCCACTTTCTGGTGTCCCTTTTGATTTCCTTCTGTGCCTTTGACATTCTAGGAAAAAATCTTTTATAACACATCACGATACACCCCCTCCCACCCATCCAGATAGAATAAGTGGTTGAATGCCTCACACACCATGACCTTTATTCATCTACGTTTATAAAAATGCCTCTTCTTTTTTTTAGCATTGCCAACTCTCATACGTTTACTTATTTATTTTGGTTCAGTAAGCATGCTGCCACTGTTGTGTCATCTGAAAATTTAGCCTTTTAGCTTCTTTGATGACATAATTAACATGAACTGAATAAATCCAGCTTGTGCCACAGCTGTCAAGGCACCTGGGTATTTATAGTTTCACCCTCTCTTCTGAGGCAGGAGAGCTTTCATAACACATATGGTAGGGTGAATCTGGAGCAGATGGACTCATATACTCTGGCTTTCAATAAGGCAAGAGGGATAACACTGCATAAAGCCCAGTCACAATTCTGTCGAGGGTACTGAATTGATTATGTCCTGCACCAGACAATGCTTGGGTCCAACCAAATGCATTCTAGATGCCTCAGTGCTGGGTTTTGGGGTCCTGAATTTTAAAATAAAAATAAAATACTTAGCTTATATAGAAAATAGCAAATAATTTTCTTCTCAGTGGCCAATGACGGGAACTAGCATAAATAACCTTTTGCACTTATTCAGGAGAAGATAATTCAGAATGCTAAGTGACTTTTCCCTTTCACCTATATGACAAAACTTACCTTGACCAATGAAAAATCCAACAGTATCTGAAAAGAAACTCCAGGGTCATAGGAAGTAAAATAAGTCTTGAAAGTGACAATTGGTGTATAAAAATGAAGAGTTGAGAAGTCTGTCAACCCTTGGAGGGCACAGACACCCTCCTACAGAATCATCCTGCCCTGAAAGCACAGGTGGCATCTAGCAGCCTGATAAATGTCATAGGTAACTCTGTTGTCCATTAATAGTATCTGCCATACACACACTTTAGGAATTAAACAGGCCATTGAAAGCCAATGTCAGGGAGTTAGTGAAATTTTAAAAGAATAATCCACACCTGGCTAATGAAAAGCTGAGATAGATGGAGTTTTAGATGCTTTTATACACAAGTCCTTGTTTGAAGTATTCTGTGCCTTATGGTAGAGGAGAGATCCGTGATTTTCAGAGAGTATGAGTGGGCGATAATGCACCTCTAGGGGATGCAGATCGTGATAACTGATGGGCTCTTTCAAATTACACCTCCTCACTACCCAGATTCTCTGAACCTCCCAGAGGTGCGTAGCCCTGTGAGAATCACTGCCTGGTGAGCTTCATTGACAGATAATATCACACTCAGGTTTGTCGATGTGGAAGAAAAGTTAAGTAACTGATGACTTTTCTTCCTCCATAATAAGTTTTCTTAAAACTTCCAGTGTATTGTTAAACAAGAGAAATGTTCTTTCAGGTTTAGCAACTTCTGTCTGTAACAGAAGCATGAAGTATGCTTTGTATGAGAATATGAAACTTACCATCTGCCTTAATGTCTTCAGAGAACAGTTATCAATGATTTCTTTCCAGGGTTAAAATTAATAGACTTGAACTTATTGTACTGTGAGCATCTTTAGGATTTTGTCCATTGTGAAAATATCCTCTAAATGGCATCCTGCCAAATATTAGGCCTTCTTGTGGAAGTTCACAATTTGTGACAGTTCAACCTAATATGCATAATATTTCTGTTCTAATTCCATTTTTGAACTTTTGTGTTCTATTTTTATCTGAGGATGGAGATAAGGCTAAATAAGATTCAGAAGAAAATATATTAAATGTGAAAAATAGCAGTTAAGAATTAATTTCCCATGGCAATTGATTACATGTTTATTCAGTAGTTTGGCACAGTTATTTGACTAGACTTTTCATTTCCAGTGTCAATTGAGCAGTTTATCCATTTTACTTTAGAGTGTTCATTTTTTGTGATAATAATTTCAATGTTTTTGCATTTATTATGTCCGAGGAAGAGGAAACTTGCTGATAGAACAGTTTAATTTCAAGGAGTGTGGTCTTCTTAGGGGCTGTAAATGTCTTGGCTATGTGGTTGAACTTTCAACATTTCTCCTCTAAAAATAATTTGCAACCTCCACTGCCATCAATCTTAAATCTGTATTCATTAATGGTGTGTTAAAAAATATATTTAAAAGTCACAGAGGAACAAAGTTGTGTTATTTCTGTTGTGGAAGACTGGTTTAAAATATTTGTTAGAAATAGTCTGAAAGTACAATGTACTGTAATTGTAGTTTGTCATATGTGGTTCATTGTCATTAGTCAGAGGCAGCACTATATATAGTACATATAACAGCATAAGTCAGGTTTACAACTCTGCATCCATCTGTAATGCATGATAGCATATGTTTTATAGGGCTGATTATTAAGATAATATATCTTTGTATTCTCAAAACCTCAACTTTGAAATTTCTTTGCTGATAAGAAATTAATGCCTAAGAATTAAAAGCTAAAGTGAATTCCACTGTACTTAGTCTTCTACTGACTTTACAAAATGAAGATTTACCAGGAGACATTCTTTCTTTCTTTCTTTCTTTTTTTAAGATAAAGATGTAAAAAAAGCTAACCTCACCTTATATTATATAATAATATTGTTTTGGGGAAATAAAATGAAAAGTACAGGATTCCTAACACTCTCCCTCAAAATGTAACTGAAGACTGACTTTTTTCTACACTGTCTTTAATACTTACAGTTCTAAGTCTCCATACTTGTGAAGAAAATGTTCTGTTGATGTTTTGCATGATAGAAGTAATGCATTTATAAAATTTGTACACAGGCACTTTCCACTAAAGATAAATATACTTTAAAGAGGTATTTTGTCCCTAGATGATAGTACTGTCCATGAATTAGCACTATGATAAAAGGGAAACATTTAGGATTTAGCAGAATGTCATCAAATTTAAGACAAGAGAACTGAATCTCCATTTTTGTTAGGCTTACTGACACCTATAAGAAGGTAAGGGGGAAAACGTAGTTACAAGTAATCAAAGCATTTGTAAACACACATATATATTTTGCGGGTGGTGAGGGATAGGTAGGGGGCATTATTATCAAGCTATTATTGTCTATCAATCATGTGTGATATGTTTATTAATTCAACCCTCAGCCATCTTAAATACATTATCTTCAAGTGGCATGAGAACATACTCTGTCTGCCTATATCCTTTTCTGCCTGAAAATCACCAACTTACAATATAGTCAAGTCAGTCATTTGGGAAGTTGGATATTGCTTAGGAACTGAATTATCTCACTGTGTATCACCTTTATGGAAATTAATTAGCTTATGTCTAGGAGTCCACCTGTTTTCACTCCTCTGAAAATTAGATAAGGGTAGAATCCTAAATAATTTTTAAAGTCTTTCCTTTAAAGAAACACTATAAAGGAAATATTACCTCTAACTCTTCAATTAAATTTGTATTAACCTAGTAATTAATTAGATTTATTTTACATATTTTAATATAAATTAGAAAATGGTTTGGAAATATTTTATTAACATTTGATTGGCCCAGAAATGCACCACCCAACAAATATGAACAAAAGCATGTTTCAAATAATAATAATGAATTGATCATTTTATCATAGTTAATGATTCCTTTGAATTTTTATACCAGGATTGTTGGTATTGTTGTTTCTATTTTTTCATCTTTCTTAGCATTTGTTTCAAAGTCATTTAAAAATCTCATTGTCAATTTTTGAATTTTTAGTTGATTACAAATCATGTGGCACCATACTTCTGAAGGTTTTATGACCAGTTTTTCCTATAACCAGCTGTATATTTATATCAGTGGCTTTCAACAGAAATATTATTTAGACTGGTTCAAAGATTTCATAGATTAGATTTTGCACAGCAAGCTCTACTTTAAACTGTCTTCCATTTTAAAGTTTTATTCTCCAGTATGTAATGTTCCTAGATATGAGTGACATCAAAATCACCTTTTCAAGAATTGAAAAATTCCATCACATGGGTTCATAAATGCAGTATAGCCCCAAATACTTCCTTTTCTTTTCTGCATATCCTTTGGTAGTTAGTTCAGTGCTTGATATCTAGTAGGAGATGAATAAATAGTTGTAGAATATGCATGAAAAACAGTTGCTAAAGAAATCCTGCCAGAATATGACTGTAATTTCTGTGAGCACTCCTTGTTAAAATGGGGGTTTGGTCTTTATTTATTTAGAAATATGACAGCTAAATAAAGTTAAAATTTCATTATTTAACAAAAATAACTACTCATTATATTGACAGCATCATTATGGTTGTTTTATTACTCTTGGCTATGATGTTTTATAATTAGAGCTCTGAATCTTTAGGGAAATCCACAAGAAAACCTGGTGAGCAAATTTTCAAAGTGTATTTATTTCATTTTCATGCTTTAAGTTAATTAAGACTTAATTTTAAATTAAATTATCTTCAACACAATTTTGGTTGAGATACACTAAAGAATATTGTATTACTTCAAAGCCTGCTGTAAATCTGTCAACATGGGTTTGGGCACAGCAAAGTGTAGCTTGGTTCAACAAGGAATAGACAATAAATGAATGATTTTAATTTCTGCAGTAGGAAATGATAGGGAAGACTTTTTTTGGTGGTGTTTTTTGTGGCTTGTATGTTTGGGGTTTTGTTTGGTTGTTGTTTTAGAAACTGTCATTGTAATTGCTACTAGGGAATATAAGCCAACAATAAACTTATCCCAAAAAAGGCTTATAAATCATTTAGTATTTTAAAGTTTCAATATCCCCTTCCTTCATTTGGCCTTACCAAGCAACCAAAAGTAGCAAGGAAATAAGTGTATAAATAAGACATTATTTACAGTAGTAATAATAATAATAAATAAATAATATCCAACCTTCTTTCCTGTAGGTCCAGAAAGGTGACCTACATTTTGCAAGCATTCTGTAGAGGCCTACTTTCACACTGTGGAATATTCACTTTTTATCATGATTCACATAAAGCCTTGTGAACATATGAAGGACATGTAAGACAGCTCAAAGCTCCCATGAGCCTTATTCCTTTTTCTTAGATTTTATGTTCTGAGAACATCTATGGTAGGAGTCTGTGGTGTGTTGCCAAAATGTCAGTGTTATGGAATTTTATAATTTATTCCACAAATAATCCTCAGTTAGAATTGTGAAGGGAACGTGTGTTTTGGAATCAGTCCTGAAAGTGAATACTGACTTTGCTGTAAAATGAATATGATAATGCCTACCTCAGTGGGTAGATGTGCAGATCAAATGACACATGTACATAAAGCACATAGTATAGTGCTTGAAATCTATTACCTGCACAGTTATGATACATTATTGTTTTTGTCACTGTTTTCGTTGATATAGGGAGATTTAGGAATACAGGTGCAACTTGACACATACATGTCTTTTCATGATCAAATAACATCCGTGATGTGAGTAGTGGTAAAGCAGTGAGAAAAGGTTCTGAACACACAGCAGGCTCATGGAAGCAAGAGAATACCAAAAGCAAACTAACTTTGCCTAGAGTTAGCTTCAGATTGTGAATACAATGAGAATCTGTTTCATTATTTTCTCCTCTTTTAAAATCATACAGCATAAACATAGGGTTCTTATAGATGTATTTTAAACTAAAATTTATCTATCATTTATCATCTGTGTATTTTTATAATTATACATTCATGCCATGACGTACAAATAGACTTCTGCCATTTACCAGTATGGTGCTTAACGTTTGCTTCAACAAAAAGAAGCTGAATGAAAGGAACATGAGTGAACCACCTTTTATAACTACCACAAATATATCTTTCAAAAATCATAGCAAGATTTTATAATGAGATGACACTACTTTTTTCATTGGCATAGCTTAAGGGGAAAAAAAGGACAAAATGTGTCAGTCTTTGGCAGAGTGTATTAAATATCTTTACTCATAATGAATAAAATATAAATGGCAAAAAGTAGACTGAATTTTAAAAAACATATTCAATAAATGGATACCTTAAGTAATGGTGTATGGCCATACTCAAAATTAAAACTTCCTCATTTTTTGACAGGTTGTCTAGTACCAATTTAGGAAAAAAATACCATCAGTTAAGACTCACATTAAAACCCCTAATTCATAGTGAAAATAATTTGGAGACTAACAAAATTAAAGGATCTTCAACGATTAAAAAAAAATAACATTTTTTTGTCCAAAGAAGTAAAACTGTTTGAAATTTTTAATTTTAAATAGTGCAAATAAAAAATCTCCCATCTTGATTTGGATAAAATCTGCATGGAGAAAACTGAATGACATAAAAGAATAAATTCTAAATAGATGAACAAAATAATAATAGAAACTATCATAGAGAAATAGCTGACATATATAATCATTAAAGTAATAAATATAGTAGAAAAAAGTCCCTTATAAAACATGAATTTAATATGTTTTAAGAAGAATTAGGCAAAAAATTAATAACTCCAGAAACCAGAAATATGCATAATATCCTGAATTCTCCTGATTTAATATCTGGTATTTCTACATGGTTGTATTTTACAACCAATCCCCTAGCTTCCATAGACTTGTGGAAATACTATTCAAGGAATTAAAATAAGTACTAATCTGCTATTTCATTGTTTTCTGTAATTATAACATCAACAATGTATCACTGTTAACTAACTTAGAAGCCAGCAGGGATAATGTTTTTGTCCACTGTAGTGCTTAATAGGTATATCTCATCACAGGGTAACTCACGCATAGCATGGGTATATACACAGGGATTTTTTTTCAATTGCATTGTTCAGGTTTATTGTTGTCTGTCTGTGAGTATGAACTAGCTGTGTGTAGGAATATTTAATAAAGAAAACCTGAATACTGTGAACTTTGATATAAGCCTCAACTGTCACCTATAAAAAATAATATTATAAGTCATTTAATCTGGTTATAATGTCTGCTATTTGAAACTTTGTCTTCTCTTTTTAATTCTAAAATAATTTGTGTCTGAACTTTTCCCCTGATGTTTTCTCATCAAGGAGCAGGTAGTCATCAAATTTGAGTGTGTGTTGCAGCAAAAGTTTTATTCAGGTTGTTAATATATTGCTGTTTAGTATCTGTAATTGTATTTAACTTGCACAGAGTGCCTGAATATAAGACTGGGCACAAAGCCAGTTCAAATCCCCCAATATAAGTGTTGAGTAAAAATAAGCATTTGACCTTGTTACCAATAAACATGGGGAACAATATGGTTGAAACAACATGGGATGAAAACATGGGAGTTTTAGATGAGAATTTTCAAAGACGGACTTTGAAAAATTCATAGTGCTGTTATTAATGAGGCACTAAGTAACCTTAAATATATAAATCACATTTAAAAAATAAAGAGACAAATACAGTGTATGTATATATGTTTTATATAATGGCTCAAGATCGACATCAACAATAGGAATGGGTGGTTAGCAAAATAGTAAGTCACAATTCTCTTGACAATTCTACTTAAAGATAATCACATAATCATTTTGGTAAAATTTCATATATTTTCTACAAGTGTCAGTAAAATTTTGTAGTGAATCTCTTGGGTGAATCCCTACTCAGAAAATCAATATATTTGAAAAGTAAATGTAAGTTTGGAAAGTCAAATACTGATAATGAAGGATAAATCACCTTACTTAAAATAAATACATAATTGACCTTAATAATAGAGGCATAAATATGACTATAATTAATTTGCTAATTGTCCATGTGTGCCCTCCCTTCTCTCTTTAAACTTAACATCTGCTTATTAATTAATTTCACTGGCTTTGTTAATTGTATCATTTGCTCTGGCAATGTGCTATTATTGCCTTTGAGGCTTTTAGAGAAGCAGAAGAGATTTCTCACATGGAATGGTCCACAGATTTAAATGGAAACAGAAATCCTGCAACAGTGTAGAAATTTTCTTAGGTGGTGTGTAATACATATGATTCTTGTACACATATAGTGGTCATGTAAGAAAACAATTGTAACTTAGAATTAGTCTGAAAGAACTGGAAGATGGGAAAGGATGCTGTTATAAGCCTCGATTAAAGTACAGCTTGTAGAAAGATGGATGAGAAAGGTAACACAATTACAGGTACAGGTAACAGGTAGGATGGAAGTATGATTTAGGTGTACTGGAAACAATAAGGGAATGACTGATGAGTAATGGAAGATAAGATTGAATAGAAGTTGGGTTCTGCCTAAAAGGCAGTCTGCATGGTTTGAACATAATCTGTTGGGTAGTCAGACAGACATAAGCAAAAGGCAATATTTTAGAGTTTATAAAAATTCAGTCTTGTAAGGAAATTTAGAGGTCATATATTACTTCTCATTATTCAGTCAAAGAACTTAATCCACATATTGTCCTTTCCATAATCCTACTCTAATGACAAGTCAAATCATAACCTGAAAGATTCTTTACATCGTGTTAAAAATTATATGAGCGCATACTTTAGAAAACATGACACACAC
Organism: Aethalodelphis obliquidens; assembly: GCF_003676395.1. Lineage (NCBI taxonomy): Eukaryota > Metazoa > Chordata > Mammalia > Artiodactyla > Delphinidae > Aethalodelphis > Aethalodelphis obliquidens. The sequence continues at coordinate 5,694,759 of NW_020837998.1, forward strand.
TGTAACAACAACAAAAAAAGGTACCTGTGTGCTGTTGCTTTTACTCAATGCAGTATTAGTTAAGGGAACTGATGATTTTGTTGTATTTAGCTTTAAAAAGTGAATTATGCACCAAGCATTCATTAAGGGAAATCTGATGCACTTGAGCATATATGTCATGACATGGCACATAGACATACATGGGATTTTTTTTTTGGTATTTTTCTGTTAAAGAAACATACAGGAGAAACCTGGCCTTTCAATGAATGTGAGACTGTGCATAAATATATAACTCAGACTTCATTTGTGCTTCTTAGGTGCCATTGTGGATTAATGGCATTTACATAATTAAAATGAGGTTATAAACTGTCATAAAAATGAAGAAGGAAAGAGGAGTGTCTCTAGGATTACATCTCTGAAGGTAATAACACTAAGTGGGCAGCAATAATAAAAATAATTTAGCTCTGTGCTGTCCTAGCGATCACCTTGGATTGTGACCATTTATATTATATTGAAATAAGAGACCAGAGCTTAAAAGGACAACAGTGTGTAACCTCAATCTGGAAGAGTATAGACAGACTACATACTGAATCAGAGCCATGGGATCTTCCTCCATATGATGATTTTTTTAAAAAGTGCAGCTTTTCTGAGTAGCTGTTGATCAAATCACCTAGTACTAAAACCATTACAGTTTAAAAGCATATATTTGTAAGAGTATGAAAAAAAACACCTGAGTTTAAGATTAAAAAGCATGCTAAAAGTCTTCTTATCTACAATTAAAGACACATGCTATTTAAGTAATCATTCCTCGAAGCATTTTAAACAGACATTTTGTGAATTTCTTGAGAGTTCAGGTTTAGGTGTGTAAAAATATGTCAACATAGAAATTTCAACTCTCTTTTCCTCCTTCCCTGTCTTCCTCCTGCCTCCTCCTTCTTTTCTTTGCATCTGCTTATGCATTAGAGATATTTAAAGCAAAATGATTTGAAGAGAACACTATAGTCACAAACTTTGGAAGATTAAAGACTTTTTGAAAACAGTAAACCAAAAAGTATTATAAATTATAGGATATAATATAAGAGTATGGAGTATAAAATATTACTTTTAAAGTCATTTCTACTTGATAATCATGCTTAATTACAATGCTGTGATAGCTAGTTTTTTCATTTAATTTTTTTGCTTTTATTATGACGGGCTAATATGTTTTTCCCTTTAGATTCTCAAGTACATACAAGTCTTGATTCTAACATTGTTAAATAATGTTAAATGTTAACTTTTTAAACCATTCTTCCAATGATCTCTTAAATTTGTGAGATTTCATATTTTTAAATACCACAAATTGCTTTAAAATGATTCAAAATACAAATTAATGCCAACATAGATTTCAATAGTTCATGCCAAGTATGATTGAGATTTAGCTTTATGGCATATCAATGAAAGAATTGTTTGGAAGCCACTTTATAAAGTTGGATAACATGCATCCTAAAGAAATCAATGTTTTAGTAGTAAATTTATTAACTAACATGTTAGAGAATTCAAAGATGAAAGGTGTAATATTCAGATCTTGGATACAGTCACTCAAAGTGCTTATCATTAAGGGCAACCTTAATTTAAAGACTATTCAGAAAAACTTAGATAACTGAAGAAAAAATTGAAGTTAGAGCTGATAGAATTAAGGGGGATTTTTATTTGTTTAGTTTTTTGTAAGCATAGCATAAGGGACAGCAGCCAATGTAATTTACTGATCCACCAGTCATGAGTAATAAATCTATTTTCTATTTCATTATGTGATAAAATGAACAATTTTTTTGGTAAAAAGATTTAAATATCACCAAATTACAGCACAGATTTTAATGAGGCCCAAAGTTAAATTTGCAACAAAGAAGTAGGATCACACACTTTGGATCAATTTAGAAAAGTATAAATCTTATAAGTAACAGTCTACATGGAACAGAAGAACTTTGATATCATTCCTTTACCACTGTTAGGGTTTGGGGCACCATGAGTTATGAGGATTGTTTAAAACAACAACAACAATAACAATGAAAGTATTCAGAGTAGAACAAAACAACCAATCAAGGGAAGAAAACATAACCCATGAGAAAAGTATAAAGGAATTGGGAGAAGGAAAGGTTGAAAAGTGATTTTAAAATTGTTTTCAAGTATTTAAATATTTAGTGAAAACAGAGTATTTGAAGATCAACAGTTCTTTATTTTCACTAAATATAGAAAAAGCCTTTGAATTAAATTTAGATATTGTACTAGCTCTAAAGAACTGCTTCTTTTAGAGTAAGATAGGCCATTGGATAAAGTCTCTGGGAAATTGTGGAGTCATCTCTCTTGAGAATAATTAAGAGTAACACAGATAACTAAAATTCAGCCTTGCAATGAGGTAGCAGACTGGATTAAGAGAATTATTATTTTGTCCCTATACTTTGATTCCATGATAATTCTGAATGAATTAAACATGTCATCAAATGCCTCCAACTTCAGTGAAGTTCTTAATTTAACCTCATATTATTTTTTTTCATGGCTTAACATTTCACCAAAGCCAAGTCAAATTTTAAATTCTGTATAATTACTTAATAACACCTAGATTTTTAATCTTAGAAAGTCATTTTCAAGGGATTATGAGGCAGAATTAACAAAAGAAAGAACAAGAATACTTATTACTTCCTGAATATCAGCCAGTATTTGACTCTAGATCAGTTTTAGCCTCTCCTCTTTCCTATGTAGTGTGCAAATAATGTGGCTTTTTTTTCCAGATTAAATAGACCCAGGAGTGAGCGCATACAAACTAGAATATTAAATAAAATTGTCCTGAATTGATTATATGTAATTTCTGTTATTTTTTAAAATGAGAACTAAAGAGAATGAACACACAGACAAAAAAAGTTGGGAAATAGAGAGCAGGATTTAACCATTCCCAATTTGAGAATTTTGAAAGGTAAAATTCTTATAATATATGTAAGTATTGTTACATTGTATTTAATACATGTAAATACATGTAAGTATTGGCTTAGGTAATTCATTTTCACTAATGTCTTATAGCCTGAATTTTATTGTTCATTAGCTGGCAAAAGCATTATACTTTAAAATATATAGTAACAGATATTCAGATCATTTTAGAATGACTCACATAAGTAAATCTGCTCATTTGCAGATGGCTTTGACATTCTTCAGATAGGTACCACTTGAATGTGATGTAGGATATAGGACTTTTCTAAGATCCTCTTCAAATGAAACATAAGTCTTTACTTCTATTTGCCAAGTTTAACAAATAAATGTTTGACATTCATCTCCTAACTAAATTGGTACAGAACAGGAAGATCAACATAGCCATACTTTGAATTTGTTGCTCATTCATGATGGACTATAATCATTACCCTACAAGTAGCATGTAGAATGTTACTTTTAGAGAAAAATCTTAGCAAATAGCACAGGTATCATACTTAGACATTTCATGTATAGACAGTATGAACAGGCAATTATAGTCAACTAAATAAAACCAGGGCAAATCAGATATTTGAAAAGCACAAACACTCTCTGATTAACTTCTAATATAATAAATAACTTCAATCTTCTCTACCACAAATTTTAATTGACTATTAAATTGAATTTTTTTGTTTGACTTCATAGCATTATCAGGGGGATATTCTCATGTGAGTGAGAAGAACAAGAAGAGATACCAACCAAGAGAATAAGGAGAAAATGAGTCTCTGGTCAACCTGCTAATTCAAAAATTAGTCCCTAATATAAGAGTATAAGAAATCTTTCAATTCTAAAGTGAATATTTAAAATAATATACACAAACATTCTACCACACAGATCTGGAATTGAGGCAGAAGGATAGGTTATTTGCACAAAGTTACACAAAAGTGTAATGATAACACTTGGGTTAAAAACCAGTCTCAAAATTGTTTTTGAATCTTACATGAGAACTTGCCTTGTGTTCTGCCCATTCTGTCAGGGAACATTCTGAAGAAATATTTTCATGCAGTGATTAAGCCCACAAAGGTCTCAAAAGTCAGAAACCCCTTTATTTCAATCTCAGATCTGCCCCTTATCTTCTTATCTGAAACTCAGTTTCCTCATCCATTAAGTAGGAATTAAATAGTAATATTTACAAACTTAGACAGTTGTTGAAGGAATAAAATAAATGCAAAAAGAGTTCTTGACACATAGTATGTGTAACAAACAAAAGTATATTATAGGTTTTTTTAAAATTGAAAATGTATAATTGTGTAATTTAAAAAATTATTTCATCTCACATTGAATAAATGACTTATTTATTATAGAGTTCCTGAAATGGCAAAGATAAAAGTTTATTGAATTGTGTCCATCACAGATCACTGGGAAAATTTTCTTACCATACACATACATTCATGCACACCCACCAAGAATTAAACCACAAAGACCAGAAATTAAAGTTAAATTTTATTGATAAGATTAACAAACTTTTGATTAGAAGACTCTTATTTATAAGAACATAACCCTATTCAATTCTAATAGGAAACCTATTAACAGATACAATTAGAACCAGTTGTAGGATGCTTTACCAAAGAAATCAGATGAAGGGGTAAATTATTTTAAAATGCATACGTACCTTAAATATATGTGATTCATAAATAGTTGAAACAAATAAGTGCACATTTATCTTCTATTATTTGATGTCTTTGTCTTTTCTTTAGCTGTATGTTCACTGGTTAGAGTCATGCACCATATTATTACAAAAACCACACCCATAATACATAGTCTGTAATTGCCAGTTTTGGGTCCCATAAAATAGTGTGTATTTAAACATTCTTGAAAAGCTTTCTGAATATGGAATGCCTCTGGAATTTTATGGTACTTTTCCTGAATCTTCTGCTGTTATCCTGCTCAGACGTAATTCTATGACAAGCCTTGGTGCAACTTGCCATTAACAAGTCTTTCTGAAAAGCTCAGTTTAATCTTCTTTGAAACAATTATTTTGTATTCATATTTTACTAGTTAACATAAGATTTTAATTAAATGAAATAAATTTAATAGCAAATGCAGCTGATATTAACATGTCTATGAACACATATCTAACTTTTCCTAAGCATAAAACACATTTTGGCAGCAAAAAAGTAAATGGACATACTATACTATAAAGTAGCATCCTAATTGGGGACATACAGCTTACTGAGGTCAACAAGTCAGTATGTTTTATTCATGGAAAGAAAAATGAATTTGTTTGACCAATGAAGTGATTAAGTAGAGGCCTGTCAAAACAGTTTTTAATTTATTAATGTTAAAATATTTGCCATATCAAAGTGGGACATCTAATTATGGTAGACCTCACTACAATTTAGCACTGTATTTATGTAGCCAAACTGAAATTTTGATGAAAAGTCAACACAATACGTTTAATCTTCTAATATCTAAAAAGTTTGTTTGCAGTTTGTGTATATCCTTCACAGCTACTTGACTGCTACCTGACAGCAGCATCAGCCTTTAATCAGAGATACAAAGTTTTAAAGTACATATGAATGATTTTTAGAGTAGCTAAAATGAATGCATCTCAAATTTTCATGCCCAGATGCATCACCTGTGGATCTTGTTAATGGAAATTCTTTTTTAGTACATTTTTATGTTATATATACTTTACCACGGTTAAAAAAAGGCAAAATATATTGATGCCATGTCCCACTCCAGGCCAATATTATCATTTACTCTGGGAATAGAACCTGGAAATGGTAGTTTTGCAAAGTTATCCAGTTGATTAAATGTGCAGACAAATTAGAGAACCAGTATTTGAATGGAAAAACTTAAAATACCTTCCAATCATTTACCATTTGAGTTCTGGTGAGAATGAAGGTAAAGTTTTATCTTAGATTCCATCAATTCTTTGTGTCACAAGGGAAGAAAATATGTTTACTAAGAAAGCACATTCTCAAAACTTTGTTAGGCTAAATGTAACATAGAAAAGCCTTCATGATAAGGAAAGCAAAGAAACTTGATTAATTGCAATTAATTTAATGAAGAGCCACAAATTTCTGGCATTCTACTTTGTTTATGGTCAACTATTTAACAGTGTTAGTTTGAGGATCACAAAATACTTTACTAGAGAGATGAAAAGCAAAATTTTCCTTTTAATCATGTCAAATTCTTCTTGGGCTAAATTCAATGATTTTAAAATTCTCAAAATAAAGGAAACAGGAAGGTGATCAGTAATCATTCAAATGGGTATTAAAGTTTCATCTGCTAATTATATCATAATATTTTTATGAATCTGAGAGTACTCATAGAACTGATATGAAAACTGAAGAACTGTTAAAAATGATATTTTAGTACACATGAATGTGTGAATTGTATTGTATGTTAATATTATCTATTTATGGATATGTATAAATAGATTAGATAGCATGATATATAAATATACATATATTACATCCAGGATGAATGTTTTCTGAGCATATTGATTCATGTATAGACTTTTATCAAAACAAAACATTTATCAAAAGAAAGAATATAAGCATCAGGATCAGATTGTCTGAGTCCAAATATTACCAACTTTGTAAACTTAAGCAGCTTTAATCACTCATTTTCTGAGTTCTTTAACATCTACAATAAAGACTTCCTGTAAGAACAAAGACAAATCTACCCTGACAAAGAGTATAGCAATGGTCTTCAAGCACTACAGTGCAAAACTGAGATGATCTAAAAACAAAGCAAAATTTCATATATATACATATATAATATTATGAGATATATAATGGCATACTAAACAATACAATATTTGTGGCATTTATATGTCTTCCTTCTTTTATTTCTGTACCTTTGTTTTTGTTATTGTCTTCTGTCCCTCTATTACAAGTTCCCTGACATACTTAGAGAATGACCCATATAGAATTATAATTATGTTGAATATTTATAGAGGTGTCAACATTTATAATAGTATTTGAGATATACAATTTCCTCTCTTAAATCTGTCTTATAAATATGACCGGTAATGATACATCTTATGCAGTATTAAATATTAATTTGGGATTATACATTAATGATAAAGACCAAGTGACTTCCTTGATTGCTATTTCAATGGAAACTAGAGAAATGACTTAGTTTTCTTGCTGTGTAATAAACATTTCATTTGTACTCCTGCATGCCACAGAAATGCAGCATATAGAAGTGATAGCAAGTATTATAGTCATGAGTATCCATTCTGAATTTGGTCCTAATTAACACTAGTTTATGAAAATATAAGATGGTGAACTCTTATCTTAATTGTTTGAACTATAAACATATATCGACCTGGCAAAGTACTTTAAGTCAGCAGAGGTTACATACCAAGTAAGGAGTGTAGTCATAGGTATTTGAAAACTGGGTCAGTGTTCTTTCTACTCAATAGTCAAATTTAGATTCTTTAAAAATGCTATCAAATTCAAAAGTCATAAAATGGAATCCACCCCAACCATTTGGTCAACAGAATGAAATTTATTTTTCTATTTTATTGTAGTACCTACAGCATCTTTTAGACATTTCTCTATTGCCTTATAAACTATTTTTGAATAATTGTTTCTGAGACAGTCTATGATTTAAATGTCCTTTGAAAACCAAAGAAGGCATTCTTCCATTTGAAATAGTACTTAAAATATTTACATTCTTAAAGTTAAGGCTTGTAAAGTGATTACAAGTACCTGCAAATCAAGTGAAATTTGAATGTACTCTTCTATTGACCTGATGTTCTATGATCTGTACCTGTACTTATATACAGATAATTTGGATCAATGACCTGTAGGAAAATGACACCTAATTTTCCCATTTTAAAGTGACTCACTGAGGTTAAGCCATTTAGACAACATACCAAAGACAGGACAAAACTGCTGAAAAATGCTAAACAGAAACCTGTACATTAGCATGTCTTCCTATATATATATATATATATATATATATAATAGAATAAAAGTGCCAGGTGATCTGAGACCATGTTCTTTTTTTTTCACCAAAGTATTCTCAATATATAGCAAGTCCTACAACATAATAAATGATAAATATTTTTTAGTCTAATGAATGTCAGAGATGCTTTTTGGTATTTTAGATTTGGAAATTCTGCCTAAACAAAACAGAGTAGGCAAAAAGTATTCTTTCTTCTTTTAAGATTAAAAATCATGAAAAATGTAGGGTTCCAGAAGTTCTTATTGGTGGAGAACTCATGACCTGGCAAACCAAGGCAGTGATGCAGAAGGATGTTCTTTATAACAGAAATAGGTTATACAAAAGTCTGACAAAAAGACCATTTGGAAAATTTGCCCCAAGAGGGTGAGAAATGGTTTTGATACAGGCATACATTATAGACTTTTTTCTTTCATCCTTAGATTTGGTTTCGTTATTTTTCACTGAGCTGGAATTAGTGTTACAGGGTGACTGTGACATATTGACACTCAAATATTCAACATGTTTTCATTCACTCAATATTTGCCAAATGCTTAATGATGCCAGACACTATTCTAGGTTATTTTTGTGCAATCTTTTGCTAAATATACCATAGCACATTAGCCTGAAAAAATTTTTTTGACCAAAAATATTGTGAGAGAATTTATTACTAAATTACTATATGCCCCTAAGTGTATTGCATTGTTTTACCACAGGATATGTTCGGATTTGTATTATACATGGCCTGAAAATAGTTTCACCTGTGTAAAGATTTGTTTTTTGAGACATTTTTTTGTCAAGAAGTCACACATACATATTAATATTTTTAGGTTTAGTGGCAATATGTTTATTAGTAGTAGTACTACATTCTATTATATATTTATGACTCCTAAAATCCTTGATTTAGATTATATAATTAATTTTGAATTACATCTTCTTTCTTTCTTTTTTTTGTTAGATTGTTTATTTGAGATTTTTCTTGTTTCTTAAGGTAGGCTTGTATAGCTATAAACTTCCCTCTTAGAACTGCTTTTGCTGCATACTATAGGTTTTTGATCATCGTGTTTTCATTGTCATTTGTCGCTAGGAATTTTTTGATTTCTTCAGTGATCTCTTGGTTATTTAGTAACGTATTGTTGATCCTCCATGTGTTTGTGTTTTTTATGTTTTTTTCCCTGTAATTCATTTCTAATCTCATAGTGTTGTGGTTGGAAAAGATGCTTGATATGATCTCAATTTTCTTAAATTTACTGAGGCTTGATTTGTGACACAAGATGTCCCATGCACACTTGAGAAGAAAGTGTAATCTGCTGTTTTTGGATGGAATGTTCTATAAATATCAATTAAATCTATCTGGTCTATTGTGCCATATAAATCTTCTGTTTCCCTATTTATTTTCATTTTGGATGATCTGTCCATGGGTGTAAGTGAGGTGTTAAAGGCCCCCACTATTATTGTGTTACTGTCGATTTCCTCTTTTATAACTGTTAGCAGTTGCCTTATGTATTGAGGTGCTCCTATGTTGGGTGCATATACATTTATAATTGTTATATCTTCTTCTTGGATTGATCTCTTGATCATTATGTAGTGTCCTTCCTTGTCTCTTGTTACATTCTTTATTTTAAAGTCTATTTTATCTGATATGAGTGTTGTTACTCCAGCTTTCTTTTGATTTCCATTTGCATGGAATATCTTTTTCCATCCCCTCACTTTCAGTCTGTATGTGTCTCTAGGTCTGAAGTGGGTCTCTCATAGACAGCACATATATGGATCTTGTTTTTGTATCCATTCAGCAAGCCTGTGTCTTTTGTTTGGAGCATTTAATCCATTCATGTTTAAGGTAATTATTGATATGTATGTTCCTATGACCATTTTCTTAATTGTTTTGGGTTTGTTTTTGTAGGTCCTTTTCTTCTCTTGTGTTTCCCACTTAGAGAAGTTCCTTTAGCATTTGTTGTAGAGCTGGTTTGGTGGTGCTGAATTTTCCTAGCTCTTGCTGGTTTGTAAAGCTTTTGATTTCTCCATTGAATCTGAATGAGATCCTTGCCAGGTAGAGTAATCTTGGTTGTAGGTTCTTCCCTTTCATCACTTTAAGTATATCATGCCACTCCTTTCTGGCTTGTAGAGTTTCTGCTGAGAAATCAGCTGTTAACCTTATGGGAGTTCCCTTGTATGTTATTTGTCATTTTTCCCTTTCTGCTTTCAATAATTTTTCTTTGTTTTTAATTTCTGCCAATCTGATTACTATGTGTCTCGGCATGTTTCTCCTTGGATTTATCCTGTATGAGACTCTGTGCTTCCTGGACTTGGGTGGCTATTTCCTTTCCCATGTTAGGGAAGTTTTCGACTATAATCTCTTCAAGTATTTTCTCGGGTCCTTTCTCTCTCTCTTCTCCTTCTGGGACTTCTATAATGTGAATGTTGCTGCATTTTATTGTTGTCCCAGAGGTCTCTTAGGCTGTCTTCATTTCTTTTCATTCTTTTTTCTTTATCCTTTTCTGCAGTAGTGAATTCCAGCATTCTGTCTTCCAGGTCACTTATCTGTTCTTCTTCCTCAGTTATTCTGCTATTGTTTTCTTCTAGTGTAGTTTTCATTTCAGTTATTTTATTGTTCATCTCTGTTTGTTTGTTCTTTAATTCTTCTAGGTGTTTGCTAAATATTTCTTGTATCTTCTTGATCTTTGCCTCCATTCTTTTTCCGAGGTCCTGGATCATCTTCCCTATCATTATTCTGAATTATTTTTCTGGAAGGTTGCCTATCTCCACTTCATTTAGTTGTTTTTCTTGGGTTTTATCTTGTTCCTTCATCTGGTACATAGCCCTCTGCCTTTTCATCTTGTCTATCTTTCTGTGAATGTGTTTTTTGTTCCACAGGCTGCAGGATTGTAGTTCTTCTTGCTTCTGCTGTCTGCCCTCTGGTGGATGAGGCTATCCTATATCTTCCTTCTAATGTATCTCATTTAAATTATTTGAACTAAAGAGCCAATTGATAGCTGGGAATGTTTTGTGTCCATTCCTGAAAGTGCCTATTTTTCAAAATGAGAGTTTTGTGATAGTATTCAGAGTTTATTGATAACCATATATGGTTTTATGCTGAAAATATGTAATGATGCACTAGGTTTGGTTCTTTTTGATGTTATTCAGTTAACTATGTATAGGAAGTAAAGTTTAAAAACATAGGATTAGAAATTCATGCATATTTATTTCAAAACCACATATCAAATTCTTCTTTTATCTTCATTAACCTAAAGGATAATATATATTCTAAAAAATAAAAATCCAAAAATTTCTTCTAGTAAGAAAAAACAATATTCTTAGGTCTTATTTAAATCAAGTAGTATTTATTATTTTAAAAATGAGTATTTTTGTCTTTCTCTTGACACTTGAAATCCAGGTGTAATGTTTCAAATTACAGGGAAAAGATCAGATTATTTTGTTTTTGGAAACATACATTGTGGTTTGGTTATTTAATTTAATTACACAATTTTCCCTTCAATTTTTACAAACAAAACTACATGTAGTCCTTAAATTTAATTTAAAGAAATAAAATTGAATTTAATTCTATTTTAAAAAAACATGTAGAATCACTTTTAGAATTTTTTCAGTGAGTTGTAACTATGCAAACTGAGTGAACACTGGTTTCTTCCCTGCCTGATCCAGTACAAATGTAGAAACAGAATAAGAAAGTATTGCTACTTAGGGATCAGGGGATTCAAGGACCTGCCTAGAACATTTTAATTGTCCCTTCTTACAAATCCTTGTGTCATAATGTTTCATCTGAGTGCAGTGAGCATTGGAGGACCAGATAGGAGTGACATACATTTTAAATAAACGTCTTGGTTGGTCATGCTTTAGATTCTCTTAGGCCAAATTTCAGATTCTTAGCAATACTAATCGGCATATTTGACACAATTTGTGTATCATTTCCCCAGCTTGGCTAGCAGAAATATTATCATTCTATGTCTGAAGCAACTTAGCTAAGTAAAGGGAGAGATTAATACTTAAGAACACAAGCAAGTACAGTATCAAATTTATACTATGTGAAAGATTTATATTTTCTTTCTTATTATGTAAAAAGTAGATCTTAGGCAATATTTTATCTCTAACTGATATGCTTTTCTTTTGCAAATACCAAAATATAATATTTATATTTTGTGTATTCAAAGAGCTATTACCTTGAATCTGTGTCTTCTAATCATGAAGTGAAGATGATTTCTAAGGCAGATAGCATTTGGTTTATTCAAAAAAACCTTTTAACATGTCCTATGCAGTCAGTTCATCTGTCAGACTGGTAGCATAAGTCGTTCATACTCCTCCTTCTCTTCCTGTGCATATAAACTTTTATTTAATTCAGTTTGAAATAGCTTACTTTTACTTTTCATTTCTTCTTCATGTTTGTGGCACTGTCTTTTACTCTTTATTCTTTTATTTGTAAAATACTTATCAACATATCACCAAAGGAGATTGTTTCTCCACAGTAGATACTCAATGTTACACCACATGGAAAATGTCTCTTCTTGTTTATTCCTAAAATCTATAGCCAGATGTCCATATGTCAGGTTTATCCATTGACATTTGAAATATAAAACTAAATAATTTTATGGATAATAATTATATATGGATAGTGCCATTAAACACTAGATTTTAAAATAATTTAAATCTAAAATAAAGAAAAATGATCATACTTCTTTTGATATCAAGCAAACATAAATGTGGATATTATTTCATTCTTTTAACTGTCCTAATGGAAAAATAGGTCTTCCAATACATTTACTTTTCATTTTTTCTTCAATATAATGTCCCAAATAGTTGAAAAAATAAAACTAGCTTGAGACTATTTTTTAGAAATGGCCTATTGTTTCAAGGTCAACTCCTTTCCCCAAATGTTAAAATACAACACATGAATAGCCAGTTAGTTCCAAGAATGAAAATTTCTGCCAAAGCTTGTGTTCTGTACTCTGGCACAAAGTCCCAGCAAAATATACATTAGAGAGAAAGACTATAAAATAGAAAATAAACGAAAAGTCTCCAATTATTTAAAAATACCAACTTGGTACTGTGATTTAAACTGGTATTAATTCACTGTGATTACAAGAAATCACAACTTCCTAGGCACTAACGTAGCATATGAGAAAATGAAAACATATTCATAAAGAGAATCATCAAGTCAGATTGCCCTTCTAACACCATACTTTTTCTTTCAGTCATTTTATCTACTTAAATATGTGCTATGTAAATATTAAGAGATACATCATAGAATGATCAATTTACTTGGAATTTTCTAAGTAGTACATCCAGATACATCTCTCTAAATTGATGCATTGGGAGAACAAATGCTATCAATAAATAGTGTTCACTATCTTTCTCATTTTTCAGAGAATTTTAAAGTGAAATTAATAGAACATTGTTTTGGAGAGCCATATAATATTTACTGATAGTGAAAGATAGAATGTTATTGAAGTTAGTTCTCATGGATTTTTAAAAATTATGCTCCTGTGTACAAAAATGTATCAACCTCTGCTCAAAATAGAATTAAATCAGGTATTTTTCAAATGGTTATTATATGAACTATTTCCTTTCCTGGTTTCCTATTTCATATACTACACATATATTATACATAAGTAATATACAGAATATGTTTATAATATAAATATAGATGTGCATATATTATAAATATAAATGTTTCTCCAATGAAACATCTTTGTCTCTAAATTGTACTTTAAATGGTATGCAGAGCCTAATATTTTTAAAAATGCATATATTCATGTGGAAGGACAAAATACTCTGGAATTCACAAAGTTGATTTCCACTAATGAAATAATAATCTGAAGTGTTTTAGTAAAAGCCATTCCCTGATATCATGTCCACTTATGCCATACAGAGACTTTAATTACCTACTGTTTTCTTCCTACTACAGCAGATTTTTTAATTTGTTTGTTATAGAGCAAACAGTTTGGTGAAAATGTGAGGGAATATATTCAAAAGTTTTTTAATCTAAAAAGTAACTTATTTTTAAAAGAAAGTTTCATTATATTAATAAACCTAGTACATTTAGCACATATCTCTAGATTTACTTAAGGTTTATCTGTGTTATTTTTCTGTGTGCACAACTCATGGTCATTGACAAGCCAGTCAAAGCTTCTAAAATTGAATAAACTGATTAAAAGAAAATCATATTAAATTTCACAAAGAAGAGATTTAAAAACTTAAATCCGTTAGTAGTGGGAAAATTGTACACTATTACCTTGGAGGTATGTACTTTACATTAAATCAGGCAAAGGAAAATGCTTCAAAAATCAATTTCTCTATGGACCCAAAGACCAGATACACCATCAAGTCCTATTTTAAAATGGTCATAATTTAGAATTCATTCACTCAATAACAGATTGAGTATTAAAAGGTGTGAAATATTTGAGAGCTACAATTGTTTCAAACATTTTGGATAGCTTAGAGGCAGATTTCATAAATATTGATTTTTTAGTATTTTCTTTGCCAAATGAAAAGACAATGGATCCAGCCCTCAGGCTTTTGTTTTTGGAATTTCTCAAGATCATTTAAATTTGTGTTATTTTCAGAACAGCTTCATACACCTCTCAGAATAATGTAACTAGGGCCTTGGTAGGTCCTTTCAATGAACTGTAAAAACATTTATATTCCAACTTTTGCTTTCTTGAAAAGTTCAGAATCCTTCATGTTTCAGTTTCTTTGAGGTTTGTTTGTTTGTTTTGAAGTTGGGGGAGTGAGCTCAACTCATTTTATTTTATAGCTTTTTTTTTATTTTTGTGTGTTTTTCTGTTTGTTTGGTTGGGTTTTTTTTTTGTTTGTTTGCTTGTTTTTTTTTTTTTTTTTTTTTTTTTTTTGGCAGCACTGCACAGCTTGCAGGATCTTAGTTCCTGACCAGGGATGGAACCGAGGCCCTCATCAGTGAAGGCCTGGAGTCCTAACCACTGGACTGCCAGGGAATTCGCAGCACAATTCTTAAAAGAAGGATCTTCTCCCTTAAATAACCAAACTAAACCAGAAGTATTTGGAATTAGCATTTGTGCTGCTTAGAACAGTTTTACAAAGTGATTAAGTGAAGCCAAAATATCTGTGTTCACAGGAGTCCTATTCTCTAAGGTATCTGGCCCTGTACATCTCAGAATTTTTCTTCTCTTAATTGTAACTGTCAAAAGGAGCTATTATGATTGGCTAGATTCACTCCGTATGCTTCTGAGCCATTTAAAACATTAAGGTCAGATTTTGAGATGGAACTTTTTGACTTAAATCTTTAAGGAAAGGAGGAATAACACTCCAGGACCAAGCTAAATTACAAATTACAATTTTTATTAGGAATTATCTTTTTTTTGATTTGCCAAATCAAGATTTTGATTCGTAAAGTATGCTCTTCTCTTGTTTGCCCTTGTCAATTGGTGTGTACAGTAAAATGTAAATTACATTTAATATTCATCTAAGTTGGCATTTCCCCAAAATATATTCTAAAAGCACTGATTTTTTGATACTCTCTGCAGTAAATGTTTATCTTGGGCAAATAGGTTCGGATATACATATTGTTTCCATCTCTTGGAAATGATCAATAAACCATCAATAAAACATTTCATAGTGTGTGAGTTCTTTGGTAGAGAAAATGTGAATTCTAATTCTACTTCTTCCTTTCATTTGTTGTGTGGATCATAGATAAGTAATTTAATTTCCTCTTATTTTTTAAATTTATTTTTATTTTTTATTGAGATATAATTGACGTATAACATTGTGTAAGTTTAAAGTGTGAAACATGTTGATTTGATACATTTATATATTGCAATGTGATTACCATTGTAGCTTTAGCTAACAGCTCTATCATGTCACATAATTATTATTTCTTTTTGAGGTGAGAAGATTTATGAGCTAGTCTCAGCAATTTTGAAGTATGTCATATAGTATTTTTGACTGTAACCAGTATGCTATGCCTTGGATCTCCAGAACTTGTTCATCTTCTAGTTGCAAGTTTGTACTTTTTAAGTCATTTCATTTCTTTTGACCTCATTTCTTCATATGTGTACTAAGAATATTGAATCAAATGATTTTCTAAGGGCTCTGGTCTTTGGC
Source organism: Aethalodelphis obliquidens (assembly GCF_003676395.1). Taxonomy (NCBI): domain Eukaryota; kingdom Metazoa; phylum Chordata; class Mammalia; order Artiodactyla; family Delphinidae; genus Aethalodelphis; species Aethalodelphis obliquidens. The sequence continues at coordinate 5,710,722 of NW_020837998.1, forward strand.
CTGTGAATTTATTTTATTCTAGAAAAAATTTAAGTTGTACCTCTGTGCTCTTTGAAGTACAAACACTGTCAACATAAAAAAGAAAATGACATTTGAAAGTACTATCTGTTACACTGGTCCCAAACATATCCCCTAAATAAAAGGTCAGAAAACCAATAGATTATGGATTAGAAAGATTTTGTAATGAATAGAAAAAATGAGTTAATTTCAGGAATTTTAAAAGACATACAGCTCTAAGCTGTGGTCCCAAAGATATCCCCTAAATAAAAAGGCAGAAAATACAGCCAATAGTTTATGGATTAGAAATATTTTGTAATAAATAGGAAAAATGTGTTAACTTCAGAAACTTAAAAATATGTACAACTCTAGGCTAAAAAGGAAAATAAGCCATTTGGTATGGCTCAGCATGAGTTTGGTTAACCAAAATCCTATTAATGTAGAGAATGGTAATTGCATATTAGTGAAAATGTTTCCTTTTAATTTCTAGGTTTTAGTCTCTCCAATAAAGCCAACACTATGACTTTGGTTGTCAATTTTGAAATGAATATTTCTTTTTTTTTTTTTTGGCTGCACTGCGCAGCTTGCGGGATCTTAGTTCCCCCACCAGAGATTGAACCCAGGCCATGGCAGTAAAACTGCCAAGTTCTAACCACTGGAGTACCAGGGAATTCCCTGAATATTTCTTTAATCCAGCAGTAAACTAACTTTTATAGAAACTCAGGACCGATATGAATAGAAATTTTAATATACAGAGATGAGAAATTTATTTTATACTTGCAACATTGCTTTTATTGTAAATAAGGTACTCATTATACTAATCGCCTTGCATCTTTTGCATTTGTAGCCTTAACCTTTCACACAATTTGAACAGAAAATTTGATTTGAGCTTCACTATTTTTGTGGTTCAGACTCACGTACAATAATGCTGTAGCTTATTAGTTTTGCAATAAACAGGAGATGCACTGGGGTGATTTGGATTATACATCAAGAATTGGATCTTCTTGGCACATCTTCTGGAACGCTTTAAAATTAGCATTATTCAAAGAAAACTAGGTATTGGCCAATTAATTTGACATTACATCTTCAAGTACATTGTTGTTGTTGTTTTTCATATTGATTCAGCTATATTCTGTGACCTTCAGTACAAACTCTTGTGTGGCTTGGCATAAGAAAATGAATGAGGAACTTGTTCTCAAAAATTAGTCCATAACTTAGAATATGTTAGGCTTTAGATGAATTGAATCTTGATTTATCAGATTTTTCTCTATATTAAGAAGCATAGTAAACACTGTAATGTACTGAGACATGGTGATGCTTAAATAAATAAATATTTAAATATTTATTTAATACTTATAGAAAACATTATCCTTCAATTGACTATAGTGGCAAAGATATCTGCTTATCTCCAAATGAATGTCTTTAAAAATGTTTTCAAATCTTACTTACCCCCAAGGTAATGACCTTTTAAAATTTCATTAAAGTAGCTTTATTATGTGACTTTAAAAATTATACATGATAAAACAACTGCAATTGTTACTATTTTTTGAAGTAAATGGCAGTAATAGATTGGTGCATGATATTTGATCAACAAACATTAAGGCAACACAATCAATTTTGTGGTGAGCTCTGTTGACCTTTAAGCTATTCAAGCAGTATCTATTTATCAATATTTTTTTTCACATTTAGCCAGATGTTCCTAGTGCATGTTGAGTATTTAAACATTTATGTTAGGATTATGAAGGAAATGTTAAAATATGTTTGTATAGAGTAATAAAACATGTTCTGTTATTGTTCTTGTGATAAATTTTTGTAATTTTTATGTGACTTAAGTAGAAGCTGCATTTTTTACTGTAAAATGTGATTCCTTAATTTAAACTTTGTAGTACAAGAATCCCAGTAATTCATGTTGTTTACTAATTAATTACTTATGTTCCTTTACTAATTAAGATATTTGAGTAATAAATTTAGAAAGTAATGTTAAAACCTCAAGTATATTTCAAAGTAAGCATGTACACAAACTTAAATTTTTATGTGATTATTGCATTTGTGTAAGTAAAACTAATGATACCTGAACTATTAATGGCTTAAATTTATTAATTAATACATTTATTATTAAATACATTGCAGAATATTTAATAACCTGAAAACAATTTTCTTGGTGAAAGCAAGTTTAACTTGTTAGATATATTTATTTTATTTATTAGTAAAATTTCAAGTTATACATAAATGATAACTCATCCATAATATAACTGTAGTTGGATTTATTAGTAAAATAATTCATTTCAGTCATAGTGATTCACGTAGATTCTAGTATCTCAAATGACAAGGATTATCCTTATTTTGATCTTGCAAAAATCTTGAGCAGTGTGGATGCTTCAAAAATATCAATGATAAACCTTTAAACATTAGGAAGCAATTGAAATTTAGGAATGCATTTGGAAATGAACTTTATGTAAAAGTTCTTCCTAATATAATGAATGTATCTATTAATTTCTGTGTCAGCATATGAGTACTTAATATTGCTTTAGAGGGGGAAAATTGTTCCCTTTTTGACTATTTTTCATGTGATGAATTTGTGTCTCTTCAGAACTGTCCTGAAAATTTTATGCAGAATCTGCTTATTGTCCTGAATTTTAAAGAAAATTGATCAATATTTGACTTTACTAGTTTATAAACCAATTTTCATTTTTCAGCTTGGGAGCTAAATGTCTCCTGGGATAGATTTTTAAAATGTGTTTGTTTTCTTTTTCATTGTTGTCATGTCACTTGTTTTGCTGAGTTGGGTTCTTTCTATTCTTTTTTTATTTTTTTTTTTTTTTTTTTTTTTTTTTGTTTTGCTTTTTTTATTTGTACCTCCTTACCCTTAGAAATAAGTCTAGGCCTATCACATTTTTTTTTCTGACCTTTTCAGTTACCAAATTGGAAAGGATTTTAATAACTAGGTCTAGAACACACTGAAATTACATACTTAAAAATGAAAGCAAGCACTTTATTACTTCTCTGCTTAAAACAGCCTTTCTTTTTCACTCCAGTATATTGAAAACTCTACATTTAAATATTACAGGAATTTTTTAAAAAAGTATTACAGGAATTAATTATTAATTCAAATAATAAATTAAAATACTGTGTGTGTGTGAGATAGAGAGTGAGAGACTTATCATTGAAGTAGAACCATTATTTGAGTGGTGCAGGGTTGATGAATATTATTTAGAAGATCAATTCTACCTAAAGTGCCTTGTGAAAGCACTACTTTTTTTTTTTCTTTATACTTTGGTTTGTATTACCATTAAATTACGTTGCTTATGGACAAAAAACCTTATGATGAAAAATAAATGTGCCATGTATATGTCAATGACACTTAAAATGTTGTGCAATGCTCTCTAATTAATCCATATTATTGTATGGAAACATTACTTTCACCTCCATTTTTCTGTCTTTGACCTATTCCTTCTCTCTAAGCATTGCATACATCTTTAGTTTCATAATATTCAAATTTAATCCAAAGTTGATTTTTAACAAGTTCAAAATGTTTATCTTTAACGTTTTTATCTTTAGATGTGTGTTATTAAATATATCAGAAAATCATTTTTACTGTTGGCTTTAAAATTTTACAAAGAATAAATCTGTGATTCATTTGTCCGGATCAACACATATCAAAGTATTTATAAATATATAATTACTTTGTTTTGTTTGAAAATAGACTTTGCTATTTGTCTTAGATCAAGCATGAGCTCACAGTGTTTTGAAGGAAGTCACTTGATAATGCAGTGCCATAATTTATTTATCTGGATAATAAATATAATGATCTCGAATCCCTCATTTTTAATTGTGAAAAATAAATGAAATTTTAGTTATGAAAATAGCTGTATTATAGAAAAAGTGTCTTAACCAAGATAAGAATACTTCTATTGTGCCATCTAATATTAGTATCCATTGATGTTTTGTTTTTTCCCATGATTTTTTCAAATCGGATTTGGAGGAAAAACAACCTGTTAAGTCAAAAACAATGTTTTCCTTATGCTACACTTCCTGTAGGAGGTTCCAGGAGAAAAAGTGAAATTTTAATAGAGGACTACACTTTGTTATCATCAGCAATGAAGCTAGAAAATCTACTGAGTTCTTGCAAAATGTTGAGTTCAACAATACATTGCCTTCAGGGGAAGGACCAATCATGACTTCCCAAGAGGTCAGAATATAGCATAGGCTTGGTCTGAGTTTAGAAAAACATACTATAGGAGATAGATTTTTATGGGTTATCAGTATTCTACCTTATCTATCTCAGTCATCACGTTCTCTAAAAAATGATGTTGAACATATATTGCAATATATTACAATTTACATTTATTTAGTTAATGTAACATATTGGGAATAAAAGAAAATATTTATTTGTACTTAACTTTGTTAAACTGTCTTTTTAGCTTTCATTCCTGGACTAAAGAAAGGTACAGTAGAAATCAACACAAATCATAACCATGGTGCATTTATCATTTTAAAATGAATTTGTGTTTGTTTTAAGAACTTTGGCCTCTTCATTTCTCATAAAACATTGCAATTTCAACTGTTTGCTTCAAACACATTTTTAATATGTTTAAAATGAACTGATATCTAGGAAAGGTATCAGTCATTTGGTTATCTTATATAACTGGATGCTTTTTCCAAGTTATGTGTAATTAATCTTTAGATGTTAATGTGAGCCTGTTGTCATTTATTTGACTTACAGTAGTTACTTTCAAATTACCTATGAATTTAATTATTCATTTTTCTCCTCTGACAGTATAAGCATATTTAGGCATCTGTCTGAGGATGCATTAAATATATAATTCTACTTTTCTATATTTTCATTTGAAGTTGATCTGTAAACTGTGAATGCTGTATACATGCCTAACAAAATAATCCAAGTTAACATTCTTTGTGAACTTGTAAATAATATGCATTTTCTTTGCCAAAAAATATATATGGATTACATGTGAATCTATACTAAGTCATGGTCAACAGAAAACAAATATCTTTAAATATGGAGTTTAAGCAATCAGTTAAAACGTATCTAATTTTACTGTGCTGATAAAGTTTTAAAATGATGCAGGGTATTTTGAATGTTCCAAATATATTTGCATTCTCTGTGTATATGCACCAATTTCTTTATTGAGTATTTCATAGTTCAGGATGGATCTATCATATCGTTTCATTGCTATTTAAGACAATAATTCGTTTCACTTCACACACTTTTAAAATATGTTACAGTCCAATATTTTGACTGGGTGGAAATAGCACTCAAAGAATAATTTTTTCTGAAATCAGTCATAAAAATCTAAATCGTTATGTAAAGAACTTCCCCTTTAGTTTTTAATTTTGACATATCATCAATACTAACAGCATGTGTTATTATTTTTGGTATTTTAAATGTTTTTTTCAATGTTGCTTTGGTCTTTTTACATTGCATTGGCATATTTCTCTTGTGATCTTATGTAATTTGTTTTAATGTCCATGATAAATTTTTAACTATCATCTAACTAGCAGAATTTCAAGCTAAATATTTTACTCCCCATGAAAGTCTTGAGTATTCAACATTTACATGGGTTATTCATGTGAAAGTGGATGCATTACATGTACTTTTCATTTTTTCTCTCCCCTTCTCATTAGTTTCTACGTATCCCATGATAGATACTGTTCAGAAACTAGAGCTATATAAAGTCATGGTGATATTTTTGGGTTGTGATGCAAAGTCAAGGTGTTTTGAGCATAACTATTCAGAGGCATAGTGGAAAGAGCATTTGAATGTGAGCCATGACATCTAGAGTTCTAATGACAGTTCTGCACCTGACTAGATGCATACTGGCCAAGTCATTTAAACTCAGAGTCTTCATTTTCTTCTTTCCCTCATTAAAAAAATCTAGTAATCATAATTATGCTTAAGCCTCAGGAGAAGTCATGCTGCTAAAACATGACAACATAATAATAATCACAAATTAAAAAAAAAAAACAAGTGTGTACAGTTCTATACGCTGTCCCTATAACCTACAAATGTTTTTATCTTAATACACCCCTGCTATGTGTAAGTTCTATCATTTTATCCATTTTTGCAAAGATAGAAACTGAGGCAAAGAAAGGCTAAATAATATAGAAATTCATTTGATAAAATGAATTAAAGCACTTTCCCTGTATAAAACACTACTATTACTTAGATTTTTAAACCTTTATCAATACACCAATGAGTAATGATCATTGCAATTAAACTCATATTTTAAACCTTGCTGTAATTGATATTTAGTATATTCATAATGCAACTGGGCTCTGCCTCCAACTGCACTGAAACACCATAGTACCTTTTGTAGTTATATTCTATGAAAATTTTCATACCATATTTTATATATCCATTTTTCATCAACTCATTTGAGTAGACTTGCTATTATTTAACTCACATAGCACAATTTCTTAGGCATATTTTATGTAGTTAAATGTTAGTTTATAAGAGGAAGAAGCCCTCTGCGAGTCTAATCATAAATTTATAAAACTAAGATCATTTTGTTTATTTAACTCTTCTATTGAAGGGTAACTGATAACCAGGGATGACATTGAGTTTTTTCTTAAATACAAAAATATGTAGGCTTTTTCCCTCACAGTAAATAAGATATATACATGCAAATTCTTAGTAATAAGATAATTACTTTTAATTCTGTTATGCTTTACTTGTCCCCAAGTAAGAAATTGCAAATATATACTTGTCAGTTCATTCAGAGCAAATTCTTTTGTACCACCTTCTGAGGAAAACATACATTAATAAACATTTATAAATTAATACCTTTCATTGAATTTGCTTGCAAGTGTACTTTCCTTTTTTGTGGACAAGTTTTAATGTAAGGTGAGAGTTTTAGCTATATCAATTACATTTTCTGTTTTCATTGAGGTCTAGGGTTTAAGCAATAGAATGTCAACTGGTTTGTCTACCTGCAGTCGTTCATTGTCCATAGTAATGTTCAGTTGTCCAAGCTGAGTGTTGGCATATCATTACAGTGTTTTATTACCCTTCTGGCCTTCAGATAGCTCTCATGGATCTGTTCTTGAGAGAGGTTTCCATATTTATTGTTAGTACTCAAGGGCCAGCTGTAATTTAGGAGTGCATTACTTTAGACTTGAAATGTTGAATTTGAGTCAGGAGAAGCTGTTTAGAGATTAGAATGTGGGGGGGGGGAAAGTAGGTTGAAGTGGAAGGTTCTAGGAAAAACTGGGGAAATGAGTTATCTCTCAGCCAAATGAATCACCTCACCTATCTTCATCCAACTACTTAGTTAATAATAGTTTGTGAACATAAAATATAATTCATCCTTATGCATGATAGATATGGAGCTTTTCATATGTCAATTAGTAAGAAAAGTAATGTCTTTTCATAAGGTATCTTTTTTTTTTTCATGGCCAGGAGTTAATGAAAATGTATGTGTAAGTTTCAAAATGAAAAACTTATAGCACAGGCCATAATATTAATCACTTTATGTTAATTTATATAGTATCTCCCTAAATTCTCAGACCAAAGGACTAAATCAATATGCAGTTTTGTTAGTTTTGTTTTCGATTACTAATAGTAGACTCTAGAATGTCATAGAGCAATATTTGTGAAAGAAATTAAGTCTAATGAAGGATTTGCATATTTTACTATCTAAAATTGCCTTCTTTAGATCATGTATAACAAGTTCATTCCACCATATTATGTATTATACAGTGACACATAGAATTAGAAAAAACATGTCTTATGATAAAATTGTATTGTTTTTTAATGTTTTTTTTACAATGAAGAAAAAAGAAACAAATGTGATATTATTTATCACATAAAAGTTGACTGATTAGTAGAAAATTTAGTATCTTTTTGAGGCTATGCAGTGTATTAAAGTTAGAAAATGGGTGCAGTACTTTAGTGTTATCATTCTGATAAAAACTCTTGGCATAGCTTTGAAACAGTATATAATTTGTGAATAAAAATGCATAATTTAAACTTTATGTTCTGAGTATATACTAATGTCTTTTAAAAAATCTTTGTAGAGAAATAAATAGTATTGCTAGGTGACATATTGGTCAGCTGCTTGTTAGCAAATCATGGCTTGAACATTTAAATGACCCATAAACATTACTTCTGCTACAGCTAATAAGAATAGTAACCCTGATTTCATAAAGCATAATTTTATTTTACATCACTCTTATATTGCCTTGAAATTGATACTATTTGACTGACACAGTAAAATGATAAAATATTACTTTACTTTCATTTGCAGATGCCATATCAAAAGCTGGATCTACTATGAGGCAGAATTTTTCTATCGAAATATACTTTACAAACAGGTGATTTTTTTCTAGGACACACATAACAATTGATTGTTGAAAAGGCAACTTTCTCATTAGGTAAATTGTCTATCTGAGAATATAGCCCAGGATTCTTGAAGTTCAAGTAATTTATTATCATTGATTTTGATCAGCACTGTCACTGGAAATATAATGAGGGACACATATATAATTTTAAATTGTCTAGGGGCCACATTTAAAACACAAACAAAAAAACCAATAATAGGTGAAATTCATTTTTACCAATATATTTTATTTAACCCAACATAAACAAAATATCATTATTCCAACAGGTAATCAATATAAAAATTTTCTATAAGATAGTTTACATTTCTTTTCATAGTAAATCTGGAAATCTGGCATGCATTTTACACATACAGCACACCTCAGTTCCAACTAGCCACATTTTAAGTATTCAATAGCTATGTGTGACTAGTGGCTGCTACATCAAAAAAGCTTTAGATACCTCTCGAAGACTAGGGATTTGGGATTGGGCTGCAGAGAAAAAAAGGGCTTTGGTATACATTGGCTTGATATTATACCTTGAAGAAAAACAAACAAACAAAGAACGCTTGAAAACCTTGAATTTATCCTTGCTCATCTGAGGACATTTTCCCCCTGGCTGGTCAAAGTTCAAAGAAAAACAGAAAACATTTGGTAAATGTACTCTTGTTGATTTTCGCTGTCATGGGGGATGAAACAATGTGCAATGTGAAACAGCAAAGGGCTGTATAGATCAAAGTCAACACTTTCAATTGCAGACTTTTTGTCATATGTTTGAGGCTCTTAAGAAACACAATTCATTGCAATTTGCTCTCCTTGAAATTCTTGAGTAGTTTTCAAGAGGAGCCTTCAGTAGAGAACACTGATTGGTGCTTGTTAATCTCGAGGCATGGATGATTTTAAAACGTGTATTGTATAGCGTTTTATAATAATCAATATGTATCACTACCAGAACTTGAGCCAGAAGGCTGAAAATTTTCTATCTTCCAGTTCATATAAAATGTGATACTTCAATTTTAAAAGATTAGCAATATAATTTGCCATGTTAATGTGAATATAAGAATGTGAATTTCTAAGAATATGAAATAAGAGCATGTAATTTCTTAAACAAATCTAAAATACTTATATAATAGATGTCTGCATGTGGTATTCATGGTGCTCATGCTCACAGGGTGTATTTCCTAGGTTCACTCGCTATAAAAATGATTCTAAATAGTGCTGTGTGTCAGAGACAATTTAAAGCATTGATTTCTTCACTTGATAATCACTTATTACTGGTCCAAAATATCACCAAGCTAAAAACAGAAAACACCTTACAAAGTAATGAACTGCAATGCTCATTTAATAAGACAACATTCAAGTAAATCGAAAAATGCTTCATGCTCTTAACTACAATCATATCTAATTATATTGTTGCTTATAGGTAAAGATATGGAATATACTATTTACCTATTATTCAGAATCCAAGTGAAATTTATAAAATTTTAACAGTTTGCATTTTGAAGAAACTGACTGTTGAAGGCTTTACACAATTTGAATTTATATCAGATTAACAAAAATTGTATTTTATTTGCTGTCTATATTTGTTGCTGTTCTCCAAATATAACAATATCCTAGAAGATAAGAGGGAAGAAATAGGGAACTTTAGAAAACTCATATTAAATACTTTCCAAATATATTGACTCTGGCCTTCTTAAGCTTTTTCTAATGTGTTTAAAATGCATAGAATAAGAATATTTAGAGAAGTAACAAAAAGAGGGGAAAGATTTTTGTCAGCAAATGTCAGAATATATAAAGCTTTAACAAAAACAAGATGGTAGGCGTGTAGAAATTGATAGATCAATGGGGTAAAATAGTAAATAAGCTGACCATAATGCATACCTGAAGTTAATATATGACTAAAAAATAATCAAAACCAGAGGTAAACAAATATGCATGAATTATTAAAGAAATTGTGCTGTGAAATTTGGCAAAGTATTTGGAAAAAGATCATCACTCCAAAATACAGATCCAAAAAAATTATAGTAGGTCAAAGATGTAACTATAAACCTGGGGACATACAGTAGAAGAAAATATGTGAATATTAATTAATCAAAGAAATGGACTTCATTTAAAATTTTACTCCTGAATATCTGTATAATTTGTGACAAAACTAGTTCCAAACATTTCTGATAAATATATTTCATTGAATTGAAATACTGAAATTAGTTCTCATGCTACACTATGGAAATTACTGTTACTCCAAAAATTTAAATTCTAGAGTGATTCTATTATCATTAATTTAGACATAGCTTTTGAAAGAAAGGATGATTGCAGAAGGCAGACTGTATGGCACTAAGTAATAGCTATTCTCTTTTTTTAAATATGGATTTTGATGATAGTGGTAATAATAATCACCAACTTTTAATGAGTAGGTATAAAACATTACTCATTGTTCACGTTTCAAAGCAGCGACAGATGAAGTCTGTCACTTTCAAACAATGGGTTATTTTTAAATGATTGTATGATTTCTTCTAACAATATTTCATCAAACTGGCTTATATTTGTAGATGTAGCCCTATTGCTCCTTTCATGCTAATGTACATCGAGAGTAAAGAGTTTCCTAAAAGTCTTGCACAAACCTGCCTTTTCCTCCCAACCTTCCCTTTCACAGGCCTCTTGACAGCTCTCGACAGCTCTCTTTCCCTTTGCTTCCTTTTATTCAACAATCTTTTTTGAGTATCTGGTACATGCCAGGCACTATACTAATTCCCTTCCTTCATCTTTTAATCTCTCTCCAATAGGCAAGGGATGACATGGGAGAAAATTAGTAGTATAGCTATAGTTAGAGATGGAAGTTAGATAGAGGCAGAGGTAGAGTTATTTATTCATAAATATATGAAATTACAATTTTAATATTAATGTTCCATGGTATACTTTGTAAGAAGATTTAACATATTGTGACCTTGCATTAGGATAACATAGAGATAAATTTCAAATGGGATTGCTAGGAAAAAAACTATATACAATTTTCAACATTTTCTCAAAATATTCAGAGGCAGAAGTATAAGCCAAAGAGTCTGCCTGGATGGATCACTTTGAGAATGTACTCTTTCATGCCTGCTATATGATTGCATTTCAGTTTAATACCAAAATGGTCCATGCATAGCTTCATCATGAAAAATGATATTGGAATTTTGTTTAAAACTGTATAAACAAAACTACTTTTTAATCATATATACTTCTGAATATTCTTCCACATTTTTCAAGCTGCTAAAGCAATCAGGATTGATTGAAAGTCAGATAACAGAACTACTTAACTTGATAATCTAATTTTAGGCTCAAGTATAAAAGCATCCACTTTCCTTAGTTATCAGTAACTGCACTGCCTAATTTATTTTTGGGGTTAGTTCTATGACTCCCCTAAACTTAATATTTTATTGTAATTAGTTGATGTTCAAAAAAACAGCATTGTTATGAAGGGAAAATACTACCAAGGTTTTATTAATTCCATATGTTCTTTTAGGTTTTCTGGCAAGAACTCTGAATTTCCATTTTATCTATGATAATATTATAATAATAATTCTTATTTACAGTTTAATGGAAACTCAAAATTAGGGTTATACCATACACATTTGCTTACTTTTAGAATTTACTTAAGAAATATCACCCAATCAATTGATACTTTCTTGAAAAGACTCTCTACTGGAAATTGTAAATTTTTTTAACTAATTAATTAACACATCCTAATTTAAAAGGATTTGTTGCATTGTTATGGTATTTAGTTTTACTGTGTGTTGCTGTTTCTTCAACTTTTAAATTTTCCCTTGAATACAACTATTGTAAGCATTTTCTCTTTGAAAGCTTATATAGCAGAACTAATATATGTTGATTTAGTGCTTTTATTGAGATATAATTCACATAATATACAATTCACCCTTTTAGAATGTACAATTCAGTTGTTTTTAATATATTCATAAATGTGTGCAACCTTCACCACTATTGAATTCCAGAACATTTTCATCACCCACAAAGACCCACATAACCATTAGCAGTCACACCCTAATCCCCCATATCCGCATTCTGGCAACCAATACTCTCACTTCTGTCTCTAGATTTGCCTATATAGGAAATTTCATAAAATAGAATCATGCGCTATGTAGTCTATTATGTCTGACTTCTTTTACATAGCATAATGTTTTCAAGATTTATCCACAATATAGTATATATCAGTACTTCATTCCTTTGTAAGGCTGAGTAATATATCATTGTATTGTGTGGTACACACATTTTGTTTATCCATTCATCAGTTGATAGAAATGTGAGTGTTTCCATCTTTTGGCTGTTATGAATAATGCTGCTACAAACATTTGTGTACACTTTTTTGTGTGAACATGTTTTCAGTTCTCTTCAGTGATTATTTAAAAGAGTAGAATTGCTGGGCCATGTGTTAACATTATGTTTAATATTTTAAGGAACTGCCAAACTGTTTTCCAAAGTGACTGTACCATGTAACATTCCCATCAGCACTGTATGGTGGTTTTGATTTCTCCAAATCCTTACCAACGTCTGTCAATATCTGTCTTTTTAATTGTAACCACAGTAATGGGTGTGAATTATTATCTCACTTTGGCATTGATTTACATTTTGCTAATGATTAATGATGCTCAGAAGATTTACATGTGCTTATTGGCCATTTGTATATCTTCTTTGGAGAAAAGTTTATTTGAATACCTTTCATTTTTCTTTTGGAGTATTTTTTTTAAATTATTGAGTTGTAAGAGCTCTTTATAAATTCTGGATGCTAGTTACATAAAAGATATACAATCTGCAAATAATTCTTTTCATTCTGTAGATTGTCTTTTTATTTTCTTGATAGTGTCTTTTGAAGTACAAAAGTTATTTTCATGAAGTCTTATTTGTCTATTTTTTATTTGTTTGTTGATGCTTTAGGTTTCTACATCAAGAAATCAATGTCTAATACAAGGTCTTCAAGATTTGCACCCATGTTTTCTTCTAAAAAATGTATAGTTTTAGTTCTTACGTTTAGGTGTTTGATTCATTTTGAGTTAATGTTTGTATATGGGGTGAGGTAAGAATCCAACTTCATTTTTTTTGAATGTGGAAATCAAATTGTTCCAGAAGCATTTGTTGAAAAGACTATTCCTTACCCATTGAACTCTCTTGGCATTCATGTCAAAAATTGAGCAAAATGAATATGTTTATTTCTGGAATATAAATTGTGGTCTGTTAATCTACATGTCTATCTTCATGATTGTACCACAAAGGCTTCATTATTGTAATTGTGTGTTAAGTTTTGCTATCAGAAAGCAATTCTCCAAATTTGTTCCTCCTTTTCAAGATTGTTTTTGCTAATATGGATATCTTGAATTTCTGAAACAACTTTAGGATCAGCAAGTCAATTTCTTAAAAAAAATCAGCTCAGATTTTAATAAAAATTGTATTGGATATATAGAACAATTTAGGAAGTATTGCCATTTTAATAATATAAAGTCATCTATGAACACATATCTTTCAATTTATTTAAATTTTATTTAATTTCTTGATGTTTTGTAGTTTTTAATACACAAGTTTTGAACTTCTTTTGTTAAATAGGTTCCTAAATATTCTTTTAATGTGCATAGAATTGTTTTTAAATTTCAATTTCAAATTGTTCATGGCTAGTGCATAAACATTGATTTTTCTATGTAGATCTTGTATCCTGCATCCTTACTAAATTGTTTATTAACTCTAAGAGTATTTATGTGTATTTCTTTGGATTTTTTGTATACATTATTTCACCTGTCAATAGAGATAGTTTTACTTCTTCCCTTCCAATATGAATTTCTTTTATCTCCCTTTCTTACCTAATATCCTTCTTTGTCTCTAGTAACATTTTTGGTCTTAATGTGTTTTTTGTCTCATGTTAATACAATTTCTCCACTCCTCTTTTGATTACTGTTTGCATGGTATCTATTTTTCCATCATTTTATTTTCAACCGATTTGTATTTTTGAATATAAAGTGTTTCTCTTGTGGTCAGCATATAGTTGGATCATTTTTCAATTTGTTCTGTCAATCTATAGCTTTTGATTGAAGTGTTTAATCTGTTTACATTTAAAGTATATACCAAGTTAGGACTTGCATTTTTTTTTATCAATTTTATACACATCAGTGTATACATGTCAATCCCAATCGACCAATTCAGCACACCACCAGCCTCACCCCACCACAGTTTTCCCCCCTTGATGTCCATATGTTTGTTCTCTACATCTGTGTCTCAACTTCTGCCCTGCAAACCAGTTCATCTGTACCATTTTTCTAGGTTCCATATACATGCGTTAATATACGATATTTGTTTTTCTCTTTCTGACTTACTTCACTCTGTATGACAGTCTCTAGATCCAACCAGGTCTCAACAAATGACCCAGTTTCATTCCTTTTTATGACTGAGTAATATTCCATTGTATGTATGTACCACAACTTCTTTATCCATTCGTCTATCAATGGGCATTTAGGTTGCTTCCATGACCTGGCTATTGTAAATAGTGCTGCAACAAACATTGGGGTACATGTGTCTTTTTTTTTTTTACATCTTTATTGGGGTATAATTGCTTTACAATGGTGTGTTAGTTTCTGCTTTTGAACAAAGTGAATCAGTTATACATATACATATGTTCCCATATCTCTTCTCTCTTACATCTACCTCCCTCCCACTCTCCCTATCTCACCCTTCCAGGCAGTCACAAAGCACCGAGCCGATATCCCTGTGCCATGCGGCTGCTTCCCATTAGCTATCTACCTTACGTTTGTTAGTGTATATATGTCCATGCCTCACTCTCGCCCTGTCACAACTCACCCTTCCCCCTCCCCGTATCCTCAAGTCCGTTCTCCAGTAGGTCTGTGTCTTTATTCCTGTCTTACCCATAGGTTCTTCATGACATTTTTTTTCCTTAAATTCCATATATATGTGTTAGCATACGGTATTTGTCTTTTTCTTTCTGACTTACTTCACTCTGTATGACAGACTCTAGGTCTATCCACCTCATTACGAATAGCTCAATTTCGTTTCTTTTTATGGCTGAGTAACATTCCATTGTATATATGTGCCACATCTTCTTTATCCATTCATCCGATGATGGGCATTTAGGTTGTTTCCATCTCAAGGCTATTGTAAATAGAGCTGCAATGAACATTTTGGTACATGACTCTTTTTGATTTTTGGTTTCCCCAGGGTATATGCCCAGTAGTGGGATTGCTGGGTCATATGGTAGTTCTATTTGTAGTTTTTTAAGGAACCTCCATACTGTTCTCTATAGTGGCTAAACCAATTCACATTCTCACCAGCAGTGCAAGAGTGTTCCCTTTACTCCACACCCACTCCAGCATTTATTGTTTCTAGATTTTTTGGTGATGGCCATTCTGACTGGTGTGAGATGATATCTCATTGTAGTTTTGATTTGCATTTCTCTAATGATTAATGATGTTGAACATTCTTTCATGTGTTTGTTGGCAGTCTGTATATCTTCTTTGGAGAAATGTCTATTTAGGTCTTCTGCCCATTTTTGGATTGGGTTGTTTGTTTTTTTTTGTTATTGAGCTGCATGAGCTGCTTGTAAGTTTTGGAGATTAATCCTTTGTCAGTTGCTTCATTTGCAAATATTTTCTCCCATTCTGAGGGTTGTCTTTTGGTCTTGTTTATGGTTTCCTTTGCTGTGCAAAAGCTTTGAAGTTTCATTAGGTCCCATTTGTTTATTTTTGTTTTTTATTTCCATTTCTCTAGGAGGTGGATCAAAAAAGATCTTCTGTGATTTATGTCAAAGAGTGTTCTTCCTATGTTTTCCTCTAAGAGTTTTAGAGTGTCCAATCTTACGTTTAGGTCTAAAATCCATTTTGAGTTTATTTTTGTGTATGGTGTTAGGGAGTGTTCTAATTTCATTCTTTTATATGTAGCTGTCCAGTTTTCTCAGCACCACTTATTGAAGAGACTGTCTTTTCTCCATTGCATATCCTTGCTTCCATCTATATTTCTGTTTTTGTGCCAGTACCATACTGTCTTGATTACTGTAGCTTTGTTGTATAGTCTGAAGTCAGGGAGTCTGATTCCTCCAGCTCCGTTTTTGTCTCTAAAAACTGCTTTGGCTACTCAGGGTCTTTTTTGTCTCCATACAAATTTTAAGAGTTTTTATGCTAGTTGCATAAAAAAATGCCATTGGTAATTTGGTAGGGATTGCACTGAATCTGTAGGTTGTTTTAGGTAGTATAGTCATTTTCACAATATTGATTCTTCCAATCCAAGAACATGGTATATCTCTCCATCAACAGATATCATCTTTAATTGCTTTCATCAGTGTCTTATAGTTTTCTGCATACAGGTCTTTTGTCTCTCCTGGTAGGTTTATTCCTAGGTATTTTACTCTTTTTGTTACAATAGTAAATGGGAGTGTTTCCTTAATTTCTCTTTCAGATTTTTCATCGTTAGTGTATAGGAATGCAACAGATTTCTGTGCATTAATTTGTATCCTGCGAAGTTACCAAATTCATTGATTAGCTCCAGTAGTTTTCTGGTGGCATCTTTAGGATTCTCTATGTATAGTATCATGTCATCTGCAAACAGTGAGAGATTTACTTTTTCCTTTCCAATTTGAATTCCTTTTATTTCTTTTTCTTCTCTGATTGCTGTGGCTAGGACTTCCAAAACTATGTTGAATAATAGTGATAAGAGTGGACATCCTTGTCTTGTTCCTGATCTTAGAGGAAATGCTTTCAATTTTTCACCATTGAGAATGAAATTTGCTGTGGGTTTGTTGTATATGGCCTTTATTATGCTGAGGTAGGTTCCCTCTATGCCCACTTTCTGGAGAGTTTTTATCAGAAATGGGTGTTGAATTTTGTCAGAAGTTTTTTCTGCATCTATTGAGATGATCATATGGTTTTTATCCTTCAATTTCTTAATATGGTGTATCACATTGATTGATTTGCGTATATTGAAGAATCCTTGCATCCCTTGGATAAATCCCAGTTGGTCATGGTTTATGATCTTTTTAATGTGTTGTTGGATTCTGTTTGCTAGTATTTTGCTGAGGATTTTTACATCTATATTCATCAGTGATATTGGTCTGTAATTTTCTTTTTTTGTAATATCTTTGTCTGGTTTTGGTATCAGGGTGATGGTGGCCTCATAGAATGAGTTTGGGAGTGTTCCTTCCTCTGCAATTTTTTGGAAGAGTTTGAGAAGGATGGGTGTTAGCTCTTCTCTAAATGTTTGATAGAATCCACCTGTGAAGCCATCTGGTCCTGGACTTTTGTTTGTTGGAAGATTTTTAATCACAGTTTCAATTTCATTACTTGTGATTGCTCTGTTCATATTTTCTATGTCTTCCTGGTTCAGTCATGGAAGGGTATACATTTGTAAAAATTTGTCCACTTCTTCCAGGTTGTCCATTTTTTTGACATAGGGTTGCTTGTAGTAGTCTCTTAAGATTCTTTGTATTTCTGCAGTGTCTGTTGTAACTTCTCCTTTCTCATTTCTAAGTTTATTGATTTGAGTCCTCTCCCTCTTTTTCTTGATGAGTCTGGCTAATGGTTTAACAATTTTGTTTATATTGTCAAAGAACCAGCTTTGAGTTTTATTGATCTTTGTTATTGTTTTCTTTGTTTCTATTTCATTTATTTCTGTTCTGATCTTTATGATTTCTCTCCTTCTGCTAACTTTGGGTTTTGTTTGTTCTTCTTTCTCTAGTTCCTTTAGGTGTAACGTTAGATT
The DNA here is from genome assembly GCF_003676395.1 of Aethalodelphis obliquidens. Classification (NCBI taxonomy): domain Eukaryota; kingdom Metazoa; phylum Chordata; class Mammalia; order Artiodactyla; family Delphinidae; genus Aethalodelphis; species Aethalodelphis obliquidens. Next base: position 5,728,797 of record NW_020837998.1, read on the forward strand.
GTTTATTTGAGATTTTTCTTGTTTCTTGAGGTAGGCTTGTATAGCTATAAACTTTCCTCTTAGAACTGCTTTTGCTGCATACCATAGGTTTTGGATCATCCTGTTTTCATTGTCATTTGTCTCTAGGTATTTTTTGATTTCCTCTTTGATTTCTTCAGTGAACTCTTGGTTATTTAGTAACATAGTGTTTAGCCTCCATGTGTTTGTGTTTTTTACGTTTTTTCCCCTGTAATTCATTTCTAATCTCATAGCGTTGTGGTCAGAAAAGATGCTTGATATGATTTCAATTTTCTTAATTTTACTGAGGCTTGATTTGTGACCCAAAATGTCCCATGCACACTTGAGAAGAAAGTGTAATCTGCTATGTTTGGATGGAATGTCCTATAAATATCAATTAAATCTATCTGGTCTATTGTGTCATTTAAAGCTTGTGTTTCCTTATTTATTTTCATTTCAGATGATCTGTCCGTGGGTGTAAGTTAGGTGTTAAAGGCCCCCACTATTATTGTGTTACTGTCAATTTCCTCTCTTACAGTTGTTAACAGTTACCTTATGTATTGTGGTGCTCCTATGTTGGGTGCATATATATTTATAATTGTTATATCTTCTTCTTGGATTGATCCCTTTATCATTATGTAGTGTCCTTCTTTGTCCCTTGTAACATTCTTTATTTTAAAGTCTATTTTATCTGATATGAGTATTGCTACTCCAGCTTTTTTTGATTTCCATTTGCATGGAATATCTTTTTCCATCCCCTCACTTTCAGTCTGTATGTGTCTCTAGGTCTGAAGTGGGTCTCTTGTAGACAGCATATATATGGGTCTTGTTTTTGTATCCATTCAGCAAGCCTGTGTCTTTTGGTTGGAACATTTAATCCATTCATATTTAAGGTAATTATTGATATGTATGTTCCTATGACCATTTTCTTAATTATTTTGGGTTTGTTTTTGTAGGTCCTTTTCTTCTCTTGTGTTTCTCACTTAGAGAAGTTCCTTTTGCATTTGTTATAGAGCTGATTTGGTGGTGCTAACTCCTCTTAGCTTTTGCTTCTCTTAGCTTTTGCTTCTCCATCAAATCTGAATGAGATCCTTGCCAGGTAGAGTAATATTGGTGGTAGGTTCTTCCCTTTCATCACTCTAAGTATATCATGCCACTCCCTTCCTTTTGATTCAAGTGTTTAATCTGTTTACATTTAAGGTAATTACCAAGTTAGGACTTGAATTTTTAATTTTACTATTTGTTTTCAATATGTCTTATGCATTTTTTGTTCCTTTGTTCCTCCATTGTTTTCCTCTTTTTTTGTTAAATGACTATTTAACAAATTTCATTACTTTTATTATATTTTTGAGTTATTTTCTTAGTGGTTACCTTGGGGATTATAATGAACAATGCAGTTTATAACAATCTAGTTATGATGAACACTAACCTAATTTTAATAATATATAAAAACTGCTCCTCTATAGTTCCATTCTCTCTCCCCTCCATCATGCTGTTATTGTCATATGAATTATGTCTTTCTATATTGTATGTCAATCAAAAGATTTATAGTTATTGTTTTATACAGTTCTCTTTTAAATCAAATGAGATAAAAAGTTACAAATAGAAAATGAATTATATTATCTTTTATATTTACCTATGCATTTATTTCACCAGCATTTGAGATACTCTCCAGTGTCCTTTTCTTTCAGTCTGAAGGCCTTCCTTTATTATTTCCTGTAAGGCAGGTTTTCTAGTAATGGAATCTCTCTTTTAAAAATAAATCTGGGAATGTCTTAATTTGTTTTTCATTGTTGAAAGATAGTTTTACAAGGTAAAGAATTCTTGGTTGAAGTACTTTTTTTTCAACAGTTTGAACACTTCTGGCCTTTACAGTTTCTGATGGGAAGTCTACTGTCAATCTTATTAAAGATTCTTTGTACAGGATGAGTCATATCTATCTTGCTACTTTCAAGATTGTCTCTTGGTCTTTGTCTTTCAAGTGTTTGATTATGTTGTGCCTAGGTGTTTATTGGAGTTCATTCAGCTTCTCAGATGTGTATATTAATGTATTTTACCAAATTTGGGGCTGGTTTTGGTGATTATTTCTTCAGAGATTATTTCTTTTTTATTCTCTGCTTCTTGGATTCCCATTATGAATCTATTGGTCCATCTGATGGTGTTTCACAGGTCTCTTCATTTTTCTTCATTCTTTTTTAGTTCTTTTCCACCTATAGACAATTTTATTTGACCTATCTTTAACTTTGTTGGTTCTTCTGCATGTGCCAATCTGCTGATGATAGTCTTCAGTGAATTTTTCATTTCAGTTATCATACTTTTCAATACCAGATTATCTACTTGTTTCTTTTTACATTTTCTACCTCTTTATTGATATCCTTTATTAAGTGAGACATTATTCCCATGCTTTAAAAAAATTATTTAGACATAATTTCCTTTCATTCTTTGAACATATTTAAAATATATGCTTAAAGTCTGTATCTAATAAGTCCAATGTCTGCACTTTCTCAGGGACAGTTTCTATTTATAGCTTTTATTCCTATGAATAAGTCATAATTTATGTTTTATATTTTTTTGAAAACTGGCAGTTTAAAATAGTACAATGTGACAACTCTAGAAATCAGATTCTCCCCCATCCCCAGGATATTTTTTTGTTGTTGCTGACACTTGTATTTGTTTATTTAATTACTTTTCTTAACTAATTCTCTAAACTGTGTATTCTTTGTTATGCATGTTCACTGAAGTATTTACCTGAATAGCTAACTGGTAAGCTAATGATTGGGCAGCACTTTCTTTAAATGCCTGGAACTATAAATCTCCTAGTCTTTGCTGAGAAGATTTTTGTGTCTATTGAGCCATGCCTTCAACACTCAGCCAGGCTCTTTACACCTCTACCCTTAGCCTTTACTTCTGCTCATATAGAGCCTCAATATCAGCCAAAGGCAAAAGTTGAGGGCTTTCTCAGGTCCTTCCTGAGAATGTAATCAGGCCTACCCTTATGTGTTTGTAGTTATCCAAGAATATATTGTGGCTTATCAAAGGCCCTGTTGAAATTCATTCCCCACCTTTTCTTTTAAGCTTTTTGGTACGTCTATTATGTACTCCCTGTTATCCATCACTTCAGGAAGCTGAAATGTCAAAACACTTGCCTGTAATTGTTTTCAACATCAGCTCTCTGGGAGAAGGTTTTTAGCACTGGGTGAGCTCTGTATCAGCCTAAAAGTAGGTCTTACAGGGGACCACAAAACAGGTAATATAATGACAACCCTTTGGGAATGAGGCTTTTCAAATAGCTTCAATTAAGTTCTACTCTCTTCAGGGGTTACCAAGCTGCCCCAGGAATATGGGTTGTTATTTTTCAAAGCTACTACTGAGCTGAAGAGTTGAGACTGAGTCTAGTGTAAGCTAAAGCATGACAAATCTTGCTGTTCTTTTAGAGGTAAAGTTGTTTTTCTTGAATAAACCTTCTCTGGATTGCTTAAAACCTTTGGTTAGCTTTAAGAGTCCTGAAAAAACTTAGTTCTGATATTTTGGCCAGTGTTTTCATTGTTTTCATGGAAGACAGGATTTTGAGAATTTCTTATTCTACAATGTTAGCTGGCACCAGTCCTGGAATCAGTTTTAGGTGTGATTACATTTATTGAATACATTTCATCTGATTATAGTATTAAAAATGCAATACAGTCTATTTTCCTACTAGTTAAGCTATACAATTAGAAATAAGAAGTTAAAATAATAACAACGTTTAATGGAGGGCATAATTCTGAATTCTTTATCTCTTTTAATCCTCACATGGTAAATGTTATCTTCAGTTTACAGATGAAGAAACAAAGGTCAAAATACTATATATTGACCATTTCACAGATAGTCGAAGCAAGATTTTGAACCTAATTCTGTATACCTTCAATTCCCACTGTTTCAACCATCAAAATTTAATTATAAATCTCCGCACTTAAAAATCTTATATATTATGAAGTATAGTGACAATATAAAATTAAGCTTTAAACAAAATATCTGTCAGTATGTTGGGTGCTCAATACTCTGTGAACTGTTTTAAATTGTGAAATGGGGAAATAAAACAACTGGACTATGTTTATGTTATGCTAATAAATTCTATTATTTTACTAGCTAAAAGTACTCTTATGATCATGTTCACTGATATATATCTAATGCCTAGGTTAGTGTCTGGCTCATAATGAATTAATATTGATTACTCAATCATGGATTAATGCCATCGTATAGAGTATTTAATTATTAATAAATAATTATTTACTGAATTTATTTTCATTATTTGTAGGTTGAATATGTTACAACAGTACAGTATATTAGCGAAAATTTTTTCATAATGAGCTGAGATCTATGGTTCAAGAAATATTCATGTTTTATGGTACAAAGTAATATGGATTCCTTACAACACCATAGAATAAAAAGCACAGATTTATCAAAATGTGAGAATGTGGGGCTTCCTTGGTAGCGTAGTGGTTGAGAGTCTGCCTGCCAATGCAGGGGACACGGGTTCGTGCCCCAGTCTGGGAAGATTCCACATGCTGCGGAGCGGCTGGGCCCGTGAGCCATGGCCGCTGAACCTGTGCGTCCAGAGCCTGTGCTCCACAACGGGAGAGGCCACAATAGTGAGAGGCCTGCGTACCACACACACACAAAAAAAGGTGAAAATGTGTGTAAAAATAACATCAGAGAGAAAGTTGGTGTAAAAATACACTTACTGAGGTTATAGGATATATAAATTTTTTTCAGAAGGTAAAACAGAATATAGGTTAAGTATCATTAACAGAAATGGTGAAGTTAAATCAATAACAGCTGCTTTTTTTCCTAATATTCCTTGGAATTGTATATATTTTGAGGTTATTTATACACAAAAAAATTTTAAATAATTTTGACGTTACTTATATTTAAGAAAAAAATATTCACATTTAAAGTCAATTTTATAGATTGAAGTCAGTTTATTGAAAGGTTTTTTTTTTTTCTCATATCCATAGCTGATCTGTCATGATCATTGAAAATGATATTTTTTTCTAAATAAATGGTCAATTCAAGGATAGATTCATACATCTCATTATGATAAATTCCTCACAAATAAAATAAAATAATGATAGGGTAAGGATTATGAGAAATCTTGATGTCATTCTTATACAGTATATCTTGGTCTTAAAATTATGTATAAAACAAGCAGAATCAAGAGAACTAGAACAAAAATAGATTGTTACAAAGTAAACCTTATATTGATTTTTTATTACTAGAAATTTATCCTTAATTTTTACTTAAACTAACAATACTTTAATATCTGGAAAGAAATCCCTAATTTTTCTTATAAAATTTAATTTGCACATTTTAGACATATAGAATACCTAATACATGTAGGGAATTTTGTTACATTTGGAAAGCTAATCTCATTCTTTATCTCTGCTGTTTCAGTAACATAAGAAAAGTCTCCTGTCCACCAGGGAAAATTTTATAAGGCTACTTTTCTTTGTAAATACAGATCTTCTACTGTATCAGGCTTCTACTGATAATCAAACAAGCTTTAAGGATTATGGAAATTATAGGCCTTTAATATAGTTTGAGATACTTTTAGAAATTTTCCACATGAAACAATTTATTGTTATCACTATAATTAAATTTAGATTTTAGAATAATAAAAATCTTGAGATACAATTAGGAAAGACATATTTTAAGTATTTTTAAATTGATTCAATTTGACTGGTTTATTAAGAATTTAGCCATCTAACTGGTTCATAATTTTTATACGACTAAAGTTTCCAAGAATGATATCCATTCAGGTGGTAACAAGAAATTAGGTTACATTTTCTAATTCAATCTTTAAGTTTCTTTTTTAACTTAAATTTTATAGTCACATAAATAATCCAGGTGATTCATACCAAATAACATTTTTCCTTCAGGTATTTGAAAGAAAAGAGAATGTCAAACTTATTAGTGTTTGCTTTAAGTAAGCAGGCAGATAGAAAACTGGTAGAAATGCTTTTAGAATTATGCCTTAATAACTGCAAATTAACTCCTGAATATTAATTTGGCTATTAGATTTGCATATATAGTTGGATATATAGATATAGATGACACAGATATATAGATATAGATACAGATATAGATAGATGGATGCAAATTTTATCAATCTTTCTGAGAGTTGCATACCTCCTCTGTTTTCAAAGTCAATTTATTAACAGGTTTCTAGTGAATATTTGTGACCAACATTTTGAATAGCACCTAAGATTACTAGAACAATAATCAAGCAGATTATAGCAACATTCTGTTTGTATTAGTTTCTTATTGATGCTGTAACAAATTACCACAATCTTAGTGTCTTAATACAGAATAAGTTTATTATTTTACATTGCCAGAGAGCAGAAGTCCAAAATGCACTTGGATAAAATCAAGGCATTGATGGGACTGTGTAGCATTCTGGAGCCTCTAAAGGAGAATCCATTTTCTTGCCTTTTTGCAGTTTCTAAAGGCTACCAGCATTCCTTGGCTCATGACTTCTTACCATTTTCAAAACCAGCAAAGCCTGGTTCAGTTTTTCTCACAATGTCATCGCTCTGGTTTTGACTCTTCTTCCTCCCTTTCCTCCATTTAAGGACCCTTGTGACAACGTTGGCTCCACTGGGATAATCCAGGATAATTCTTTTAAGATCATCTGATTAACAAACTTAATTCCACCTATAACCTTACTTCTCCCTTGCCATGTATTATATAACATAATAAAGATTCCAAGGATTAGGATTTGGACATCTTGGGGATAGGAGAATTTATTCTGCCTGCCACACCACACTTTACTGTTTGAAAAGCAACTTTTAATGCTGTAACCATGTTTAAAAGATGTCTAAACATATTTTTAACAAAGTAGTTTCAATAACTTTGACCTTTGAGATATATCCAAGAAAGCTGAGAACTATTTTGGAAATTGGGGTTGTTTCTGACATTCCAGGTTCATTCAGGTTTTTAGGATATTAAATCCTGGTTGATTTTAAATGACCCATTCCACAATTTTCAACCTGACTTGGTGTAAAGATATTTCCTTGCATCAGCATTTCAAATTATAAACATATCTTTCTTCTTAGCAAAGACTCATTTAGCCTCTTAAAGGCACAGTTTCCTCATTTGTAAAATATAAATACCATTATGCAACTACTTCATAGTGTGTGGTGAGGATTTAATGAATTAATGCATACAAAGAACTTAGCCCTGTCCTTTGGACATTGAAGATGTTCAGTATTATGCTAATATAATAACAGCTTTGTTATTTTCCCATTTTTATTATTTATCTGGATGCAAATTATACTGTTTTCCTGCTTAGCCTTTAGGCAAAACTCATTTTATTTGATTTTTATTCCAAATATAAATTAATAAAAGAGGTGCTGGGCTTCCCTGGTGGCACAGTGGTTGAGAGTCCGCCTGCCGATGCAGGGGACACGGGTTCGTGCCTCGGTCCGGGAAGATCCCACATGCCACGGAGTGGCTAGGCCCGTGAGCCATGGCCGCTGAGCCTGCGCGTCCGGAGCCCATGCTCCGCAGTGGGAGAGGCCACAACAGTGAGAGTTCCACGTACCGCAAAAAAAAAAAAAAAAAAAAAGAGGTGCTGCTTGTTTTCATCAATCCATGAAATATTTTTTCTATGAATTTAAAAAATAAAGCTTCATGTGTAATTATATTCTTTTATCATTGTCAGTATTTTCAGGCATATATGTCAAGTTAAAAAGCAAGAGAGATACTTCTTAATGAGTTTATCAAAGAAGCTTATAACTGTTGAATATGTTTTGAACCCTCTATTCTTATACTTAAATACAATTAACCTTTACCTTTAACTAAGCTAACTTCTCTGTTAATTAGTGTCTAACTCTAAAGGTGATAAGGAGGTAGCAAGGTTAATTTGCATATTTTAAAATCTAAACAAATCTTGATAGAAATTAATAGATGTATGCGTATAAATCTAAGGTTGTAGTAACTCTTTCGTACCCACATATGTTTTATTAAAATTGTAGGGACATTCTTCTTTTACTTGTTTTTCTTAGTCTTCAAACTTGTGTGTAGACTCCTTATAAATAGTCTCAACTTGATTGTTAGTTATAAATAGGAATATCTTTTTAAGAATTAGGCAGTAACATTTGTATTTTAACATCCATGGGAATGCTATATTGTGTCTGAATTAATAATCTGACACTAAACATTAAACAGTATTTTTTTTCTTGTCTCATCCTTTGATACTTCTTAGCATATGAGGTGTTTTGAGGAAAGATGTGGAACATGTAAATTAATTGTCTTTTTTTACCCTTCAATGATAATTAGGGTATTTATTAAATTCCCTGAAGTCATATGACACACATCTAAACTCAAACTAAATTCTCTGCCTCTTGTAGGCTTTATGTATGACATTATGATAATCCAGATTCTATTTTTTTTTTAAATGACAAAATGAATTTATAAATCAACAGAGACACATGGATTACCATAATTTTATAAAGAAAGAGAAAATTGTTACAGTTGTGGCACATGGCTTGTTTGACATTCCTTGCAGCTAAACAATTTATCGCCTTTTACACAGACTGTTGTCAGAAGTAGTGAAGGATTGCTGGGAAAACGGCATTTTCTCAATGCTTTGGAGTTTAAACTATTCCCCAAAGACACAGTTCCTTCAGTGAAGCATGTGGCTTTGTTGTCACTTGACCAATAGACTGCACCTTGCATGGGAAAAATTTGTCTCATTCTTTTCACATGTGATGCAAATACTGATTTTTAAATATTTTTAAAATTTTTAAATCACAAATGATTAGTAATAGCTTAGAGAAAAACACATATGCTGTTGAATTATTTCTAATCTTTTATTCTTCACCATATATAAGTTGTACTAAGAGAGTTGCGATATATTTACAAAGGCACTTATTTATTTTTTTTGACTTTATCGTTTTTTAGAATTTTTATTGAATTTTATTTGATTTACAATGTTGCGTTAGTTTCAGGTGTACAGCAAAGTGAATCAATTATACATATATGTATATCCACTCTTTTCTAGCTTCTTTTCCCATATAGGCCATTAAAGAGTATTGAGTAGATTTTCCTGTGCTATACAGTATGTCCTTATTAGTTATCTTTTTTAATATAGTAGTGTGTGTATGTCAATCACACTCTCCTAATTTATCCCTCCCCCCCTTCCCCCCTGGTAACCATAAGTTTGTTTTCTACATCTATGACTCTATTTCTGTTTTGTAAATAAGTTCATTGGTACCTTTTTTTTTTGGTTCCATACATAAGTAATATCATATATTTTTCTCTGTCTGACTTACTTCACTCAGTATGACAATCTCTAGGTCCATCCAAGTTGCTGCAAATGGCATTATTTTGTTCTTTTTTATGGCTGAGTAATATTCCATTGTATATATGTATCACATCTTCTTTATCCACTCCTCTGTCGATGGACATTTAGGTTGCTTCCATGTCTTGGCTATTGTAAATAGTGCTGCAGTGAACATTGGGGTGCATGTATATTTTTGAATTATGGTTTTCTCTGGAAATATGTCTTATTATTTTCACATGTGATGCAAATATTGATTTTAATGATCATGATGCATATGAACAGTTTTGCATTGAAGTAGGAATGAGAGTACATAAATAGAAAAGTAGTTCTTCAAGATCATATAGTTAGTTTATGAAGGCCCAAAACTCAGAGGAGTCAATAACACATGCTCAGGAAGTCCTATGTTCTTTCAGTTATATAGACTTTCCCCTTAATTTACATAAATTATATATTTCAGTGTTGTATATTGTACAATTTATTTTATTCATAAAATTATATGCAATATATTGCTAAAATTCATCACCCCCAAATCTGACACAGTGATAATGTCTTTATTTAGATTCTGCACTTTGATGATACCCTGATTTAACATGAATATGTTGCATCATGGGAGGGGGAGCACATAAGAAAACATTTTTATCATATATACATTTTATTTTAATATCAAAAGTCATATTCTACTATCTATAATTTTGCCACTGAAATAATCATTTTGTATTTGTTTTTGTTTAATTAAATGATTTGTAAATTAGAGGTGTAATAGTTACATATAGTATATATCTAATATTTTGTCGTGAATTTTTTTTCTTATTCTGGAATCATTTATTTAAAGAACATCTGTAAAGATAATGCAGAGAATTCCCTTAGAGCTGTCACACAGGTTACCCTATTGTTAATAACTTATATAACTATGGTACATTTATCAAAACTAAGAAATCAACACTGCTAAAACGGAACTAATCTATAGACTTTATTCAGATTAAACCAGTGTTTCCAAAAATGTTCTTTCTTGGTTTCCAGGATCTAATCCAGGATAACACATTGCATTTAATTGTCATGTTTTTTGCGACCTATGACGATTTCCTATGAACTTGACAATATTGAAGAGTAATGGTCTTCTAGAATGTCCCTCAATTTGGATCTGTCTGATGTCTGTCTCATGATTAGATTGTGGATTATGGATTTGAGGGAGAATAAAAGAAGGGTGAAATGGCTTTCTTGTCTCATTATATTGGGAGTATATAATATCCTTATGACATCAATGGTAATATTTTCTTTGACCACGTGCTTAAGGTGATATTATGCCAGGTTTCTCCACTGTAAATTTGTTCTTTTTCCCTTTCCATACTCTATTCTTCAGAAGTGAGTATCAAAGTCTGAAAGAAAAATAAATAGATAGATGATAGATAAATTTTAGCAGCTCCATTGGGATATAATTTACATACCATAAAATGTACCCACATAAAATATACAATTTAATGGGTTTTATATCTTCACAGAGTTGTGCAACCATCATCACAATCTAACTTTAGAACATTTTTGTCACCCCAGAAAAAAAACATATACCCATTAGCAGTCACCCTCAATTGTTCTACTCCATGCCCCTTGTTATAAACAACCATTAATCTACCTTCTGTCCCTATTGATTTGCCTAATCTGAATATTTAATATAAATGAAATTATTTATTTGGGGTCTAACTGTCTTCTTTCACTTAGAATAGTAGTTTCAAGGTTTATCCCTCTGGAGTATGTATATCAGTACCTCAATTCCTGGCTTTTTAATATTATAGTATAAAAACATGACATAAAATACACCATCTTAAGCATTTTAAAATGTACAGTTCCATAGTGTTTTATTGAATAATATCTCATAGTATTGATAACCACAAATTATTTACCCAGTTATCACTTGATGGATATTTGTTTTCTTCCGTACTTTTTGGCTATTATGAATAATGCTGCTATCACCAATTGTGTATAAATTATTTTAACATCTTTATTGGAGTATAATTGCTTTAAAATGGTGTGTTAGTTTCTGCTTTATAAGAAAAAGAACCGGCTAAACAAATACATATATTCCCATATCTCCTCCCTCTTGCATCTCCCTCCTATCCTCCCTATCCCACCCCTCTAGGTGGTCACAACGTACCAAGCTGATTTCCCTGTACTATGTGGCTGCTGCCCACTAGCTATCCATTTTACATTTGACAGTGTATATATGTCCATATCACTCTCTCACGTCATCCCAGCGTACCCTTCCCACTCTCCGTGTCCTCAAGTCCATTCTCTACATCTGTGTCTTTTTTCTTGTCCTGCCCCTAGGTTCTTCAGAACATTTTTTTTTTGAGATTCCATATACATGTGTTAGCATATGGTATTTGTGTTTCTCTTTCTGACTTACTTCACTCTGTATGAGAGATTCTAGGTCCATCCACCTCACTACAAATAACTCAATTTTGTTTCTTTTTATGGTTCAGTAATATTCTATTATATATATGTGCCACATCTTCTTTAACCATTCATCTGTCGATGAACACTTAGGTTGCTCCCATGTCCTGGCTATTGTAAATAGAACTGCAATGAACATTGTGGAACATGACTCTTTTTGAAATGTAGATTTCTCAGGGTATATGCCCAGTAGTGGGATTGCTGGGTCATATTATAGTTCTATTTTTAGTTTTTTAGGGAACTTCCATACTGTTCTCCATAGTGGCTGTATCAATTTACCTTCCCACCAACAGGGCAAGAGGGTTTCCTTTTCTCCACACCCACTCCAGCATTTATTGTTTGGTAGATTTTTTGATGATGGCCATTCTGACCAGTGTGAGATGATACCTCATTGTAGTTTTGATTTACATTTCTCTAAAGATTAGTGATACTGACCATCCTTTCATGTGTTTGTTGGCAGTCTGTATATCTTCTTTGTAGAAATGTCTATTTACGTCTTCTGTCCATTTGTGGATTAGATTGTTTGTTTTTTTTCATATTCAGCTGCATGAGCTGCTTGTAAATTTTGGAGATTAATCCTTTTTCAGTTGCTTCATTTCCAAATATATTCTCCCATTCTGAGGGTTCTCTTTTTGTCTTCTTTATGGTTTCCTTTGCTGTGCAAAAGTTTTAAGTTTCATTAGGTCCCATTTGTTTATTTTTGTTTTTATTTCCATTACTCTAGGAGGTGGGCCAAAAAGGATCATGCTGTGCTTTATGCCATAGAGTGTTGTGCCTATGTTTTCTTCTAAGAGTATTATAGTGTCTGACTTTACATTTAGGTCTTTAATCCATTTTGAGCTTATTTTAGTGTATGGCATTAGGGAGTGTTCTAATTTCATTCTTTTACATGAAGCTGTCCTGTTTTCCCAGCAGCCCTTATTGAACAGGTGGTCTTTTCTCCATTGTATATTTTTCCCTCCTTTATCAAACATAAGGTGACCATATGTGTATGGGTTTATCTCTGGGTTTTCTCTCCTGTTGCATTGATCTATATTTCTGTTTTTCTGCCAGTACCATACTGTTTTGATTACTATAGCTTTGTAGTATAGTCTGAACTCAGGGAGCCTAATTCCTCCAGCTCCATTTTTCTTTTTCAAGATTGCTTTGGCTATTTGGGGTCTTTTGTTCTTCCATACAAATTGTGAAATTTTTGGTTCTAGTTCTGTGAAAAATGGCATTGGTAGTTTGATGGGGATTGCATTGAATCTGTAGATTGCTTTGGATGGTATAGTCATTTTCAAAATGTTGATTTTTCTAATCCAAGAACATGGTGTATCTCTCCATCTGTTGGTATCATCTTTAATTTCTTTCATCAGTGTCTTATAGTTTTCTGCATGCAGGTCTTTTGTCACCTTAGGTAGGTTTATTCCTAGGTAATTGTTTCTTTTTGTAGCAGTGGTAAATGGGAGTGTTTCCTTAATTTCTCTTTCAGATTTTTCATCATTCGTGTATAGGAATGCAAAAGATTTCTGTGCATTAATTTTGTATCCTGCAACTTTACCAAATTCATTGATTAGCTCTAGTAGTTTTCTGGTAGCATATCTAGGATTCTCTATGTATAGTATCATGTCATCTGCAAACAGTGAGAGATTTACTTCTTCTCTTCTGATCTGGATTCCATTTATTTCTTTTTCTTCTTTGATTGCTGTGGCTAAAACTTCCAAAACTATGTTGAATAATAGTGGTGAGAGTGGACAATCTGTCTTGTTCCTAATCTTAGAGGAAACAGTTTCAGTTTTTCACCATTGAGGATGATGTTGGCTGTGGGTTTGTCATATATAGCCTTCATTATGTTGAGGTAAGTTCCCTCCATGCCTACTTTCTGGAGGTTTTTATCATAAATATGTGATGAATTTTGTCAAAAGTTTTTCTGCATCTATTGAGATGATCATATGGATTTTCTCCTTCAATTTGTTAATATGGTGTATCACATTGATAGATTTGCATATATTGAAGAATCCTTGGATTCCTGGGATAAACCCCACTTGATCATGTTGTATAATCCTTTTAATGTGCCGTTGGATTCTGATTACTGGTATTTTGTTGAGGATTTTTGCATCTAGGTTCATCGGTGATATTGGCCTGTAGTTTCCTTTCTTTGTGACATATGTGGTGTGGGTATCAGGGTGATGCTGGTCTTGTAGAATGAGTTTGGGAGTGTTCCTCCCTCTGCTATATTTTGGAAGAATTTGAGAAGGATAGGTGTTAGTTCTTCTCTAAATGTTTGATAGAACTCACTTGTGAAGCCATCTTGTCCTGGGTTTTTTTTTTTTGTTGGAAGATTTTTTATCTCAGTCTCAATTTCAGTGCTTGTGATTGGTCTGTTTATATTTTCTGTTTCTTCCTTGTTCAGTCTCAGAACGTTGTGGTTTTCTAAGAATTTGTCCACTTCTTCCAGGTTGTCCATTTTACTGGCATGTAGTTGCTTGTAGTAATCTCTCATGATCCTTTGTATTTCTGCATTGTCAGTTGTTACTTCTCCTTTTTCATTTCTAATTCTATTGACTTGAGTCTTCTCCCATTTTTTCTTGATAAGTATGGCTAATGGTTTATCAATTTTGTGTATCATCTCAAAGAACAAGCTTTTAGTTATATTGATCTTTGCTATCGTTTCCTTCATTTGTTTTTCATTAATTTCTGATCTGATCTTTATGATTTCTTTCCTTCTTCTAAGTTTGGGGTTTTTTTGGTTCTTTTTTCTCTAATTGCTTTAGGTGTAAGGTTAGGTTGCTTATCGAAATGTTTCTTGTTTCTTGAAGTAAGATTGTATTGCTATTTACTTCCCTCCTAGAACTGCTTTTGCTGCATCCCAAACGTTTTGGGTCATTGTGTTTTCATTGTCATTTGTTTTTCGGTATTTTTTGATTTCCTCTTTGATTTCTTCAGTGGTCTCTTGGTTATTTCAGAGTGTATTGTTTGAGTCCGTGTGTTTTTATTCTTTACAGTTTTTTTCCTGTGATTGATATTGAGTCTCATAGCATTGTAGTCAGAAAAGATACTTGATACAATTTCAATTTTCTTAAATTTACCAAAGCTTGATTTGTGACCAAATATATGATCTATCCTGGAGAATGTTCCATGAGCACTTGAGAAGAAAGTGTATTCTGTTGTTTTTGGATGGAATGTCCTATAAATATCAATGAAGACCATGTTGTTTAATGTATCATTTAAAGCTTGTGTTTCCTTATTTATTTTCATTTTGGATGAAATATCCATTGGTGAATGTGGGATGTTAAAGTCCCCTACTATTCTGTTACTGTTGATTTCCTCTTTTATGGCTGTTAGCATTTGCCTTATGTATTGAGGTACTACTATGTTGGATGCATAAATATTTACAATTGTTATACCTTCTTCTTGGATTTATCCCTTGATCATTATGTAGTGTCCTTCTTTGCCTCTTGTAATAGTTTTATTTTAAAGTCTTTTTTGACTGATATGAGAATTGCTACTCCAGCTTTCTTCTGATTTCCTTTTGATTGGAATATCATTTTTCATCCCCTCACTTTCAGTCTGTATGTGTCCTTAGGTCTGAAGTGGCTCTCTGGTAGACAGCATATATATGGGTCTTGTTTTTGTATCCATCCAGCCTGTCTATGTCTTTCAGTTGGAGCATTAATCCACTTACATTTAAGGTATTTATCATTATGTATGCTCCTATTACCATTTTCTTAATTGTTTTGGGTTTGTTATTGTAGGTCTTTTCCTTCTCTTGTGTTTCCTGCCTAGAGAAGTTCCTTTAGCATTTGTTGTAAAGCTGGCTTGGTGGTCCTGAATTCCCTTACCTGTTACTTGTCTGTAAAGGTTTTAATTTCTCTGTCGAATCTGAATGAGATCCTTGTTGGTTTGAGTAACCTTAGTTGTAGATTTTTAACTTTCATCACTTTAAATATATTCTGCCACTCCCTTCTGGCTTGCCTAGTTTCTGCTGAAAGATTAGCTGTTATCCTTATGAGGATTCCCTTGTATATTATTTGTTGTTTTTCCCTTGCTGCTTTTAATATTTTTTCTTTGCTTTTAATTTTTGATAGTTTGTTTAATATGTGTCTCAGTGTGTTTCTCCCTGGATTTATCCTGTATGGGACTCTCTGCACTTCCTGTACTTGACTGACTATTTCCTTTTCCATATTACCATATTTTTCAACTATAATCTCTTCATATATTTTCTCAGTTCCTTTCTTTTCCTTTTCATCTTCCAGAACCCCTATAATTCTAGTATTGTTGCATTTACTATTGTCCCAGAGGTCTCTGAGACTGTCCTCAATTCTTTTCATTCTTTTTTCTTTAGTCTGCTCTGTGGTAGTTATTTCCACTAGTTTATCTTCCAGGTCACTTATCCGTTTTTTCTGCCTCAGTTATTCTGCTATTCTTTCTAGATAATTTTTAATTTCATTTACTGTGTTGTTCATCATTGTTTGTTTGCTCTTTAGTTCTTCTAGGTCCTTGTTAAGGGTTTTTGTATTTTCTCCATTCTATATCCATGATTTTGTATCATCTTTGCTATCATTACTCTGAATGCTTTTTCAGGTAGACTGCCTATTTCCTCTTAATTTGTTTGGTCTGGTGGGCTTTTACCTTGCTCCTTCATCTGCTGTGTGTTTCTCTATGTTCTCATTTTGCTTAACTTACTGGGTTTGGGGTCTTATTTTCGCCAGCTGCAGGTTTGTAGTTCCCATTGTTTATGGCATCTGCCCCCAGTAGCTAAGGTTGGTTCAGTGGGTTGTGTAGGCGTTCTGGTGGAGGGTACTGGTGTTTGTGTTCTGGTTGCTGAGGCTGGATATTGTCTTTCTGGTGGTCAGGACCATGTCCAGTGGTGTGTTTTGGGATGTCTGTGACCTTTTTATGATTTTAGGCAGTCTCTCTTCTAATGGGTGTGGTTGTGTTCCTGTCTTGTTAGCTGTTTGACATATGGTGTCCAGCACTGTAGCTTGGTTGTCTTTGAATGGAGTTGTGTCTTACCATTGAGATGGGGATCTCTGAGAGGACTTTTGCCATTTGATATTACATAGGGATGTGAGGTCTCTGGAGGATGAATGTCCTGAACTTGGCTCTTCCACCTCAGAGGCATAGGCCTGAAACCCAGCCAGAGCATCAAGACCCTGTCAGCCACACGGCTCAGAAGAAAAGAGAGAAATAAAGAAAGGAAGAAAGAAAAAAACATAAAGTTATTAAAATAAAAAAGAAAAATAGGAAGAAAAGAAAGAAAGAAAAAAGAAGAGAGCAACCCAACCAAAACAAATCCACCAACGAAAACAAGCACTAAAAACTATACTTAAAAAAAAAAAAAAAGACAGACAGAACCCTAGGACAAGTGGCAAAAGCAAAGCTCTACAGACAAAATCACACAAAGAAGCCTACACATACACACTCACAGAAAGAGAAAAAGGAAAAAAAAATCTATATATCTATATATAAAAGAGAGCAACCAAATCAATAAACATATCCACCAATGATAATATACTCTAAATAAGATAAACATAAAACCAGAAACGAATTAGATGTAAAAAGCAAACCTCAAATCTACAGTTGCTCCCATAGTCCACTGCCTCAATTTTCAGATAATTTGTTGGCTATTCAGGTATTCCAGAGATGCAGGGTACATCCAGTTGATTGGTGAGATTGAATCCACTGCTCCTGAGGCTGCTGTGAGAGATTTCCCTTTCTCTTCTTTGTTCACACAGCTCCTGGGATTCAGCTTTGGATTTGGCCCCACCTCTACATGTAGGTCACCAGAGGACATCTGTTCTTCGCTCAGACACGACTGGGTTAAAGGAGCAGCTGATTAGGGGGCTCTGGCTCACTCAGGCCTGGGGAGAGCAGGGTACGGAATGCAGGGTGAGCCTGTGGAGGCAGAGGCCTGTGTTATGTTGCAACCACCTGAGGCGTGCTGTGTGTTCTCCCAGGGAAGTTTTCCCTGGATCACAGGACCTGGCTTGGTGGGCTGCACAGGTCCCCAGTGTGTGTGTGTGTGTGTGTGTGTGTGTGTGTGTGTGTGGATAGTGACCTGTGCTTGTACACAGGCTTTTGGTGGCTGCAGCAGCAGCCTTAGCATTTCATGCCCATCTCTGGGGTCCATTCTGATAGCCACAGCTTGTGCCCCTCTCTGGAGCTCATTTAGGTGGTACTCTGAATCCCCTCTCCTCACACACCCTGAAACAATGGTCTCTTGCCTTTAGGCAGTTCCGGACTTTTTCCTGGACTCCCTCCTGGCTAGCTGTGGCACACTAGCCCCCTTCAGGCTGTGTTCACACAGCCAACCCCAGTCCTCTCCCTGGGATCTGACCTCTGAAACCTGAGCCTCAGCTCCCAGACCCCACCCCTCGTGGCAGGTGAGCAGACAAGCCTCTCAGGCTGGTGAGTACTGGTCAGCACCGATCCTCTGTGCAGGAATCTCCCTGCTTTGCCCTCTGCACCCCTGTTGCTGTGCTCTCCTTCTTGGCGCTGAAGTTTCCCCCACCCTCACCAGCCCCGTCTCCTCCAGTGAAGGGGCTTTCTAGTGTGTGGAAACTTTTCCTCCTTCACAGCTCCCTCCCCAAGGTGCAGGTCCTGTCCCTATTCTTTTGTGTTTTCTTTTTTATTTTGCCTTATCCATGTACGTGGGGAGTGTCTTGCCTTTTGGAAGGTCTGAGGTCTTCTACCAGCATTCAGTAGGTGTTCTGTAGGAGTTGTTCCACAGGTACATGTATTTCTGATGTACTTGTAGGGAGGAAGGTGATCTCCACGTCTTACTTCTCTGCCATCTTGAAGGTTTCCCTGCTGTATATACATTTTTGTGTAGACATATATTTTTAATTTTCTTTGGTATATACCTAGGGTTGGAATTACTGGGTTATATGATAACTTTATTTTTAACTTTTTGAGAAATGGCCAAACTGTTTTCCAAAGCATTATTTTATATTCCCATCAGCACTGCATGAAGTTCTCAGTTGCTCCACATCTTCCCCAAGACTTGTTATTATCTTTTTTATTATAGCCATTATAATGGGTATAAAGTGATATTTCCTGATTTTGATTTGTATTTTCCTAAGACTAATAATACTGAACATCTTTAACGTGCTTATTGACCACTTGTATATTTTCTTGGCAAAATGTCTACTCAAACACTTTGCCCATTTTTAATTGGGCTGTTTGTCTTTTTATTGTTGGGCTGTAAGTTACCTATATGTTCTGAATACATTCCTTTATCAAATATGTGATTTGCAAATATTTTCTCCCAGTATTTAGCTTAATTTTTCATCCTTTTGACAGTTTTTCTCAAAGACAAAGTTTTTTTATTTTGATGAAATCCAATTTTGTCTCTGTTGTTTGTACTTTTGATGGCATATCTAAGCAACCATTGCCAAATCCAAGATTGCATTTGCTGCAATGTTTCCTTTTAAGAGATATATAGGTTTAGATCCTATACAATATTTAAGTCTATAATGTACTTAGAGTTAATTTTGTACATGGTTTGAGTTAGGGGTCCTTTTGCATCCTTTTCCATGTGATTACAGAGCAGAATTTGTTAAAAAGACTATTCGTTCTCCCATTAAATTGTATTGATGTAACATTATACTTTAAAATGTATTAATAGATTAAATCTCTCTAAAATTTCCTGAATTCTATCACAATTTTGTTATTGGTCTGTTGTACTATTTTGAGGATTACAATATTGGACTTGAATGGCAAATGAGTTGGAAAAAGATGTGAAAATATAGACATGAATAAGAGGGGGCTTTGGTCTAAAAATAATCAGGACTGAACAATTATCTTACCTGGTACCGTGTGTAGTTATAAAGGATAGGACACTAATTTTCAGTGAGATATCCATCTGGTAATCTGCAGTGACATTAAGAGAAATGGAATGCAACCCATCACCTAGACATCTTCAAAATCAGGAATTATATTCATTTCCTTTCACTCTGTTCTTTACTTTCTAACTAGAACTTGGTAACATATTCCAACTTTCTATACAGTACTACAATACCTAACATTTTTTAACTCCTTCTGTGTTCTGGTACTTTGCTATATGATTTGCATAATTCCATGTTCTAAATCCATGAATATAATATTTTTAAAGGGTGAGGTAGTAGATACAGAGCAGTTAACAGAGAACTATATAATATTATCTATTAATTTCCACTGTATCAATCCTATATTAATAATAAAAATACTACAAATCTTACTTTTTGTCATTTGAACAAGTCGCTTAATTTCTCTGTGCATCCAGACTTTAAGTAGCAGTCTCACAGTTTAAACCCAGTCAACGTTATTATGAATCCCCTTCACATTCTATTATACCCTCTCCAAAAGGCACAATAAATGATACAGAGAATGTAAATAATGTAATAATTTGCAATGCCATTTTCTAAAACAAAACAAAATGGGTGAATGGTTTTAAAATTATTTCACATAATTTTAATCATTTTTAAATGAAGACCTGCTGGGTTCCATTTCATATCACACAGGATAAGAGGTACCTTTGAATAAATAGTTATGTATATGCAATGTTACAAATATGTTTCATACTGGCATTTTATGATTGTCTATAGCTTAAGAAACAACAGACTGTGCTATTTTTACTATTTCTATTTTATGGTTTTCTCTAAATCACGTGCAAAGTATCTATGGAAATTCTGAGTCAGAGTTGGAAGGATGGATTAGATGACTGTACACTACATGAAGTCATATCACAAGAGGGTGTTAACTTGGAATATGTTTCGAGCTTAAAGTAGCACCACAGTTCTTTGGCCATATAATGAGATTATCTGAAAGAAGTATCTTCCAGGAACTGCAATTGGTATCTATAGGTGGGTGGATAGAGGTAAGGGAAGGTGTGAAGACATATGGTAGGGAACCTGGTACAGTTAGAAGTACTTCCTTTTTTGTCATCAGAAGTTATCCCTAACATTAAAATTTACATTTAGTGGTTTTAGAAATGAATGTGTTAGTGATTGCATGAGAACCTCACCTACAGATAGATGATTTAGAAGATGATTCGGAATTGTTTACAAGTTAAATGCTACTCACATTTTATAGCAGCATATTTTCCACAAGAATTTATCACAAAATATTTAGATACTTCCATTCTATTTTATCAGACTGTGATTTGATACTTATTTATGCACATATGTTTATTAATTTCATTCTGTTTTCCCTCAGTAACAAGAACTTTAAACACTATCCTTTGAAAATCTTAATATTTATTTTGAAATTTGCCTTAAGTGGAGAAATAGAGCTTTTAGCTTAAGAGATTTTCATTCCACATAATGTTAATTTCATTTAGTGTTTAGAAGAAAATGAAGTTTTCTCCATAACTTTATTGTTGTTTATTTTATTTTTTCAGAGTGAAACGAAGTCTCAGAATGTCACTTAGAGTGCCTGAATGAGCCTAACAAGCAATAGCTTCTCTTTGCTTATTGGGAAAATAATCTCTTGTTTACTGAGTATGCAGTCCTTGATAATGTCTCTTTTCAGTTACAGTCAGGTATATGTCATGATCCATTTAAAAATCATTCCATTTTTATGTAAGGTCTGTTAGGGAAATTGACACTTAGATATTTTCATGAAATTGGTCTGCATTGCTTTGTCTAGCTCACTATTCTTGTAAAAAGTCAATAGATATGATTACAAGGAAACTTGTAATTGATTGGAAATTCAAACTCCTCCTTGTAACATTCTTTGCCCTGTGTGCATATAAGCACCAGTTAAGTTTAAATTCCTAACCTCAGAAAGAACAAGCTTATCTTTTATTTTATTCTTTCATAATCCACTCCATAAGAGAAATGGTTTCTTTATAGATAGTTGATTTAAACACTTAGGCAATATTTTGCATTTGATGTATTGCCTAGAAATCGAAGTCTCTATTCCAGTGTGAGGTTATTTCTGATTTTATATCATTTCTACCAGAGAATGTGAACTACTGAGAAAGCAGTGACATAGCAGTGTAATATGTAATGTTTCCCTCCTGAGCATTACTACTTAACTTCGGGAAAGAGCAATGTTCAGTAGAAAGAAGACTAAAGTAGACTTCAGAGATCATAGCTATGTGCAAAATTAAGAAAACACTTGAATTAACATTCAAGTGATGAATGATAAACTGGTTTTTATACTTCTAAAAAGCAATGTGAAGCCACAAAGCACCATTAAGATATAAGGGTTTAGGGATGATTGCTTTAAAAGTATTAATTATTTGTTAGACAATTTTCTACTGTACCCAGGTACCAAAAGGTACCTTGATATTTGTATCTGTTTTGTTTGTTTTGTTTTATTTCTTTCCCATGCTCTGCATGGTGATAATCAGTTTTTCTTAAGATGAGAAATACTGGATCTTTGGAGATAACCTATTTTGGGGAATACTGGATCTTTGGAGATAACCTATTTTTGGGAGTGTTTAAATTATTATTATAATAGTAAACATCATAAAGATTGTATTTGGAGCACTCTTTCATTGGTCATATGACTAAAACTGTTAAGAATATTGAAAAAGATAATGACATAAACATATAGCAGTGCACTTACCCCAGAAAAATTAGTGATTAATGATAATGACATAGGAAAAGATCAGGAAGACTTCACTTATGTCAAACATGCTCATATTTTTTCACATCTCATAAGAAACACATTTACAGTGAAGAACAATTATGCATTTAATAATAAGAAAAGGGTTAATAAAGTAACACAATGACACATTTAGTATATTTAAATATAAATTTTCTCTCCAAAGGTAATAAAATATGAAGTTATTTTAAGCCCTGAAGGAATGAGTTAATTTATTATTATTAATAATCCATAAAGTTTCAATTACTTGTGATAATAAAGTTAATATTATATTCCCCTAAAATGTAAACTTGCATAATAGTGGAAAGATTGATGAAATGGTAAGTAATGTTAAAGTTAGAAGAAACATTTATTTATTTATTTATTAATATCTTTACTGGAGTATAATTGCTTTACAGTGTTGTGTTACTTTCTGCTGTATAACAAAGTGAATCAGCTATATGTATACATATATCCCATATCCCCTCACTCTTGCTTCTCCCTCCTTCCTGTCCTGCCCCTAGGTTAGAAGTAACATTTATTATGAGAGAAGAAAGTCTTGTTGGAGTTCTCAAAACTCATTTTTTTCTGTCAACAGAACAAAAATTGAAAATACATAAAAATCTTTATCCCATTAAATGTAGAGCTGAAAGCATTTTCAGGCTGCCTATTGAATTAGCAAGCAAAAAATTGAGTATTTGAGTGATACAATCCTGCCAAAGAGTCAGCCAAGAGGATTTGGGTAGCTTTATTAAAACTGGGTTGGATGGAGAGGCTGAGTGCTAATTCTTTTTTTTTAATTAATTTATTTTTTTAAACATCTTTATTGGGGTATAATTGCTTTACAATTGTCTGTTAGTTTCCGCTTTATAACAAAGTGAATCAGTTATACATATACATATGTTCCCATATCTCTTCCCTCTTGCATCTCCCTCTCTCGCACCCTCCCTATCCCACCCCTCTAGGTGGTCACAAAGCACCGAGCTGACCTCCCTGTGCTATGCGGCTGCTTCCCACTAGCTATCTATTTTATGTTTGGTAGTGTATATATCTCCATGCTACTCTCGCGCTTTGTCACAGCTTACCCTTCCCCATCCCCATATCCTCAAGTCCGTTCTCTAGTAGGTCTGTGTCTTTATTCATGTCTTACCCCTGGGTTCTTCATGATATTTTTTTTCATAAATTACATATATATGTGTTAGCATATGGTATTTGTCTTTCTCTTTCTGACGTACTTCACTCTGTATGACACACTCTAGGTCTATCCACCTCATTACAAATAGCTCAATTTCGTTTCTTTTTATGGCTGAGTAATATTCCATTATATATATGTGCCACATCTTCTTTATACATTCATCCGATGATGGGCACTTAGGTTGTTTCCATCTCCGGGCTATTGTAAATAGAGCTGCAATGAACATTTTCATACATGACTATTTTTGAATTAT
Source organism: Aethalodelphis obliquidens (assembly GCF_003676395.1). Taxonomy (NCBI): domain Eukaryota; kingdom Metazoa; phylum Chordata; class Mammalia; order Artiodactyla; family Delphinidae; genus Aethalodelphis; species Aethalodelphis obliquidens. The sequence goes on from NW_020837998.1 coordinate 5,752,569, forward strand.
GGTTTTCCCAGGGTATACGCCCAGGACTGGTATTGCTGGGTCATATGGTAGTTCTATTTGTAGTTTTTTAAGGAAACTCCATACTGTTCTCCATAGTGGCTGTACCAATTCACATTCCCACCAGCAGTGCAAGAGTGTTCCCTTTTCTCCACACCCTCTCCAGCATTTATTGTTTCTAGATTTTTTGATGATGGTCATTCTGACTGGTGTGAGATGATTTGCATACCTCTAATGATTAATAATGTTGAGCATTCTTTCATGTGTTTGTTGGCAGTCTGTATATCTTCTTTGGAGAAATCTCTATTTAGGTCTTCTGACCATTTTTGGATTAGGGTGTTTGTTTTTTTGTTATTGAGCTGCATGAGCTGCTTGTATATTTTGGAGACTAATACTTTGTCAGTTGCTTCATTTGCAAATATTTTCTCCCATTCTGAGGGTTGTCTTTTGGTCTTGTTTATGGTTTCCTTTGCTGTGCAAAAGCTGTTAAGTTTCATTAGGTGCCATTTGTTTATTTTTGTTTTTATTTCCATTTCTCTAGGAGGTGGGTCAAAAAGGATCTTGCTGCGATTTATGTCATAGAGTGTTCTGCCTATGTTTTCCTCTAAGAGTTTGATAGTTTCTGGCCTTATATTTAGGTCTTTAATCCATTTTGAGCTTATTTTTGTGTATGGTGTTAGGGAGTGATCTAATCTCATACTTTTACATGTAGCTGTCCAGCTTTCCCAGCACCACTTATTGAAGAGGCTGTCCTTTCTCCACTGTAGAGTCCTGCCTCCTTTATCAAAGATAAGGTGACCATATGTGCATGGGTTTATCTCTGGGCTTTCTATCTTGTTCCATTGATCTTTCTGTTTTTGTGCCAGTACCATACTGTCTTGATTATTGTAGCTTTGTAGTATAGTCTGAAGTCAGGGAGTCTGATTCCTCCAGCTCCATTTTTCATTCTCAAGATTGCTTTGGCTATTCGGGGTCTTTCATGTTTCCATACAAATTGTGAATATTTTACTTCTAGTTCTGTGAAAAATGCCAGATGTAGTTTGATAAGGATTGCATCGAATCTGTAGATTGCTTTGGGTAGTAGAGTCATTTTCACAATGTTGATTCTTCCATCCAAGAACATGGTATATCTCTCCATGTATTTGTATCATCTTTAATTTCTTTCATCAGTGACTTATAATTTTCTGCATACAGGTCTTTTGTCTCCTTAGGTAGGTTTATTCCTAGATATTTTATTCTTTGGCTTGCAATGGTAAATGGGAGTGTTTTCTTAATTTCACTTTCAGATGTTTCATCATTAGTGTATAGGAACGCCAGAGATTTCTGTGCATTAATTTTGTATCCTGCTACTTTACCAAATTCATTGATTAGCTCTGGTAGTTTTCTGGTAGCATCTTTAGGATTCTCTATGTATAGCATCCTGTCATCTGCAAACAGTGACAGCTTTACTTCTTCTTTTCCAATTTGGATTCCTTTTATTTCCTTTCCTTCTCTGATTGCTGTGGCTAAAACTTCCAAAACTATGTTGAATAAGAGTGGTGAGAGTGGGCAACCTTGTCTTGTTCCTGATCTTAGTGGAAATGCTTTCAGTTTTTCACCATTGAGGATGATGTTGGCTGTGGGTTTGTCATATATGGCCTTTATTATGTTGAGGAAAGTTCCCTCTATGCCTACTTTCTGCAGTGTTTTTATCATAAATGGGTGTTGAATTTTGCCAAAAGCTTTCTCTGCATCTATTGAGATGATCATATGTTTTTTCTCCTTCAATTTGTTAATATGGTGTATCACATTGATTGATTTGCGTATGTTGAAGAATCCTTGCATTCCTGGAATAAACCCCACTTGATCATGGTGTATGATCCTTTTAATGTGCTGTTGGATTCTGTTTGCTAGTATTTTGTTGAGGATTTTTGCATCTATGTTCATCAGTGATATTGGCCTGTAGTTTTCTTTCTTGGTGACATCCTTGTCTGGTTTTGGTATCAGGGTGATGGTGGTCTCGTAGAATGAGTTTGGGAGTGTTCCTCCCTCTGCTATATTTTGGAAGAGTTTGAGAAGGATAGGTGTTAACTCTTTTCTAAATGTTTGATAGAATTCGCCTGTGAAGCCATCTGGTCCTGGGTTTTTGTTTGTTGGAAGATTTTTAATCACAGTTTCAATTTCAATGCTTGTGATTGGTCTGTTCATATTTTCTATTTTTTCCTGATTCAGTTTTGGCAGCTGTGCATATCTAAGAATTTGTCAATTTCTTCCAGGTTGTCCATTTTATTGGCATAGAGTTGCTTGTTGTAATCTCTCATGATCTTTTGTATTTCCGCAGTGTCAGTTGTTACTTCTCCTTTTTCATTTCTAATTCTATTGATTTGAGCCTTCTCCCTTTTTTTCTTTATGAGTCTGGCTAATGGTTCATCAATTTTGTTTATCTTCTCAAAGAGCCAACTTTGAGTGTTATTGATCTTTTCTATTTTTTCCTTCATTTCTTTTTCATTTATTTCTGATCTGATTTTTATGATTTCTTTCCTTCTGCTAACTTTGGGGTTTTTTGTTCTTCTTTCTCTAATTTCTTTAGGTGCAAGGTTAGGTTGTTTATTTGGGATGTTTCCTGTTTCTTAAGGTGGGCTTGTATTGCTATAAACTTCCCTCTTAGAACTCCTTTTGCTGCATCCCATTGATTTGGGGTTGTCGTGTCTCCATTGTCATTTTTTTCTAGGTAATTTTTTATTTCTGCTTTGATTTCTTCAGTGATCACTTCGTTATTAAGTAGTGTATTGTTTAGCCTCCATATGTTTGTATTTTTTACAGATCTCTTCCTGTAATTGATATGTAGTCTCATAATGTTGTGGTCGAAAAAGATACTTGATACAATTTAAATTTTCTTAAGTTTACCAAGGCTTGATTTGTAACCCAAGATATGATCTATCCTGGAGAATGCTCCATGAACACTTGAGAAAAATGTATATCCTGTTGTTTGTGGATGGAGTGTCCTATAAATATCTATTAAGTCCATCTTGTTTAATGTATCATTTAAAGCTTGTGTTTCCTTATTTATTTTCATTTTGGATGGTCTGTCCATGGGTGAAAGTGGGGTGTTTAAGTCCCCTACTATGAATGTGTTACTGTCGACTTCCCCTTTTATGGCTGTTAGTGTTTGCCTTATGTATTGAGGTGCTCCTATGTTGGGTGCATAAATATTTACAAATGTTATATCTTCTTCTTGGATCAATCCCTTGATCATTATGTAGTGTCCTTCTTTGTCTCTTCTTATAGTCTTTATTTTAAAGTCTATTTGGTCTGATATAAGAATTGCTGCTCCAGATTTCTTTTGGTTTCCATTTGTATAGAATAACTTTTTCCATCCCCTTTCAGTTTGTATGTGTCTCTAGGTCTGAAGTGGGTCTCTTGTAGACAGCATATATATGGGTCTTGTTTTTACATTCATTCTGCCAATCTGTGTCCTTTGGTGGGAGCATTTAGTCCATTTACATTTAAGGTAATTATCAATATGTATATTCCTATTCCCGTTTTCTTAATTGTTTTGGGTTTGTTTATGTAGGTATTTTCCTCCTCTTGTGTTTCTTGCCTAGAGAAGTTCCTTTAGCATTTGTTGTAAAGCTGGTTTGGTGGTCCTGAACTCTCTCTGCTTTTGCTTGTCTGTAAAGGTTTTAATTTCTCCATCAAATGTGAATGAGATCCTTGTTGGGTACAGTAATCTTGGTTGCAGGTTTTTCTCCTTTATCACTTTAAATATGTCCTGCCAGTCCCTTCTGGCTTGCAGAGTTTCTGCTGAAAGATCAGCTGTTAACCTTATGGGGATTCCCTTGTGTGTTATCCGTTGTTTTTCCCTTGCTGATTTTAATATGCTTTCTGTGTATTTAATTTTTGACTGTTCGACTAATATGTCTCTTGGCGTATTTCTCCTTGGATTTATCCTATATGGGACTCTCTGTGCTTACTGAACTTGATTAACATTTCCTTTGCCATATTAGGGAAGTTTTCAACTATAATCTCTTCAAATGTTTTCTCAGTCCCTTTCTTTTTCTCTTCTTCTTCTGGAACCCCTATAATTCGAATGTTGCTGTGTTTAATGTTGTCCCAGATCTCTCTGAGACTCTCCTAAGTTCTTTTCATTCTTTTTTCTTTATTGTGCTCTGCAATAGTCATTTCCACTATTTTATCTTCCAGGTCACTTATCCATTCTTCTGCCTCACTTGTTCTGCTATTGATCCAATCTAGAGTATTTTTCATTTCATTTATTGTGTTGTTCATCATTGTTTGTTTCATCTTTAGTTCTTCTAGGTCCTTGTTAAATGTTTCTTGCATTTTCTCCATTCTATTTCCAAGATTTTGTATCATCTTTACTATCATTATTCTGAATTCTTTTTCAGGTAGACTGCCTATCTCCTCTTCATTTGTTAGGTCTGGTGGGTTTTTATCTTGCTCCTTCATCTGCTGTCTGTTTTTCTGTCTTTTCATTTTTCTTATCTTACTGTGTTTGTGGTCTCCTTTTTGCAGGCTGCAGGTTCGTAGTTCCCGTTGTTTTTGGTGTCTGTCCCAAGTGGCTAGGGTTGGTTCAGTGGGTTGTGTAGGCTTCCTGGTGGAATGGACTAATGCTTGTGTACTGGTGGATGAGGCTGGATCTTGTCTCTCTCCTGGGTAGGTCCACATCTGGTGGTGTGTTTTGGTGTGTCTGTGAACTTATTATGATATTAGGCAGACTCTCTGCTAATGGGTGGGGTTGTATTCCTGTTTTGCTAGTTGTTTGGCATAGGGTGTCCAGCACTGTATCTTGCTGGTCGTTGAGTGAAGCTGGGTGCTGGTGTTGAGATGGAGATCTCTGGGACTTTTTCACCATTTGATATTATGTGGAGCTGGGAGGTCTCTTGTTGACCCGTGTCCTGAAGTTGGCTCTCCCACCTCAGAGGCACAGCACTGACTCCTCACTGCAGCACTAAGAGCCTTTATCCACACGGCTCAGAATAAAATGGAGAAAAATAGAGAGAAATAATTAGTAGAATTGGGAAGAAAGAAAGAAAGAAAGAACAAAAGAAGGAAAGAAGGAATGAAGGAAAGAAAGAAAGAAAGGAGGGAGGGAAGGATGGTGTGAGGAAGGAAGGAAGGAAGGACGGTAGGAGGGAAGGAAGGAAAAAAGAAAGAAAGAAAGAAGATAAATTAAAATAAACTAAAGTAAAATATAATAAAATTATCAAATTAAAAAATAATTATTAAGAAAGAAAATTTTTAAACAAACAAACAAACAAAAAAATGGACGGATAGAACCTTAGGACAAATGGTGGACGCAAAGCTATACAGACAAGATCTGACACAGAAGCAATGACATACGCACTCACAAAAAGAAGAAAAGGGGAAGAAAATCACAAATCTTGCTCTCAAAGTCCACCTCCTCAATTTGGGATGATTCATTGTCTAAAGGAGGGAAGGAAGGAAAGAAAGGAAGGAAGGAAGGAAGGAAGGAAGGAAGAAAGAAAGAAAGAAAGAAAGAAAGAAAGAAAGAAAGAAAGAAAGAAAGAAAGAAAGAAGGAAGAAGGAAGGAAGGAAGGAAGGAAGAAAGGAAGGAAGAAAGGGAGGAAGGGAGGGAGGAAGGAAAGAAAGAAGATAAAGTAAATTAAAAAGAAACGGACGGATAGAACCATAGGACAAACGGTGGAAGCAAAGCTATACAGACAAAATCTCACACAGAGGCATACACATACACACTCACAAAAAGAGGAAAAGGGGAAAAAATAATAAATCTTGCTCTCAAAGTCCACCTCCTCAATTTGGGATGATTTGTTTTCTATTCATGTATTCCACAGATGCAGGGTACATCAAGTTGATTGTGGATCTTTAATCTTCTGCTTCTGATGCTGCTGGGAGAGATTTCCCTTTCTCTTCTTTGTTCTCACAGCTCCCAGGGGCTCAGCGATGGATTTGGCCCTGCCTCTGCATGTAGGTCGCCGGAGGGCGTCTGTTTTTCACTCAGACAGGACGGGGTTAAAGGAGCCGCTGATTCGGGGGCTGTGGCTCACTCAGGCCGGGGGGTGGCATGGAGTGCAGGGCGAGCCTGCGGCGGCAGAGGCCCACATGACGTTGCACCAGCCTGAGGCTCGCAGTGCATTTTCCCGGGGAAGCTGTCCCTGGATCCCGGCACCCTGGCAGTGGCAGGCTGCACAGGCTCCCCAGAAGGGAGTTGTGGATAATGACCCGTGCTCGCACACAGGTTCTTGGTGGCAGCAGCAGCAGCCTTAGCGTCTCATGCCCGTCTCTAGGGTCTGCACTTTTAGCTGCATCTCCCGCCGGTCTCTGGAGCTCCTTTAAGCAGCACTCTTAATCCCCTCTCCTCGTGCACCAGGAAACAAAGAGGGAAGAACATGTCTCTTGCCTCTTCGGCAGCTCCAGACCTTTTCCCGGGCTCCCTCCCGGCTAGCCGTGGTGAACTCACCCCCTGCAGGCTGTGTTCACGCCGCCAACCCCAGTCCTCTCCCTGCGCTCTGACCGAAGCCCGAGCCTCAGCTCCCAGCTCCGCCTGCCCCGGCGGTTGAGCAGACAAGCCTCTTGGGCTGTTGAGTGCTGGTCGGCACCAATCCTCTGTGCAAGAATCTCCCCGTTTTGCCCTCTGCACCCCTGTTGCTGCGCTCTCCTCTGTGGCGCCGAAGCTCCCCCCCTCTGCCACCCACAGTCTCCGCCCGAGAAGGGGCTTCCTAGTGTGTGGAAACCTTTCCTCCTTCACAGCTCCCTCCCACTGGTGCAAGTCCCATCCCTATTCTTTTGTCTCAGTTTTTTCTTTTTCTCTTTTGCCCTACCCAGGTACGTGGGGAGTTTCTTGCCTTTTGGGAGGTCTGAGGTCTTCTGCCAGTGTTCAGTAGGTGTTCTGTATGAGTTGTTCCACGTGTAGAGGTATTTCGGGTGTATCTGTGGGGAGGAAGGTGTTCTCCACGTCTTACTCTTCCGCCATCTTCCCCTCCCTCCTAATTCTTTATGTAGTAGAACATAAGGTCAAAGCTTGCCTTTTGGGTTTGCCTGGTGGTGCAGTGGTTGAGAGTCCACCTGCCAATGCAGGGGACATGGGTTCGTGCTCTTGTCCAGGAAGATCCCACATGCCGCAGAGTGGCTGGGCCCATGAGCCATGGCCGCTGAGCCTGCGCGTCCAGAGCCTGTGCTCTGCAACGGGAGAGTCCACAACAGTGAGAGGCCTGTGTACCGAAAAAAAAAAAAAAGCTTGCCTTCTGGGAATTTTTCCTTGTACTAGATTACCAGGTTGAAAAGTGCTGTCAGAATGCAGAACAGAGTTTAGAGAGCAAGTGTTAACTATCTAGATGCAAGAAAAATGAAGTATTTTAATTGCTATTATCATTAAGTAAAGTGATATTAATTCCCCCCAAAACTCAGAGTATAAGAGAATATAAATTGTCTGTTTTACCTGTTAGCTGGGATGTACAGGTGGGCAAGATTCACAGAGTAAATGATACAGAAGGCATTATATTTAACATGGCAAGCATTGTAAATTTATTAAATCTTATTTATAAATCTCTCCACTCTTCAAGGATTTCATGAAAATGATCCTGTATACATGTATTAAATAATAAGCAGGAAATTTATTACTATCTCCTTAATCTTTATAACTTGAAACTCGAATACCTTTGATTTCTTCATCAGAAAATGTGGGACAGTACTATGTTGAAACCAATATTTGCAAAACACCTGTCGTATTGTAAATGCTCAGTATGTATCAGCTGCTCCTTGCAATATGTGTATACAGAATCATAAAAGCTAAAGATCATGGACATACAATGCAAAGCTATAAAAAAGTAAAGTGACTCTCACATATCCCAAGTTGATTCAAATATCTGTATACTCCTATATTCAAATTCTTCTTTAGAAGAAAATATACTAATTTTAACCGGTATGCTCCAAACCATCATAACTCATAATTCATTTATTTTCTCTGCCTTACCTACTTAATTTTTCTTGGGAAATTATTTTGCTTGTGCAAATATATTGATATGAGCAATAAACTTAACAAATATTTCTGATTTTTTATCACCACTCACACAATTAAGTGAACAAATTGAAAAAAACATCTTTAGCATGTGTCTTTAAGCAGTAGTAATATCATTATGCTGTCAAAACGGATTTTAGTATATCCTCTCAGAGATACTGTATTGCATTTTTCCAACTGTCATGTAATCCTGTGTTGTTTTCAATTGAAGTATTACATTGTGAAGCTTCAGAACTTCACATGATTGTGGATGAAGTGCTTTCCTTAGCAAAGCTTCAGTGACATAACAAATATATAGTTTTTCAATTCCAAGAAAAAAACTCTATTTTTGTTTCACTTGAACTTAAAGATACAGCTTCACAATTTGGTTAGTCTATTAAAGGAAGGATATAAGAAAGAAAAGATTGCAGAGACAGTACTTAATGTTGTTAATTTTTCTGCCCTTACAGACATTACTCAGTTCCTGTTTGTTTAGTTAATATCTCTGGCTACCATTACCGGAGAATACCTTGAAACACATAGTTGTAAATATATGAAAACACCCATCTCAACTTTCTTCAGATGTAAAACAAAAGTTCCAGATTATTTTATTATACTTATTTATCTAATAATGCCCGAAGATGAAAAGAAAAAATGGCTATGTTTATAGGTATAAACCTTATCACAAGAGTCACATAAATGGGGTAAGAGGGAACCAGTAAAACTTGTTAATAGTGATAATGCCGTAATTTCTGATTTTTTTTTTCCTTTCTCTTTCTTCAAACCTCCATGGGCAAATTTAAGAGTCAGGTTTTAATATCTAGGTCTGTACTGACCAATATATTAACCACTTGCAACATGTGTCTAGGAATCCTTGCAATGTGGCTAGCTCAAACTGATATGTTCCCTAAGTGTAAACTAAATATGAGATTTTAAGACAGTATTAAAAAATAATGTAAAATATCTGAGTAGTTTTTTGTTTTGATTACATGTTGAAATGATAATATTTTGGATATATTATGTTAAATAAAGTATAATATTAAAATGAATTTCACCTGTTTCTTTTTACTTTTTTTAATGGGGCTACATGACAATTTTAAATTACATATATGTCTTGTACCTGGGCCTCTCATATTTTTGTTGGACAATGCTGCCGTAGAGAGGAGTGGGTTATTGAGGACTTACTGATCAGAAGCAGGTGGCACAACAAAAACTGAGTCCCAGAAACTACGTGACCTCCCCAAGATGTCCCGGAGTTAGTGCTACACTTAGAAGAGAAAGATGATCATTGATCTTTTATCTCAGAGTTCTATCTACTGGAATATACTGACTTCTCCCCCTCCCCCCACCACCATTTTGCAATAAATATGCAAACCAGCTGCCTTTGGAAATCATCAATAAACATTTAAAATAGCTGTAACAAATAAAATAATTAAAGGTTTTACCATATCTTACCAGTTTTCCACTCATGATGTTCACTGAAATGTTTATTTACTCTTGTCACCTAAATATTGACAAGCTATGTTAGAATTTTATCTATACTTCCTATAATTTTAGCCCATATTTATCTAATGCAGGGTTTCTCACCTTTGGCCCTATTAACATTTGGAGCTAGGTAATTCCTTGTTGTGTGGGGCTGTCCTGTACATTGTAGGTTGCCAAGCAGCATCTCTGGCTTCTATTCTCTGTCAAGTGATAAAAGTGGTAACCCTTCCCCCGCCCCAGAGTTGTGACAACAAAACTCTAGACATTACTACGTGTCCCCTTGGAGGTAAAGTTACCTTCCATTAAGATCACTGATCAAATGTCTTTTTCATCTTTTATTTGAGCTAATACAAGATGGTAATGCAGTTTTCTAATATTCTATTATAAAATACTAAGTATTTTAGTACTTAATTATGCCAAATTATTTCTGTATACAGAGAAATGGCATAAAAAGGTAAAATTTTCAAATGGTTGCTATTTATAAATGGTATTTAAATCTTCATTTAAAAAAAGAGTAAGATTGTTTATTGTTCAATAATAGCTCAGTTAGCAATTCTGAGCCCTTATGCTGTGTCAGGCATTGCGGTAGGACCCTAGGGCTCAGAAATAAGTATACTGCAATCTCTGTTTCTAAGAGAGATTTAGGTTCAAAAATAGGTAATTCCCATATAGTATAGTAAGATATAGTTATGAAAGGTATAGTTATGATATAGTTGATATATCATATGAACTATATGAAGATATAGTTATGAAAATAGTTTTCTGCTCTGGAGAAATAAGAAGGCCCTTTCTGACTCCTATGAGCTAATAGGTTTCTGTTAGGACTCAATATTTGCCAACTAATGATGTGTATGCACCACTGACAAGAATAATTCATCCTTCAATGAACACCCTGTAATGATGTGATTGAATTACCTCCCAATTAATTTCAAATCCTGAATATCAGTAAGGGGTGAATCTGGTTAATGTTTTATTAGAACCGTATCACATAATCATCTCCTCAGTTAACCTCTTACCATCAGTAACTTCTTCTTAGGGTGCAGGTTGTAAGAAATGACAAGAAGCCTCTATTCTGGGGAAAGTTTTGCTTAGTGTCTTGAGTGTTAGGAGAGGGATTTCTTTCTAGTCACTTGAATGTAAGTTCACTAGGAAGTAAGCTCTGTGATGGCCAAGTTCTGGTCTGTTTTATTCACTGATGTTTCCCATGTGCCTATAACAGTACCTGGCATATATAAGCTTTCCAATAAATACTTGTTCAGTGAATTTTTGCCCAATTTTATCAATCATTTGTCTATTTCTTTAGTAGAGTACAATTATTCTAGTTGTCTTACAAATATATACAGGGCTCATGAACAATGACTAAGGTTGAATTTACATTTTTGAGCTAGTTAACTACTAGAAAGCTCAAAATCTTTAATTGTTAGACTCAGGCAGGCTTGAAGAAGCGTGTTTATAAGCTAGGTTTGTATTCAAAATAGTTTCAATGTGGACTGCAAAGAAAGACCTAATCAGTCTAAATCTAGATATAGTAAAACACTATTTGCTGCAGAACAGGTATATACCATACAAACTCTGATCTGAAGAAATGACACTTGTTTCAGAAACCGTGATATGCAGATTCCCCTAGAGTCTGTCTTTATATGGACAGAAAGTGAAGAAAGAACAATTAGGGATGATATGGCCAATTTTCAAGACAGTTATTTGGAACAACTTATTACAGCTCAACTTTCCAGAAAGTAACACGTGCAGCTCTGTGGGGATTATTTCACACACAAGCTAATTTGTAGCTTTTCCAAATGGCCAGATGCACCCAGACCCTGGATGTGGGCACACACCCACATCAAGTGAACATTTTAAAATATGCTGTGTATAACATAGTTTTATATCCAAACTAATGATTTAACTTTGATGACTTCGACTTCTAACTAATAAATAGCAGAGCTGGATTAATTTATTTTTTAACATCACAGTAGATTGGCATTTATTGTGATTATAGTTATGGTGGTATTATACCACCAGAAATATTAATGTGAATGAACTTTTTCACTCACTTTTGGACCTTGCTGGATTACTCCTATGTCTGAAAAAATAAAAGCATGAGGAAAAGACGTTTCTGGTATTATATCCTGGTGAAAGACACCCACCACCTGCTCTGAACAAAAATGGCTGTCATAGCCAAAATGGTCACCACAGGCAATGCCCATGTTAGGCTTGGGGAAAACAATGGCTTCTCAGAGACCTTCACCCAGAAACCCAGATATGTTTACACTTGAATGTTCATTTAGTACAAAATATATTTGTCCCTTACCCCTTCTCTCACAATGTTTATTTTTCTTTTTGGGCAGAGTCAAACTTTGTGAGTTTACTTAATTATTTCCACCCTCCTTTTTTAAGTTTTTCTTTCAGATCCTCATAGAGCTAAACTGAGGATGAAATAATATACCCTTTTCTGTCAGACTCTGTTCTGTTCTTACTATCAAAATTATTTTTCAACAATCTGCATCTCCACCCTTTTAATCTTTCTAATTCTGGCCCATTTCATTTATTGAAATAATAGGAGTCATGCCACAGAACTTTTATGTATATCTTTCAAATCACTAATATTCTCACACAAGCTGTTGTATGAAACAACGTGATCTTATTTGAACCCAATAAGTATTAATTCTGGCATATTATTTTTAACACCTATAATTCTGTAATAATGATTAAAGTACTAATAATAATAACAGCAAAAACAAAAATATAATAGCTTTCTCAAATAAAATTGAACTTCAAGGCAGATAGATAAAAAACAACTGTGAACATGACAAAGCGATGCCAGTCCTTGGACTGCACAAAAGTAGAAAAAGGTTTTGCTGACATGTAAACCTAATAAGTTCTTTAGAACTGACACTAATAGATGAAATGGTAGTCAATACATTCTCAGTACTACTGTTTCTAAGAACTTGTACAAAAGAGACAGGAGAGCTCCTTGTTTTCAAAGAGTAACAAGAGCATCAGAGACAAATTAGTAGAGAAATAAGGACATGGATTATCTTTAGAATAGATATTTTAATCATGGGCTTTACAGCAATAAAACGTCAAATATAATTTATATCACCTAAACCTCTATAGTTTTTTTTTCCTCCACATATCTTTATGTCATATACTCTGGAGTATTTTTCTTCCTTGTATTGACAGTGATGATGCAGTTAGGTTTATGTCAGAAATACATATATACAATTAACAAAACCTACGTGTGAAGATGCATGTGGGTTGAAGTTATATACTTCTGGGAAGTAAAATGCTACTTTTCATAACAATGATCATGAAAAATCTGTCTATGTACTTATAATGAACTTGTCACCAATAGAAGTTAAGCCAGATGTCAGAAAGAGGGACCCCAGAGACCATGATTATCTATTAAATACACAGTACAGAAGTGGCATGTGCAGTGGCACTGAATTTATTTGCCCTGTCTCACTACCATGCTTGCCCTGCACAACTTGTTTTAAGAGAGAGACAGAAATTCAGTCTTCATTGAGCCATTCAGTTTTTGACACAATTACTGAAATGATAACTAGGAGAGAAATTAATGACAGCTGTGATTTTTGACACAGAGTCTTAGGGAATTCTAATCTGGGAATTTTGATAGTTGAATGATTGTTATTAGTTACAAGCATATCAACTAAAAAACAAGGCACAGACCTCAGGAGGATCTTGTGAAGCTTGTCTTGTGATCTATTTTGTGATCTATTTTAATAGGAAGTGAAACAGGTCTTCTAAAAGGAAGAGAGAGTTGAGTAAATTATGAGTGAGTATATTTTTTCTACTCAAATTTATTTTAAATCATGGCATATAAGTTATTGCCAGAATCCCAATTCAAATTTCACTAAAATAGTTTAAAAGAGAAACAGGAGGAAAAAGAAGGCAAAAAAATGTAAGGTACATAATAAATTGTACTTAGAAAATTCCAGATTCCCTCCGTGTAATATAAAAAAAAATGAAATAAAGAAAATATTGGGTATTCCTCCACGTGTTGCATTTCTAGGACTGTGTTGTATAGTCCAAGTGGCTTAACACAAGAGACTTAGTTTACCATTGTCTTACATTAAGTCTCTGTTAATAGCTTGATTTGTATGGCATGTATTGGCAATATCTGTATCTGAATGTCATGAAACTCATCAGCTTTGAATTTGGTATAGTAAAATATGCATTAATTGGAAAAATTTCAGTCTTTAATGGTGACAAGCCATGTTCATTTTAAGTTTAGGTTTTATCCTCAAACCTATTTTATTTTAGCTGTTTGTAAAAATTAAAGTGAACTGTGTTGAATTAGCTTTTTAATTTTTTATGTATTTATTATTTTTTTTGCTAATTGGTTCTGAGCCTCTGGGTACAACTTGAAGGATTAGATACTACTTATACTTCTGCAATAAAACAATAAGCCACTTAAACTTTAAGGTAATCTACATCATTAGAAAATAGTATTTTTACAATAGCAGTTTACACAAATAAGTTGCTTCAATTCAATTAGTTTGAATTCACTTTTGCAAGCATAGCAACCTTTATTGTGATATTATCTTCACTACAGAATAGCTAGGTACCAAATATTCAAATAACTTTCTACATATATTTCTTCACTTCAGTTAATCACTTTAGTATTTTGCTCTCTCTCACGGTTTTTTAGAGTGAAATATGTTTGTTTTGGAGAAAGCTGCTTTTTCTGTGTATTGGTGAGCTGAATCCAAACTTTTATTGTGTCATTGATTAGAAATTCAGGTAGCAAAAATTTTCCCCAAATCAGTATACAATGGGGGGAAAAGGATGTTTCAGATCTAAATCTGCCCATAAAAAAAGTATTTTGTTCAGATCGTGCATGCAAACTATACAAGCTAACACTATTATGGAGATGTCACACCTTCTTTTATATCTTTCCCATAGAAAACATATAAGACCGGATTAATTAATCAGGGTTTCAATTTAACTGTGAGCTTCGTTCTTGCTTAACATACATTTTGGAGTTTGGGCAAAAGTAAACAGATATGTTTTGATGACTGAAAACATGTTATATATTTTAAGCTGATTTCTTCTTTTAGCCTTAATAACAGGTCACTACATCAGCTTTTCAGGAACTTCAAAGTGCCTGGGGCTGGGAAACTAGAGATTTGCATTCTAGTCCTAGGTCTTTTTTCTGTCATTTATTTTGAGAAAAATCATACCTATTGTATATAGTTCAGCTGTTCCAGTGTCAGATGGGAAGGATCAGCAACCCCCTGCTTCACTGCCTGGGTTAGCATGAGATTCAGATGGGAGATAGGAGACTCATTACCAAAGTTGAAAACACTGAGAACATACTAGGCTGTATTTCTCAGTGACTCAGATGTGAAATTAGTCAGGTTGCTTCTAACTCTTCAGGTTTTTCGATTTTCAGTTCATTTTTACACACTGGCACACCATAGGGGTAGTAGAGATGGTTTGTTGATATGAAAATGACGACTACTATGCTTTAACTTTCTTAGAATATAGCTATGCCCTCTGAAAATCATCCGCATACATCAGCCTTGAGGCCCTTTACAAGTACTAATAGTGTTGCTGGAGTTGCTTCCCACAAAGCCAGCATGTCTTGGTGAGCTAGGCAGAATATTTAAATATTTAAATCCCAGTCACTAGAATATGCCTGTGTGTCCTTCTGTGAGGTCCTTAACCTTACTGAGATTCATCTGGAACATGAGCCTGAAGAATGTCATTAGTTAAGGCACTGACAGTAACATGCTCTAGGATATATGAGTCATAGAAGATGCGTTTACCAATATGTATGTTGCTTGTTAAACTGTATATGTAAAAATTCTGAAAGTATAGATGCTCGGTGGTAAGCAGAACTTTTGAGGCAAGTATTATGGGGACTAATTTTCCAGAGAGGATCAGAACAAATTTTCTCTTTTTTCATTTCCCCAAAAGACTACTAGTACATTTCTTTAACTTATCTACTATGTTACCAAGTGATCCTTTAGAGCTGAGAAAAAGCTCTAGAATTTGCAAACATCTTTATAAAACACCCTTGAGAGCCCAACATTTGATATTAAATAGGGTGTGATTTCTCTAAATGTTAGCTAATAATTAATTTATAATATTTTCTTCTTTTAAAATAAGAATCATGTGAAATAAATATACATTTCCAAAATATCTATATAAAATATATTTGTGATGTGCATATATGGATGTATCTTGCACATACTAAAATGTCATAAGTACAGATCTCATTGTGAGAGAATATAATATAGTTCAGTGAGAGATATTTTATTTTTGATTGCAAGGTTAATATTTTTTTAAAAAAACCTCTAAAGTCTTATTTCAGTAAGAACATCAAAACTGTCATAAATAAATGATAATATTGGAATTTCAATATAATAAATAGGGCAGTTCACACCTCTGTCGGTTTTGGTCTCATTAGAAGTCAATAAGGCAGTAGTGTGTTCATTTTTGTTACAAAATCCATCTTTACGACCAAAAAATATGGGAAA